>NW_019154104.1:408330-671416 GCF_002288905.1 Enhydra lutris kenyoni
TCTTCTTCTTCTTCTTCTTCTTCTTCTTCTTCTTTTTTAAATAATCTCTACACTCAGTTTGGAGCTAAAACTCACAATCCAGAGATCAAAAGTTGCATGGTCTTCCGACTGAACCAACCAGACTTCCCTTTTTAAATTTACATTATTTCTGATCATTTGGTTCATAAAATTATAAGAAATTAGGCTGCTAATTCAGTTATGGAAACTCAGCTTTCACTAGTACATAGAAGTGATAAAACCAAAGGGATATAATCAATAGCTTTAGTCAAGGATTTTACATATAATAGTGAGTGGTAGAATCTTGAAAACTGAGATTTCAGACCTGTTGCAAATGGCTGAAATGAAATGTTAATATATTTCCTCAAGCCTTGAATGAAATAAAATGGTATAACATTATATTATATAAACATATAATAGAGATTGTTGGCAAAGAGTGGGTTAAGCAGGTGCCAAAATGAGGAAGGCAGAAGGATATTTAACTACGGTTACTCTCTACTATACACTTGACGGTTTGGCTTTTACTACTCACCCAAAATACTTAGTTACAAATTTGCCAGAGTGACTCAATGGGTGAACTGCCTTGTGTCAAGAATGAATAACTTTCTTTGGGGGTTTTAAATCACAGAATACCACTTCATTCTATTTGAGGATTAATATTATATTTTCTTGACCCCCCCTAAACTATCTATGTTAGATTCCATATGCAGAGGCTACCAGAACCTTACAACTAGAAAATAACAACAAGAGGTAGTTAACTCATTATATTACAGATGAGAAAATTTAGGCCCAGGAAACCTGTCATGCATCCCAGTGGTTATCAGTAATCTTCAAAACTCTATCTCAAATCTAATCACCTTGCCTCCAGTTTCTATATCTTCCACTCTTCCAGCTTTCCTTCATTTTTTGTATACGAGATCAGTAAATTGAATGATTTGGGGATTTGGGGAATGTCTCTATTTAGCAGAGAATAAATTTTCTATCTGCCATTGGATCTACCTTCTTTTAAAATGAAAATGCCTCGGGGTGCCTGGGTGGCTCAGTTGTTAGGTGGCTGCCTTGGACTTAGGTCATGATCTCAGAGTGCTGGGATGGAGCCCCTGCTCAGTGGAGAGCCTGCTTCTCCCTCTCCCACTCCTCCTGCTGTGTTCCCTCTCTCGCTGTCTCTCTCTCTCTCTCAAATAAATAAAATCTCAAAAAAAAAAAATGAAATGAAAATAGCTTTAGGAATTAAAAGTAGTATTTGTATAACATTTTACAAAGGCATTTCCACATATTTTGAGATCAGTAGCTGCCATTTCATACAGACAGTGATCATCATTTTATTAGGGTGGGGTCCTGTGACAGAGGAGTCCAAGCAGCTGGGGAAGCAAGTCTAGGTAGCTGGAGGGTTCATTTGGGTGGGGGTTTTTGCAAAACTGCTTGGGGGCCAGGCAATTGGAATTTATTGGTAAATAGTGACTGTCTTTCTAAAGAGGCCTTTTCTTTGGACAGGTAGGTCAGTGGTTCTTCTCCCCCCACACCCCGCCCAAGATTTTATTTATTTATTTATTTGAGAGAGAGAGAGCGAGAGCGAGAGCACAAGCAGAGGGAGCAGTAAGCGAGGGAGAGGGAGAAACAGCCTCCCTCTGAGCAGGGAGCTGGATATGGGACTCCATCCTAGGACCCTGGGATCGTGACCTGAGCCATAGGCAAACGCTTTACTGACTGATCCACCTAGGCGCTCCAGGTCAGTGGTTCTTAACAAAAGGTGATTTTTGCCACCCAGGGGATCTTTGCCGTTGTCTAGAGATATTTTGATGGTCACCAATGGGGGTAGTGGTGCTCTTGGCATCCAGCAAGTAGAGCCCAGGGATGCTGCTAAACATCTGACAACGTACGGAACAGCCCCCACAACAAATTATCTGGCCCAAATGTCGGTGGCCCTGAGATTGAGAAACTCTGTACTAAGGAAAAACTCGTGGAGGAGCTAGAGGAAGCTTCTTGAATTATTACTTATTTTATGCACATAAGAGCAAATAGGTCACATACACACTAATTTTTTTTTTTTTTTTTTTTTTTTTTTTTTTTTTTTTGGATGAGGCTAACAGTTCCTAAGAAATCTGGAAGACTTTATCTGGCTTTCCTTGCACTGCATGTGAGTTGGCCCAGGTCACTAAGTTTTGTGAAACTGCTGCGGCCCTTGGCATCCTTCCTTTCTGGCTTTCAGAACTCCGTCCTAGCTGCTAGCTTTTTGGCGTCTTCTGCGGTAGCAGAGAATCCTGCGGGGAACTTATACACATCCAGGTGTTTAATTACGTTGTGGTTCTTTTTTAAACAAATGTTAGATTGTGTGACGTGCCTCACAGGACACAGGAGTTGCCTCAAGGGGAATCAGATTTTCCTCAGGAACTGACGGACCTCGAGGGAGATGAAGGTCAAGGGCTCTCCCGACAACAGCCCGCATCCGACTGCGTCTCGGGTAAACCTCACGTCCGCACACAGCCCCTGCGCCGGCGAGCACGAAGCAGCTCCAGCCTCACTTAGAGGTGCGCGAGTGCGCGCGACCCGCCGCCGGGCTGCGGAGGAGACCAATGAGCGGGCCCTCTCTCCATGCCGGCGCGGGATTGGGCGAACCGCGCCAGCCTCTCGGCCTAGCAGCGGGCGGGACGCGCCCAGAAGGAGCTGGGATAGGCGCGCCGGCTGCGCCAGCGTCCCGGGGGCGCGTGCGCGGTCTCGCGGCGGCCGCGGGGGCCGGTCTCGCGCGGTCTCGAGGTGGAGTGAGTCGCTGGCGGCGGCGACGGCGGCGACTGGCGGTGGGGCGGAGGCGGGGTCTAAGGATTGTGAGGTGGGGAATCGGGAGTTTCTGGATTCTTTATCCGGTATTTTAAGTGCCGCAGGGGAGCTGTCGTTTGTACAGTGTGTGGGAGCGGCCGGGGCGGGAGGATCGGCGGCCCGCGGTGGCGCAGAGGTAAGAGGCGGACCAGCGTCGTCTGTGTGGAGATCTTAATCAACAGGTCCCGGGGAGCGCGTGGGGGGGAGGGGCGGCGGGGCTCGTCCCCTCCCCCACACGCCGCTCTCTCGGCCCAAGCGGGACTGGGGGCTGCTCCGCTGGCTGCCCCGGCCGGCGGGAGCCGCGGCTGGTCGCAGAGGGCGTGAGCCCAACCTTTGTCCCTTGGCGGGGGACGCTGTCCGGCCCCGCCCGCTCCCTCTGCCTTGGCGTTGGGACCACCTTAGCGGGGGCTGCAGCCAACCCGGCCCGAGTTACGGGGGACAAGCCAGGGAATTCCTTGCCCTCTGCTTCCCCGCGCCCGGGTTCACAACTCCCGGGACTCCCTCTAAGGCCCGGCGGGGGAAATCGGTGGGATGAACACTTTCCTTTGGGAGACGGAATGTAGTCAGCGTTCCTCTGCCTGACTCAGCTCCTGGTATTCGGTGCTTATTGCGTCCTTTAAACGAATAAACAGTTCCTACTTCCTTGTGTCCACTTTTAAAGAAAAACCTAATCTCGTTAATGGTTTCTGATAATTTACTTGAAGTTTGCAAGGTGAACTTTGAAGCCTGTAAATTATTGTAACCCTCATTTAATGAAAGACGCTTTAAACAATCTTTGGCGCAAATTATGTAACTTCCTAATAATAATAACTCACCTTCTGTTTAGTTGATTGGCTTACAGTAATGTGTGCCGAATTTAGGTTTCGGTAGGAAGGTTTTTCTTGGCAGTTGGCGCTAAAATTAAAATCTGATAGCTGAGAGGTTTTAAGAAGTAGCATACAGTGTGTGTTTTGTCTCGTACTCCTTTAGAATTGTGAGAATTTAGATTTGGAAATCCTGTGAAACGGGACTTTGGAAATTTTTATTTTCCTTACAAGGTAAAAGGTGTTAATGTTTCTGATTTTTAAAAAAGTGATTTCATGCTTTAATGGTGGTATCCTAATTATGCCTGTGGATTATACCAGAAGTTAATAACCTATTAAGTTCTGCAATAGGAACAAATGACATGTGGTTATTGGTGTCTTTGAAGTTTAAGTATTGGTGGTAATGAAATTGTTAAGTAAGCTTTTTTGGATTATGAACTACTGGTTTTTTACTAGTTCCCTGTGGACATGGCATATGAAGTCTTAAAAGCCTCTTTAAATTGTAGTAGGCTGAAGCTATTAAATTATAATGTAAGATCTTTATAGATGAAACAGGCAAAAATATGAAAAGCAGTTCGTTATCTTTGCTAAAAAGGACCAGGTAAATTTTACCATGTATTTAAATGACTTTTGACTAGACACACCTGAACTTGACAAGTAAAGATGGACTTATTATAATATTAACTTGCTTTAGAATACTGAAATGGAAGAGTTTTACTTGAAGGTGACCTGAGTCGGTATGGTGGGTTTGGGTGTTTATATGCTCTTTCTGACTTATGATCTTGATTAAAAAGTTCAACACAAACATAACAAGAAATTTGATCCATTTTATGTATCAGTATACTAAGATGCTGTATTTCTCTGATAGTTTCTGATTGCAGGGTGTCTGGGAGAAATAATTTCTCAACATAGGTTCTTTAGATATAATATTTGACTATATATTTATTGAATCACGGGATTCCTGAGTTAGGAAGTAATCGTAGTGTTGTGTAGCTTAACCTCTTCATTTTCTAGGAAAAGGAAGTGAGGTCTGTAGAGTTAAGTAGCCCATAGTTTGGCTGCTTTTTAGTGGCAGAGTTGGAAATAACTAAAATACATGTCTCCAGATTCCAAGTACGGTGCTCTTTTCACTGTATACTATTATTAGATAAACCAATAAATTATTCTTCTCAAAATCCTGTATGTATCTAGCAGGATTAATTCTTTTCATTTTCTTTCTTTTCGTTTCTCTCTTATTTTAATAACCACTGACAACCATTAGTTCATTCTCCTATGAAAGGTTTGTTTTCAGTTTTTCAGTATTTCAGCTAATGTTTAGTGAATATCTTTGTGCATGTCTCCTCTGGCACATGTGTGAGGGTTACCTACCCTAATTGGAATTGCTGGGCCATAGGTTGATGTGCATTTTCAGCTTTACTAGCTGCAGCCAAATTATCCTCTAAAGTTTAACAGTTACGTTCTTGCTAACAGTATATAAATCATCTTTGCCCACACTTGGAGTTGTCAGATTGGCATGGTCAGATTTTTAAATTTCTGCCAATCTGATAAATGTTTCATTTCCCTTGTTTTAAAAAGATTTTAACTTTATTTTTGTTACATGAAATGAAATTTTGTTTTGTTTCTGTACAGTTTTTATTGTACAATTGTTTTGACAAATGCAGAGCTGTGTAACTACCAAAATCAAGTATAGGTCCAGCACCTATAAAATTCCCTTAAGCAGCTGCTCTTTCTTCTGTAATCAACCCTTCCCTCCATCTCCTGTAATCCTTGGCTATTAATGATCTACTGTCTTTCCCTGTAGTCTCTTTTCTAGACTATCCTATAAATGGAATCATTCAGTATTTAGCCTTTTGAGTCTGGTTTCTTTCATTTAGCATAATACAGTTGAGTATTCATGTTGTGAGCGTATCAGCAATTCCTTCTGTTTTACTGCTGAATGTAGTATTCCGTTGTAGGGATGTACCACAGTTTGTTCACCAGTTGAAGGAGAACTGAGTTAGTTTTTAAATTAAAAAAAAAAAAATTAACTCTGAAAAAGTTGCTATAAATCTCTGGGAACAGGTTTTTGTGTGAACATAAGTCTTCCTTTCTGGGTTATATGGTAAGTGTAGGTTTACTTAAAAAATGGTCTGTGGTAGGCAGAATAAGGTTCCATAAAAATATCCTAATCCCTTGAACCTACGAATAAACTAGGTTATAGCAAAGACAAATTAAAGTTGCAGTGGAATTAAGGTTGCTAATCAGTTGACTTTAAAATAGGGAGAGTATGCTGGTTTTATCCACAGTAGTAATCCAATGTCCTTAAAAGAGAAAGAGAGAAGTAGTAGAGTAGGGAAAAAAGATCTAACAATAGAAGCCACTCCAGAGAGATGAAGAGTTCCTGGTTTTGAGGATGGGGAGAAGAGCCGTAAGCTAAGGCATGTGGTGGTCTCTAGAAGCTGGAAAAGGCTAGGAAATAGATTAACATTTGGAGCCTCCAAAAGAGAACGCAGCTATGCTAATAACATCATGATTTTAGCCCAGAGAGACGTAGGTCAGATTTTTAATGTACAAAGAGTAAAATAATAAATTTGTGTTGTTTTTAAACAGCTAAGTTTGTGGTAATTTGTTAAAACAGCAAACTGTTTTCCAAAGAGGCTGAACTGCTTTGTATTCCTACTAGCAATGTATGAAGAATTTTGCAGTTACTTTACATCCTCATCACTTTGTGTGGTCATTTTTTTGTTTTACATTTTGATAGGTTTGTAGCAGTTTCTCACTGTGGTTTTTATTTGCATTTTCTCATGAGTAATGGTGTTGAATATCTTTTCATATGCTTATCTGCCATCTGTGTATCTTCTTTGGTGAAGCAAAATCTTTTGTCCATTTTAAAACTGAATTTTCTAAATGTCTAGTTTTGAGAGTTTTTCCTAGTCCTTTGTCCACCAGGTGATTTACAAAGATTTTCTCCAGTCTGTTGCTTGCCTTTTTACATCCTCCTAACAGTGGTTTTTGAAGTACAGAGGTTTTAGATTTTGATGAAGTCCAAAGTATCTGTATTTTTTTATGGATCTTTTGACATTGTGTATAAGCAGTTTTTGTCTAATCCAAGTTACAAAGGTTTCTCCTATGTTTTCTTTTACAAGTATTATAGTTTTATATTTTACATTTAGATCTGTGTTTCATTTTGAGTTAATTTTTATATAAGGAGAATTTTGGGTCAAGTTTCATTTATTTGTCCTGTTGTTCCATGACCATTTATTGAAAAGACTGTCCTTTCTCCATGGCATTGCCTTTGTGTCCCCATCAAACACCATTTTGCTACATTTTTGTGGGTCTATTTCTAGACTCTTGTGTTTAATTGATATCCTTATCTTTTGCCATTATCAGTGTCTTGATTGCTGTAGTTTTAGAGTCTGGAAATCAGGTAATGTGAGTTCCTCAACTTTATTCTTTTCAAAAAATTACTGTAGCTATTTTAGTTCTTTTGCCTTTCCGTATAAATGTTAGGATTAGCTCGATATCCACAAAAAAATCTGCTAGGGTTTTGATTAGGATTGAGTTTAATCAATAGGTCGACTTGAGGATAATTGACATTTTAACAAAGTTGAGTTTTCCAGTCTATGAAATAGTATTTTTCTCCACTTATTTAGGTCTTTGCTTCCTTTCATGAGTGTTTCATAGTTACCAGCATATAGATCCTGCAACTATTTTATTGAATCTATACCTAAGTAATTCAGTTTTTTGGTCCTATTATAAGCAGTCTAAAAAAAAAAAGTGGGTTTTGGGGCACCTGGGTGTCTTAGTCGGTTAAGCATCTGCCTTTGGCTCAGGTCATGATCCCCCAAGTCCTGGGATGGAGCCCTGTATCCCCACAGAGCAGGGAGCCTGCTTCTCCCTTTCCATCTGCCTGCTGCTCCCCCTGCTTGTGCACACACTGTCTGTCAAATAAATAAATAAAATCTTTAAAAAAAAAAAAAGTGAGTTTCTAATTGATCATTGCTAGTATATGGAATTACAGTTGATTTCTTTTGTAGTGACTTTGTATCCTCGGTTTTTACCAAACTTATTTATTAGTTCTAGGGGGTTTGGGGGGGGGGTAGATTTCTTAGGATTTTCTAAGTAGACCTCTCTGTGAATAAAGAATTGTTTCTTTCTAATGTATATGCTTTTTTCTTTTTCTTGATTATTGTACTTACTGCACATCTCACATTCTAGTGAGATGTTTGAATAGAGTAATGAAATGATACATCTTTGCCTTGTTTGCAGTCTTAAAGGGAAAACATTTAGTCTCTCACCTTTAAATATGTTAGCTGGGGCACTTGGGTGGCTCAGTCAGTTAAGCGTCCAACTCTTGATTTCAGCTTGGGTCATGATCTCAGTGTCCTGAGATTGAGACCTGCCCTGGCGGTCCCTGCTGTGTGGGGAATCTACTTGAGATTCTCTCTTTCTCCCCCGCTGCCCCCACACTCGCTTGCTTTCTCTAAAACAAACAAATCTTTTTTAAAAATTATAAATATGATCTTAGCTGTAGGTAATTTCATGGATTCTCTAAATCAGGTTAAGGAAGTTTCCTCCAAGGTGTTGCCTAGGATTTTTATCATGAGTAGATGTTGAATTTTGTCAAATGCATTTTCTACATGTATTGAGATAATCATGTGGAATTCTTATGTTTAATCTGTTGATATGGAGACTTACACTGATTAATTTTCAAAATTAGAACTAACGTTACTTGTGATTCATCTAAGGATTAGACAAGTGACCTGCAGATGTTTTTCAAAATGATTCACTTTAAAAGTAATCAATATACGAATTTATGAAAGGAAATTTGATAATTCTTTGTAGGCATCTTGAAGGGACAGTGTTCTGTATATATCTTAGCCATTTATATATTTATAGCTTCTCCTTTTACACTTAAACTTTATGGTAAGAGTAGTAAGTCATTTGGCTAAATCACAATATTTTCTGCTTTCCCCTAACGGTTACTATAACAGTATTCCTTGCTCTGTCTCTTAATGTGTTATACAGTATATGTCCTTTGTATATATTTTAAATATTAACTGCTACATTGTAAGGTTTTTATCCATATTCTCCCTTTTACAAGTGATGAAGCAGGCTTAGAGAGATTAACTGTTTTATCCAGAGTCTTATTGCAAGTGATAGCAAGGATTTGAATTCAGTTTATATGACTCCAAAGCCCTTGGATTTTTCTACTTTGCCTATCTTTTAGCCTATCATAAGGCTTGTTTTAACAGTGTCTTTTTGGTAAAATGAAAACTTTTGGAGGAAAGCTGCTTCTGATTTGGTGTTTAAGACATACTTGAATTAAAGTGAAGAATCTTGAATCTGTAAATTGCAAGCTCCTTAAGGATAGGAGGTGTTGTCTTTATTTTAGTATCTCACTGCTTTAAAATGACCCAGAATAGATGCTTGTCCCAATATGCACTTTTATCATTTACTTGTTTAAACTTTAGCTTTGCTTGTGAGTTTAATACTAGAGACTGCTCTAACCTAGTCACCCCCTATAATGTGATAGAATTTGAGATTCAAAACACAATTCCGTTTATCCTATGTTACCATAAATGTGTTTAATTGGGTGGGTCTAACTTTCACGTGTTCTTGATTAACTTTTCTATGAAGGTATAGGTACTAACGGATAAATTTGCTAATGGCTTTTTCTTGCTTTTCCTGGGGTCTTTACTGACAGGCATTACAGTGCAAGTATAGTCCTTGTGTGGATAAGTACTCAGGCTGTAGAGTCAGATTTATGGGGCAATACCTTCTTGTCTTGTGTGTGACTCTGGGCACCTTAACTTATCAAAGTCTGACTCTGTATTTGCAGAATGGGGATTGTACTAGTGCCTGATTGAGAAGGATGTAGAGGTGGAAAAAAACTTTTTCTGTCCTCCTAGGTTCACTGAGACAAAGACAGATTAGCAGGAAAAATGACCTATTACTAACTGTGCATTTGGAGACCTTCATAGAAAAGAATTGACCCAAAGAAGCAGTGAGACTGAGCAATAAATTGTGGAGAGGTGACAAGGCAGAGGAAAAGACATTTAGACCTTTAGGGGATGTAAATTGTGGGAAGGTAAATATGTGGGGAAACTAATGGAAGATAAAATTTATTTTTGTAAGGTTTGTTGTACAGATTTAAGTTGGTGCCTTCTCCATTGATGAAAGTAACCTCCCAGGATTAAGTGTCCTCTTCCTGGTACCTTTACAAAAGAAAACTTATGCCCTGCAAAATTTTTAGCTGGATAAGGGGAGAGACCAGAGTTCCCGCCACCCCCCTCCGCCCCGTCCCTCTGTCTGCTGTTTCTTAATTGCCTTTAGCTCAAGAAAATCTTTATGTCAAAGTGTTACATTTTGGGGTGGCATATTGTGATCCCCTTCAGAGCCTTATTTTGAGGATTAACTGAGATGCCATATCAAGAATGGTTAGCACAGGTGACTTAGTTAAGCATCTGACTCTTGATCTCGGCTCAGGTCTTGATCTCAGGTCTTGATCTCAAGGTCTTGAGTTCAAGCCCCGAGCTGGGCTCCATGCTGGGTGTGGAGCCTACTTAAAAAAAAAAAAGGAGGGGAGGTTAGCATAGTGCCTTGGTGTGTATTAAGCACTCCGTAAATGTTAGATAAGAGGTAGGTAGAATACAAGCCTAGTTCGTGACATTCACATGGAATAGCAGTGAACTGCATTTTAATAAGTTACATTTTAGTATATTTTGGGTAAATTGTGTGATTATCAAGAATCTGATTAAGCAATTTTACAGGAATTGTGTCAGTCAGGTGTCATAGACTGAGTCAGTGATGAAGAATTGTTACTGTGTGTTGAAATAAAGTTCTTTTCATCTCTGAAATAACAGTGAAAGTCAGTGGGGGAAATAATGTCGCCTTAAACAGCTTACATATGTAGTGAGATCAGATTTCACTTTTTTTTTTTTTTTAAGATTTTATTTATTTGTCAGAGAGAGCACAAGCAGGGGAAGCGGCAGACGGAGGGAGAAGCAGGCTCCCTGCTGAGCAAGGGATCATCATCTGAGCTGAAGATGGATGCTTAACTGACTAAACCACCTAGGTGTCCCAAGTTTTCCTTGGTTTTATCAGTTTCTCTTACTGACTCAGTCATTCTAAAGTATTTTTCACTAGGTCATTTTTGCTACACATTTTTAAATAGGCATTCATAGAATTGAGTTCATTACCTTATAATTTAAAGTCTTATATTTAAATAAAGCATTTGTCTAATTTTGCAAATACTGATGTGCTTGTCTTAATATTTTGCTTACTTTTTTTCCTGTTGTGTGATGGACGCCTTTCATATCTGTCTCTTACATTCTTTCCCATTTATACAGGTTTTCTTAGGATGCACTTATTTTGCAGGTAGTTCTTATAGCATTTTCTGCAGTTGGAGTACAGCACTTAACAAATAGCATTGCAGTATATAGGGGTCTTGTTTATTTGCTTATCTGATTTCCGTTCTAGATTTTTAAGTTCTTAAGGATAAAAACTCTGCCTTAGCAATCTTTTTATTATCAGTGACTATCCAAGATTTTTTACCAAGTGGGTACTCATATTATTGAATGAAAGTGTACATTAGTAACCCTTTTTAGCTCCAGGATTTGCAGTACAGTAATCTTTAAAATTGACCTTTTGTTCTTGTTTCTCTTGTTGCATAATATTCCCTTTATGTTTTCTTGCCTTCTAATACTATCTGGCCAAGGTCAGAACATTATTCATGCCCTCCATCAGCAATACCACAGTACTGAAAGTTCAGTGGATTCTAAACTTGGTGACGTTTGTATCATAAGTCTTCTTTTTTAGATTCTTCTTTCCTGTTGTGATGATAAAACCCTGCTCCTGGTCCTGAAAATACTCTCCATTGTTCTTTCTTTAGTCTAATTTGTAGATAGCAGTAGATATGAATATTTATTATCAATTTTGCTTAATATTCTTGTTCGGATAACTCAGAAATGAGTATTAGGTAGTTTTTTAAGGACAAGGCAAACTGTTCTCTCATTTTTTTTTTTTTATGGCCAGTTGTTGAATTGCATACCAGTAAGCCATCTAGGTAGAGGTAATCATCTACTAATTTGCTGACCTTTAGAGCATATTTTTTTTTCTAGTAAGCTGTAAATCACTTGAGGTCAAAAGTTGGAATCTCTTACAGTGTTTTTACAGACCTAAAAGTCGTGGTATATGTTTCAGGGAAAGTAATTGACTACAGGATTGACACCCAAGATTAGAAGGGATGGAAAAACTATATGGAAGAGGCATAGAAATAGGTATCAAGAAACCAAAGTAATAGTCATGTGAGTCTAGTTAATTGGGATTTTTTGAGAGTTTGTCATTGTGCGTTATTAACATGATGAAAGAATCAAAGCTATCAAAATTATGAACCTGACTTTTAAATTTTAAAGTATAGGTGGTCCCTTTTGAAATTTTTCGTATAATTCTTGCTCTTACTCTTATGGTAAACTGGTTTCCTCTCATTTTTAAATTAAAGATGTAATATATTCGTTGTGTGGTAGAGAAAGTTTCGAGTATGAAAGAGTCATGCTCCTAATGATTCCTTAAGTGCTTTAAGAATTTTTTTTTAATGGAATTCTTATTTTATTGTTGTATTATTTGTGAACTTGTTTAGGGCTGTAGGGATAATATTTTGGTTACTTCTTTTTGTGAAAAGATTCCAGAACTCTTGAAAGCCCTTTGTTGCTGCTGCTAATTTTTATAGAAGGTAGCTGTAATTTAAAGTTTCTATGGCCTTTTTTTTCCTTTCAAAGAGGTAATATCTTTGTGTTTTTCCTCCAAATTTTAAAAGTAACACATTTATTTTGGTCAACATTTTATAAGATACTCAAATAGTACATAAGTGCAGGTAAAAAGCAAAACCTGAGAGGTCTGTTATCTTTGCTTTTTCAGAGATATTAAGTGAAAACAGTATTGTGCATATTCTTTTAGATTTTTTGCTAATAACTTTGTAAATATCCTTTATGTGTATTTGTAAAAGTGATATGATATATAAACACCATTCTGAAGCTATCTTTATTCACTTGCTTTTGTTCCATGTCAGCTCATACAGAGCTTCAACTCTAGCAGCCACATTAAAAATTTTAAAAGAAACAGTTGATATTTATTTAATGGTATATTTTATTTAACATAATGTATAAAATATTACCATCTCCACATACATTAAAAATAATTAATGAGCAGTGTTACATTCTTTTTTTTTCCGTATAGAGTCTTTGAAATCTAGAGTGTATTTTACACTGTGCCATCAGTGTAATTTTACACTGTGCAATTAGAGTGATAAATTTGCATGGAAATACTTGATATGCATTTAGATTTTGTTAAATTTACAGGTGAAAACATAGATTAACATGAGTTCTTCCAAAGATACTTTGTAGGATAAATTTCTAGAAAAAAACCTGATAGATCAAATGTTTATTTTAAATTTTTGGTAGACTTTGCAGAATTGTTCTTCATAGTGTTGTACTGGTTTATAGAGTCAACAGTACATAATGCCTGTTTTCCTTTGTTGTCTCCAACATGGGACATGATTGGTCACTCACACAGACACACAGAAACCTTATACCAAGGTAAATATTTTTACATGTTTGTGCTACTTTTATTTACTATAAATATTTTCTTGGGGAGAACAACAGAAAGCCAGACCCAGAAGTCCTGAGAAGCTGTGAGGAATTAAGGTTAAGGGTGAGGATGCAAAAGAAGAACTCAAAGATGTAATCTGCTCTGGTACCAAGTAAATCAAGGTCTTAAAAAATTTACCCCCATGTACACTTTCTTAGGACATTTGGAGGTCTCTCAGGGAGAAGGGAGTAGATGAAGGGGAAAGAGGTGAGGAGAATTTCTTAGGGTAAAGATGAGTGAATGAAGATGATTTAGAGAATCAATTCAGATTGGAGCATGTTTTTGTCAGATCCCATGCAGAAAACAGATGGCAAAATCAACCTGAACAATAGGCGAGAGTTTAATGAAGGGACTGTTTGCAAAGATGTGGGTGGTTTGAGATAAGGGAACTAAGAAACATCTCGGGGTTAGCAACAGCCAGATACCTGCTAAGCCTAGGCCTGAATGGGCAAGGAAGGGGGTAGTTACTGGAATTTATCAGTTACTACCTCAGGAGGGGAGCCACCTAGTGGAAACTGTGGCCTTAGAGGAACCTAACCTCTGCCAAATCACAGGAAGAAGCCCTCTCACTACCTTCCCAATAGTTACTTCTCCCTAGCCAAGCCCACTGTAAGTTAGAAGATAAGAAAACAGGAGTAATGCAGTCTGTGGAGGTCAACATTCTTAGACCTGGAGCAAATGGAAAAATGACGAGTGAATCTGGGCACAAAGAAAATATCCAGCTTAGAGCTAGAGGATGGAGGACTCCAGAAAGGATGGAACTTTAAAAAAAAAAAAAAAGGAAAAAAGAAAGGAAGAAACTGATAGGTTACCTGATTTATTTGAATATGTATAGTAAAGAGTATGTTGATTTTTCTACCAGAATGTATGGGGATATATTAGTGATTTAACTAAAAAGGGAAATATAACTTACGGGGAGAAGGAAATGTATAAATAAATGCTACAGCAGGGGCATAGATTAAGTATCCTAGAAGTGTAGGTTGTGGATGGGAGTAGGCAGGACTAAGGAAGATTTCGTAAGACTCTTAATGGTAGAGGGAAATTTTAATAGATAAAGAATTAAGCAGGAAGGATTTTTTTTTCTGGGTATAAGAAAACAAGTATGTCAAAGCTGTGGACTTGGGAAAGTACAGGGCTTTTATTAGTTATTATTATTAGCTAGTAGTTTGATCGGAAGATAAGAGAGGGAGAAACAGAAGGGAAAAGTATTCTAGTACTAATTCAGGAGGCGCCATTTGAATGACAGGCTATGGAACTTGAAATGGATTCTCCAGAAGTTGTTAAAGGACCCTGCAGTCAAACAGAACTCAGTTTGAGGCCCAGCTGTACCATTTAGCTTTTGACATTGGGCAAGTTAGTGTCTTTACTGAGCTAATTAGAAAATTCATCAAGGAGATGGTTGTGAGGGTTAAATGAGATAATGCACACTGGGTACTTAGCACAGTGGATGAATGGTACATAGTAAACCCATGATAAACAGTAGCTTAAGGAAAGGGAAAGGCAACAAAAACTTTTGAAAAGAGACATTCATGGTAATAGGTGTGCTTCAGGAAAATTTATTCAGCAGTACAGTTGACCCTTGGACAACACAGGTAGAACTGCTTGGGTCCACTCGTATGTGGGATTTTTTCCCCCAGTAAGTATAGTACAGTCCTATAAATTTATTTTCTTCTCTTTATGATTTTCTTAGTAACATTTTCTTTTCTCTGGCTTACTTTATTGTAAGGGCAGAGTTTATGATACATGTATCATACAAAATATGTGTTTATCAACTGTTTATATTATCAGTAAGGCTTCCTGTCAACAGTAGGCTGTTAGTAGTAACTCTTAACCCCCATGTTATATCAAGGGTGCAGAGTGAGTGGCAACTAGATCTAGACCAAGATAGGGGTGACTTGAAGTTCATAGAAAAACCCATGAGAGAGATAATATGATGTTAAGGTAGTGGTATGAGAAGCTAGGGGTATATGTGAGATATTATGGAGGGAGAATTGATGCAGGTTGGTATAATTAATTATTAACATATTTAGGGGTATCACAGTTATGATTTGCAGTACTTACATTTGACCCTGAGGGACAGCTAATTTATCTGACAAGATTAGTCTGTCTCGTCTGTTTTATTTTTATGCTATTCATTTTTCAAGGTATAAATTAATATTTTATTATTAAAAACAGTTTGTCAAGGTAGGACATGTGGCTTAGTTTGGCAGCACATACTGAAATGGAAACTGGAACAATAGAGTAGAGAATAACATTTTTAAAATGTTATTTTTAAAATGTCACTAGGAAACTAAAATGTTTGTAGCTTAGTTCAGTTTTCAAATTAGAATTTCCATGCATTTCTACCATTTCTCCACTTGACTCCCTCTCTTCCGCTGAGTATTTAGAAACTTTGAGCAATAGATGTTATGCTAGCAGTCTGATGTTAGAATAAACTTGTAGTCTGTTAATATATAAGTGAAATTAATTAATTACTGTGTCATTTTATGGAGCAGTCAGTTGAAGAGAAAAGTTGATTCTCTCTAATCATTTTAAAAGTAAAAGAATGATGTAATTATGTGATTTTTTGAAAGAAGTGTGTAGTCAGGGTGGTTTCAGCTTACAGGAATGTAGCTGACATTGTATTGTGGATCCACATAAGGGTTCACTGATCTGGATTTTAGTTTCTGTTCTTGTAGCTCTGTGACTTAACTTGCAATGTCTGTGTATTTTCTGGAAAATGGAGATTTCCAACCTGCTTATCTTTCAGGAAATCTGGAGAGAGATCAAATGAGATAATGTGCTTGAATTTATTATGGAAACTTTAAAGCTTTACAAATGTAAGCCATGAATATGTAAATTACTTATTAATTTTTATTTCTAGACTATTCTCTTTGGTTTCCCTCTCTCGCAGTTAACAGCCTGCTAAAAATTACCCTTTAAAATGGATTTTATCATCTTTCCACTTCTCCCCATCCGCCTCCTCTCCCTCCCAAAGAGAAAAACCTTATTCTCTGAATTCTTCTGTTTTAAGGCCCCATAATTTCTCGCAGGTTCAGTTGTCATGCTCAATATTTTAGAATTCTATTTGGCTACTGGTCTCCTAGTCCTGTCAAGTCATCCTTTGTAATAACCATTATTTGAAGTTATCCCTTTTTCGTTCTTTCTGCTACTTCCTTTATCCTCACATGCATAAAGTATTAAAACATTATCTCTATTGGCTGGCTGCTCTACTCACTTTTCCCCTGGTCAACTCTGGTTACAGTGTAGATATAACTTTCTAAAAAGCCAATTTTTGGTTCTTTTTTTTAAACTCAGAAACCCATAGTTTCCCATTGCCTACAGGAGAAAATTCAAACAGTTTAGCTTAGCATTCAGAGTCAACTCTCACTTTATCGTCTATCTCTTACACTGGCTCTGTTCATTATCAAGACTGTTCTTATTCTCTAACTAGGCCATATATATTCCTGATTGGTAGCAAGGTACTGGAAAGCCATATTACAAGTAACTTTATACCACATGTTTAAAAATCCTTTTCTGGTCAGTTTGAAAATGTTATAAATTACCTTTTGTCCTAGTACCTTTACAAAAACTTGACTAACCTTTTGGACGTACTTAATCTTTTATTACCAAGTTGTTGAGATGATAAAGGGGAGTTCAAGTAACCAACCATCTGATATCTTTGATACTGTTTGGCTTTTAACCAATTCCTGCTGTGAATTTGTGGTCTTGAATATCTGCAAAGACCTTCAACTTTGTGTTTAATATAAGCAAATGGAACATTTTCTCACTGAATTTAAAAATAAAAAGTCAGCAATAACTTTTGAGCTAAATACTTTACATGACTAGCCCAAATATATTTGAGTTGTAACTCATACTTACTTAGTTTTAGATATAGCTAAAGTTTCTTCTTTGAGAAGATGGTATATGGGCCATTCTTTCATTTGTGGGGTTTTTTTATGGTATGAATATATGAATTGTTTTGAATACACAATGTATGTGAATATACATTAGTCTTTTAAAAAACAATTTTTTTGAGGGATGCCTTGGTGTCTCATTGACTAAGCATCTGCCTTTGGCTCAGGTCATGGTCCCACAGTCCTGGGATGGAGCCCCATGTCAGGCTCCCTGCTCAGTTGGGAATCTGCTTCTCCCTCTCCTTCTGCCCATTCTCCCCGCTCTTGCACTCTCATTCTCTCTTTCAAATAAATAAAATCTTTTAAAAATTAATTAATTTGAGTATCTTTCCAAGTGTTCATTTCTGTCACTTGTATATCTTCTTTCATAAATTGGTCAAAGCTCTTGCCCTGTTGTAAAAAATCAGATTTTTTGATTTAATGAATTGTAAGAGTCTTTATAGTGGTCATAAATATTTTGCAAATATTTCTCCCTTTTTTTAGCATGCCTTTTCATTTTCTGAACATGATCTTCTAGTGGAATATTTTGGGGTGGCATATTTTGCCACCCTTCAGTAGATTCTAAAAACTTTGTACAGTCCACAGATCTTAGCAACTGACTAGATAATATGGCTTGAGAAAGATCAAGATCTTGAAGATAGTGGTATAATTAACAACAGTAGGAAAGTTGAGGTCAGTTTGGGATATATTTAAGTTGAGATTCCTGGTGGTATCTGTATAGAAATGTACTTTCTGTCCCATCAGCCTTTATTTCTGGATCTTCCCACAGCTGACTTTTTTTTTTTTTGGTCATTTAGGTCTCAATGCAAATATCACCTCCTAAAATAGGCCTTCCTGGCCTTCTTATCTAATGCTACCCCTTCCAAACATCACTGTTTATTATAGTTTCCCTTTCTCTCTAACTCTTTATCTGAAGTCATCATGTTTGTTCTTTACTGTGTTACTCTGACCGAATGTAAGCTCTGTTAGGACAGCAGGATCCTCTTCTTAGTCCAGTTGTAGCATCAAAATTTCCCCCTCTGAATTAACTGTGGTTCCTGTCAAATTCTTTATCTTTTTGGATCCTTCTCATTTTCTCAGCATCGTAAGCTATTAATAATATTTAAAATTGGTCCAGAAGTTGTAGTTAAAACAAAGAAAATACATAAACTGCATTTTTGTTTGAACCTTAACCTAGAGTTCAAAGGTATCATTAAAAATAATCTGCAGGGGCACCAGGGTGGCTCAGTTGGTTAAACCGCTGCCTTCCGCTTGGGTCATAATCCCATTGTCCTGGGATTGAGCCCCTTGTCAGGGTCCCTGCTCAGTGGAGAGCCTGCTTCTCCCTCTCCCTCTGCCTGTAGCTCTCCCTACTTGTGTTCTCTCTTCATCTCTGTTTCAAATAAATAAATAAAATCTTTAAAAAAAAAAAATCTGCAAAGGGTCTTACCAGTTATGCTTGCTTCTTTTTCCTCACTGATTTCAGGTAATTTACATTGATTTTAATTGAAGTCTGTTAAATATTGGAGGAAATTGGGGTGCTTGGGTGGGTGGCTCAGTGGGTTAAAGCCTCTGCCTCCAGCTCAGGTCATGATCCCAGGGTGCTGGGATCGAGCCCCGCATCAGGCTCTCTGCTCGGGAGGGAGCCTGCTTCCTCCTCTCTCTCTGCCTGCCTCTCTGCCTACTTGTGATCTCTCTCTCTCTCTCTGTCAAATAAATAAATAAATAATTTTTTTAAATAAATACATAAATAAATAAATATTGGAGGAGAGTAACATTTTTACTACTTCATACCAAGAAATCCTAGCCATCTGCAAACAATTAGGTATCATATTGAATTACCCTTTCTCTCTCACTCTTTCCCTCTAAAAAAATATGGCAGACCTTTACACTTGATTGTCTCTCCTCTGTTTTACAGAGTAAGAAAGTTAGCCTGAGTTCCGTGAAAAACCAGAGAAGAAAAACTAAGAGGATAGTAGACAAGTTCTTTCCAATTTGCATAACGTAAGTTCTTTTCACTATTCTTGGCCTGAATCTTCTGTTAGCTGACAAAGCTTTTTCTATGGAAACAAATAGTCCAACTTCTTAGAATGTCAGAGGAATGCTGATCACTTGAAATGAGACTTCCCAGCTGCTAGTCAAAAGGCACTGCTTGTGGGAGAAGGGGAGGAAGGATGAATTGGGGGGGAAAAAAAAAAACTTGAGTTCTGGACACTAGTGTAGACTACCATCTTCATGTTTCCCAGCTGTCACACAATGGTTCTATTTCTTCATGTGGCATTTTTAGTGGGCCTGTATCCTTCAGGCTGTTTCAGGTCCCCCAGTCTCAATCTTTTTTAATTATTTGAAGCTTATTTAGCTTCCTTTTACCCCCTTCTCCTATAGCCAACTCACATAACCAAGGCTCTTTCTCCCCAATTGGTTTGAAGTTAGCATTGAAACAGCTTTGGTCTGCCAACCTAAAAATTTGTTTTCTTGTATTTTGGACTATGTAAAGAGTTTTGACTTCTTTTTTATTTTTATTTTTTTCTTGGTTCGGGGTATGAGCTGGAACTCTGATGAAGATGTGAAATGTGGGCTTTTGAGGCATTTTAAAAAACAATTTATAATTAGAAGGTTGAGAAGAGAGGAATAGAGTACTCTTAGGGCAAGGAACCTGTTACTCTATTATCTGCATAAGATGATCTTTTATTTACACATAAGGAGGTAATTCTCTAGATTTCCCAGCTTCTGAATTGTCAAACAAAAGACTTTTTTTCTTTTCCTCTTTTTCTTTTGCTTGTGTGTGTGTGTGTGTGTGTGTGTGTGTGTGTGTGTGTGTTTTGGAGAGGAAGAATATAATTCCTTTGGACTGCCACATTTTATTGATATGTATTGACTATATATATGATGTAGAATATTCATGGTTTGCCTGTTTAGGAATTATAATGAGCTGGATGCTGGAACTATAGGACATAGCATAATATTTCTTTGATTCTGGAAAGACTTTTGAATCTTTTATGACCCTCATGAATTAACTTGTGACCACTATAAAGTCTTTTGGAGTGTTGTTTGGTGAGATCATTATTTAATCGAGGTGGTCTGGAAAGATTTCTTGAAGGAAATGGGAACTTATGGTAGATCTTGAAGTCAGAACATGAAAGGAGAAGCAGTTCATATTTCTTATTTCATAAGGCACTTGGGCAGGAAGAAGAAAGGTGATAGGCATAAATGAGGAAGCAAACTTTGAAAGTTTGTGTTGGAAAATAGTAAAAGATAGAAAGTTTGGATTTACCTTGTGAGTCCCAACTCTGTTCTCTAGGCAATATGAAAGCCTTAGAGGTATTGAACATAGGAATGATTTACTCGTATACTTAATCTATGCATTTGTCCCTTGCTAGATATCAGGGCTATAGAGATGAATAAAATAGATCCTTGCTTAATAGGTAGATCATTTATCCATGTGACCGGCAGTCACCTTCAGATTGTGTCCAAAACTAAACCTATATTACCCTTCAATTTCTGTCCTCTTCTATCTAATTCTTCTTACCCTGTGTTTTCCATCTTTCAAGGATATTTGCCATCTATCTTGTAACCCAAAGTAGTGGTCCTGGAGTCACACTTCCTATTATGAAGCCTCCCTGTTTGCTTGGTCCCTCTGCTGGACAATATCATGGATCCAGAGATGAGTCAGTGTGGTTCCTGACCTTTAAGGGCTTCTGGTCTGATGGCACAGACAGACAGAGATACAAATAGCTGGAGTCTAGTTTGATCAGAGATCCGACAGGGACTGTGGGATTTCAGAGCAGTCACATAACCAGTCTGGGGAGTCATGGAAATCTGGGGGAGGATGTATTTCAGCTGAGACTTTTAAAAGGAGAGTAGGCAAGGATTAGGTCCCAGGCAGTCTGATTCTGGAGCCTGTTCTTTGTATGCTGTTTTGGGTAACTGGGAAGGTATAATGGCATTAATTAGAACTGAAAGTGGAGGAAGAGGATTAAGGAGAGTATGAGGGGATTAAAGGGAAATAATGAGTTTAACTCTAGACATGTTAATTTCTAGATCCCTATAGGACATTTTGGTAGATAGGCTAATGGGCAGGGATCCTATCTCTAAAACCTAGTACTTAGCCAAGAGTAAATGCTCAGTTACATTTATGTACAAATCATTCTTCTTTTCTAAATCTTTGATGACTTGGTGTCTTGAGAATTAGGGACTTATGTTTAAGACCTTTTATAAGTTGGACCCAGTCAGACTTTCTAGCTACTATTCTCTGGGACAAGCTGACTGCCTTAGTTCATCTAGCCTCATTTGTATGTTTCCCATTGTACTTCTTCCTGCCTTTTGTTTATATGATCTCTTATTTCTCTGTTCTGTCTTCAAGACCTACTTCAGCCCCCATTCCTCGTCTACAAAACAGGCATATTTGGAACTACTTTTAGAGTAATAATGAGGATTAAATGCATGAATACTGTGTGAAGTGTTGGCAATATTCTCCAGCACGTGAGTGCTCAGTAAATGTTAAAGTTGTAAGTGCTGCTCCTTCTGCTACTACTACTACTTCCTCCTCTTCTTCCTTTCTCAGCTCTCCTCTTTTTGCTGTATGAAAGGCAGACACCAAGTTCTAGTAATTCTGTAACCTATATGTTTTTTCAACAAATAGGTCTAAGTCCTTAGCTCTTCAGCTCTGTCAGTCTGCCTCCCTGCTTGCCTTTCCAGTTTTTTCATTATTCATATATGGTATGCTCACATTGTCCCATCCAGCTTTATTGCATTCTATTCTGTTTTCTGAAAGTGCCATATTTTCATACTCTTCATTCTTATTGGTCATGTGATTCCCTCTGACTGGAACAGACTCTTCCATCTGGCTAATTTTTAGTTCTTTGAAATATTGTTCAAAGAAATGTATCCTTATGTTTTGAGTGTTTGCTCTGACTTCTTACCACATACTAAGTTTCAGAGTCTATATGGTCTGTGAATTTCTGACATTTTGTTTTTAAAGATTTTATTTATTTATTTGACAGAGAGAGATCACAAGTAGACAGAGAGGCAGGCAGAGAGAGAGAGAGAGGGAAGCAGGCTCCCTGCTGAGCAGAGAGCCCGATGCGGGACTCGATCCCAGGACTCTGAGATCATGACCTGAGCCAAAGGCAGCGGCTTAACCCACTGAGCCACCCAGGCGCCTGAATTTCTGACATTTTTAGTTCAACAGATAATCACTGGGCATTCTCTATATGATATGTATTGTGTTGAGCACTGGGAGGTATAAAAATAAGACTAGACTCTTGTCTTTAATTAATTGAGAATCTAACGAGAAGAAACCAGCTGGGGAAGAATAATCATTCATTTTCTTTGCTGTCTCTCCCAGTAGACTGTGAACACTTCAAGGGCAATGACCAAAATGGAATTTTAAGCAGATTAATACCAGGTTACAGAAATTTTTCTGAGAGTAAAAGACTAGGTCCAGAAAGAGAAGCATGAAAACTCTGACCCAGATCATCAAGCCCAGCCTCTAATTCCTCCCCTCCATGATCTATTATGGTGACTGTGGACAGAGCCTTACAGTTTTGAAGCTGAGAGTTTTAATTTCAGATCATAGGTAGGAAGTGCATTATCCATTATTAAAAGATTTTTAATCCTCAGTAAATATTATAATTGGAAAAAGTTGAGAGCTATAATTTTCTGGAAATAATTTTTTTTTTAAAGATTTTTAAGATTTTATTTATTTGTCAGAGAGAGAGGGAGAGAGAGCAAGCACAGGCAGACAGAATGGCAGGCAGAGGCAGAGGGAGAAGCAGGCTCCCCGCTGAGCAAGGAGCCTGATGTGAGACTAGATCCCAGGATGCTGGGATCATGACCTGAGCCGAAGGCAGCTGCTTAACCAACTGAGCCACCCAGACGTCCCCTGGAAATAATTTTTAAAATCAAAATTAAGTATAGGATTACAGTAACTCCCACATACATTTCTGCTTACTTATAATGAGAACATTAAATAAGCTGAATTTGCATAACATGTAATCAATATATAAAACTTAAGAACAGCCTAATTTAATTCTAATAGTTCTCATTTTACTGAAAAAGAAGGCAGTCCAATTACAAATAAATTATCTGTGTGGAGATCACATAGTTATGAATAGAGAGGTTAAAATTTGGATACAAGACAGAAAAGTCTACCAAAATTCTTGTGAGAATGTAATGCCTAGTGGCTTATGTACCTTGTACCAATTTTCCTGCCTGCTGGTCTAGTGGTTTTCCTCTCAGTCTAAGTGGGGTTACAGAAGTCTGTGACAAGATGTTGGAGAGAAGATTGGCTGGCATTTAAGAATATTGTCTGAAAACTCAGCTTTTGCTGAGTTGGCATATGCTCTAGCCAACCTGTTTACTGAAGTGATGCTAAACTTAAGGAGGTGTAGTAGGTTTATTATTGTAAATATTTTTAAAGTCTTGAACAGAGAAGACTAATTGGATTTAATGCGTGAGTTTACACATGTATAAACAATCTGCCTACTTATACCTAAGAAATGGCTTGATGAAAAGCTGTTGTCATCCAGTAAAATATTTTTCTTGTCTAAAATATGTTCAGGTGGGGAGCCTGGGTGGCTCAGTCCGTTGGGCATCCGACTCTTGATTTCTGCTTGAGTCATGGTCTTAGGGTTGTGGGATTGGCCCTGAATGGGGCTGTGCAGTCAGCCTGGAGTCTGCTTTTCTCTCTTTCCCTCCGCCCCTGCCCCTGCTTGTGCATGCTTTCTCTCTAAAATAAATAAATCTTTTAAGAAATAATGAAATATGTTGAAGGATTTTTAAAATAGGAGAATCAAGTTAATAATGGATTTTTAAAATAGAATCAAATTAATGCTAAGAATTAATATGCATGTACGTATTTTTTAGTTTTAAAACTTGCATATGGTATATCTCACTTAAAACTCGGAACAAGCCTATGAATAAGTTTTCCAAAGAAATCCGAGGTTCAGAGAGAGAAACTGACTAGGCTTAAACCATAAAACCAGAACAAGTGGCAACGGCAGAATTAAAATTCAGTTTCTGGTCTTTAAATCCAATATATTCTTATTTGCTGTGACTTCAACATTTTTTGAGTGGTAACAGATACTACCATTTTCTCGAAATGAATCCTCATAAAGAATTAATTCTTAATTCTTTTATTATTGTGACTGGTTATAAGGACTGAAAACCCACGTAATCTTTCTCACTTAATGTGATTTTATCCTATAGATGCCTTTGCTGCTAAGTAAAGTTTCTTTTTCATTAGGTATCTCCTGCTTCTCATAAACTCCTAAAAGTGAATTGTCCCTGACAATGCTGCCTTAATCTCAACTGAGATTTCTTTAGCAGTTAACTAGGAAGTTATTTCAATCTCCTGTATTGATTATAAAGTACTGTGTTGAGACAACTATTCATCTTTATACCTTAAGCAACCTATTCTCTACCAGACAAGTACCTAAAACTTTCTTACTTCCCACTTGGTTAAACTTTCCAATACATAGTTTTTCTCTGCTGTAGAATTAAACAGTATGCTTCAAATTCTTGGGAGGGTTGTTGTTTTTTTTTAATACCTTGATTTTCTCAACATTATCTATAA
This sequence comes from Enhydra lutris kenyoni, assembly GCF_002288905.1. NCBI lineage: Eukaryota > Metazoa > Chordata > Mammalia > Carnivora > Mustelidae > Enhydra > Enhydra lutris. The sequence continues at coordinate 433,023 of NW_019154104.1, forward strand.
AATGAAAGTACTTAGTCTGTATAGCCAAATAATGTTGTACACTTACAAGATACTATATTGTGTATAGATTGGAAGTGGGCTATGTAAAATCTACTTTTATATTTTAATTCTTATACTTTTTTTCCCCATCTTTCCCCTTAGATTTCCTTCATGGATACATTTCATAGCATTATTATGTGATGTGAGAAGTTTTTTGTTTTTTTGTTTTTTTTTTGAAGTAACATGGATTTTATACTACAGAATCAAGAGATTGGCTTTATAGGAGAAATTGATTTATAAAAAGTGGTACAGGTTTTTGTAGATAACCATGACAACATCCCATATGAATGGGCATGTTACTGAGGAATCAGACAGCGAAGTAAAAAATGTTGGTCTTGCATCACCAGAGGAACCTCAGAAGCATCGAGAGATGGCTGTTGACTGCCCCGGAGATTTGGGCGCCAGGATGATGCCAGTGCGTCGAAGTGCACAGCTGGAGCGCATTCGGCAGCAACAGGAAGACATGAGGCGCAGGCGAGAAGAAGAAGGGAAAAAACAAGAACTTGACCTTAATTCTTCCATGAGACTTAAGAAACTAGCCCAGATTCCTCCAAAGACTGGAATAGATAACCCTATATTTGACACAGAGGAAGGAATTGTCTTAGAAAGTCCTCATTATGCTGTGAAAATATTAGGTAAGTAAGTACAGCAGTAAAATAGAAAATGCTTTACTTTCGTTTCTCTTGCCTTAACATGAATATGTACAGGAAGGAAGAAGAGTATAATAGAATGTTAAGTAGTAGCAGTTTGAATTCAGACCAAGATAAGTTCTTTTCTTGCAAAGGCCATATAACCAATCATCATCATTGTTTACTTTTAATCACATAGAGCTAAAGCGTGTGGCTAAAATGTTCATTCACTGCAACATGGATTTTAGATATAATCTTTGAATTAATAATTTCTACATGTGGGCTAACATAGCCTTGAAATTCACCTTTTATTTCAAACTCAAACTTTTATATCAAAATTACTGAAAAGCAGTTTCAGATTTTGAATTTCTGATTGCCTTGAAGTTTGTAAAATTGTAATGAAATTACTATCTGTAGCTTATAATCTATTTGGTTTTCTTTAATTAATGACTGCCAATAAGAAGAAGTGGAGCTGTTCCTATGGCATCATATACATAAAACACGGCTCAAAACTTCCAAATTCCATTCTGTAGGACAAAAAAAACTAGCGCCATGAGTTATTAGTAGATATAAACAAAAATAAATCTGTGACCAAATAAATTTTGAGAACAATGGGTTAAATAAGTTAAACGTCTTATTACAGGACTTCAGACCCTTTAGAGTGCTAATATGCATTATGAATCTGCAATGGAGATTCAAATATATGTTTCCAGACTTAGAATATTTTATCATTGAACTTACTGTCTTCCCTTCCTACACATAAATGCACACATGTGTGTACACACACACACACACACACACACACACACAAAATTGATCAGTGAACTGGTGTTAGGGATATATGTTAATTTGTGTTCTCTTAAAACCAGGCTAACCGGGGGTCCCTGGGTGGCTCAGTGAATTAAAGCCTCTGCCTTCGGCTCAGGTCATGATCCCAGGGTCCTGAGATCGAGCCCCGCATCAGGCTCTCTGCTCAGTGGGGAGCCTGTTTCCTCCTCTCTCTCTGCCTGCCTCTCTGCCTACTTGTGATCTGTGTCTGTCAAATAAATAAATAAAATCTTAAAAAAAAAAAAACAAAACAGGCTAACCAAAGTTAAGTATTCTATTTGGCATTTATTATTTATAGATGTGAAAATAGGGCTACTTCCACTTTTCTGTGGAAGGAGAGACTTTTCATTGTTGTTTTGCCATTCATTTAAGTGTCTATTGAGCTCTGTACTCATACCATCCTGTGTGATATCTACAGTAATTCTATTAACAGGACTCTATGATCTCCATTTTGGAAATAAATTGAAATTGAGTTAACTTAGTGTTTAAGATTTCGAGCTAATAAGTGGTAGGGCCAAGTTTGAATTTGCTTGATATAGATATGCAGTTGGTGTACTTCAGAGAGTTTAAGAATGATGTCCACCGTGCTCTTCACTCACTGGATCAGAGCTCTTGCTACTAGGAATGGAACACCTTTTTGTAGTTTTCCCAAAATACCATAAATACTAGATTTGTTCCTCCCAAAGTCTCTTTGTTCTAAGTCTGAAGCAGTTTCTACATATCCCATCATCATCTTCATTAAAATTTATTAAGGAACCACGTTTCGTGAGAGAAAGTAATGTTTATGCTTCTCTGTGTTTTAAATCAGATGTGTTCAGTGATAGTGAAGTCTGGTAAATGCCTTCAGGTATTATAACTATAGTGAAAACAGGGAGAGAGCATCTCCCTTGTTGTCCTACCCACCACTATCTTGCAGTGTATTCAATAAACTTCTCTCTCCTTTAAAAAGATAATTATAGTGAAAACAGAAAAAATACATATTTTCAAAATATATTTACCTAAAAGGATTTTATGCTCTATTTTCCAAAGAGTTTTGTTAGAGTAAAAATATTTAATTCCTGATTACCTCTTACTGGCCCTCATCTCCCACCACTCTGTTGTTTTTGTTTTTGTTTTTATTTATTTGAGATAGGGAACAAGAGCAGGGCGGGAGGGGCAGAGGAAGGCAGTGAAACAGGCTCAGCACTGAGCAGGGAGCCCGACACAGGCCTGGATCCCAGGACCCTGGGATCGTGACTTGAGCTGAAGGCAGATGCTTAAACAGCTAAGCCACCCAGGCGCCCCTCCATTGTTTTTTATTCAAATATTGTTGTAAATATTCTCTGACTTGGAGAATGAGTACATTGTAATGTACTAGGCCCAAGCCTAGACTGATTTTTCCTTTTTATTGGTTTTTGTTTAAATTTCCTTCAGATTAATGTATTTGTCCATTTGCTTTATTTAGATCAGGAAGAAAAATCCATCTAATAGATAATATTCATGTACCCTCAGTAAAGAAACAAATACAGCTTAAGCCAGATTTGCTTTAGTGAAACTTTTTCTTGCCTAAGCACAGAAGATTGGAGACATTTCTCTCAAATTTTTTTGCTTTTTTTGATTTCTGTTTATATGTTACTTGTCTAACTTTCCTGCAAGTGTAGATTAAAGGACAGCTGTATTTTCTTCAGCTTGCAATCCACTGTGGTTTTCAAAAATACCTTTGTGCAATACCTTGAATTTAAGGTTATTTTACGTATTTTGTTTTAGAGTAGTTCAAAATGTTTTACCAGCAGGGCAGTAGTTCAAAATATAGTACCAACAGGGCATCAGTAGCTGTCCCTGTAATTACCAGGTGCCACCCAGGTGGCACTTGGGTGGCACAATTGGTTAAGTGTCTGACTCTCAGTTTCCGTTCAGGTCATGATCTCAGGGTCATGAGATCAAACCCCCCACCAACCCTCTGAATCAGGTTCCACGCTCAGCACAGAGCCTGCTTGAGATTTCTCTCTCCCTTTCACTCTGCCCCCCTTCATGTTCTCTCTCTCTTAAATAAGTCTTTTTTTTTTTTTAATGTAACAGGTGTCTGTAATTTAATTTTTGAATAGGGGGATACTTAATATTTTGAAAAATAAGTAATATATTTAATGTTGATAGACTCAACACAAATGTGTTAATTTTAGGAAACAAAAAGTTAGTGAAAGTTACAGAGTTATTGCCAGTCAAAGCTTCACTTTTGGATGTACTGAGTTTTAAGTTTTCATTTTAAAATGAAGTGTAATAGCTTTGTACCAAACATTTTTTCCCTGTACAATTTGCTAACACATCAAACTACAACAGAAGTACTCCCTTAAAGTTATGTCTCCCTGCCAGCATTTTGATTAATAAACACATGCCAGAGGCAACTTCTCAGCCTTTTTCACAGCCAGAAACAGCCACCTTTGTTTTAAATGAGGAAAGGATGCAACAACGGATTTCTTTCTTTGAAAGAGAACCATCAGTTTCCAATGATACATCATCATTTATCTGTGAGTAGCGAAAATACTATTTTAAGAATTGAAAATGTGTTTGGAAGGTTGGATACCATGGGTAGTTGTTTTTAGTGAAAGGATTTATAAACTACGCACTGTTTAATAATAAAAATGCAGGGATGGAATTGATAGAAAATATTTAGAAAGGATGAACTGAACTTGCTTGTTTAAAAGCAGTCAGAATCTTATTAAAAGGGGCACCTGGGTGGCTCAGTCTGTTAAGCATCTGCCTTTGGCTCAGGTCATGATCCCAGAGTCCTGGGATCAAACCCCGAATCAGGCTCCCTGCTCAGCAGGAATCTGCTTCTCCCTCTGCCCCTCATCCCACTCGTGCTCTCTCAAATAATAAAATCTTTTTAAAAAATTTTAGAATCTTATTAAAAGTTAGAAACTGGTGATTGAGAATTTAATTTCAAATAAATGATATTAATATTATAAATTATAATAATTTTGATATATTAGGGAAGCTTTCCTTAAAATTGGCATGAGTTCTTAAAACTTGGCTTTGCTTCAAATAAAATCTCATTGTCTTTGTTCTCTTTCATAAGCAAAACAAACTACTTTGTGAGGGAAATTCTGAGAAAATAACAAAGCAGGTTAGAGTAGGATGAAGAGGAGTAGAATCATTTTTCAGATACCTCTTGATTGCAGGTGCCACTGCTTTTGTTTTTGTATTCACATAGAAGTAGTTTTGGTCCAGGGTTACAGACAAGTAAATATTTAAGAATAGAATATTTAAAGGGAATAAAGGAGGAAACATTGTCATCTGTCACATATGAAGAGACCTTAGGAAAGGCATATCCACCCACCCATACACACCAGTGATGAGCTATCTGTTTTGTGGTTAATAAGGAGACCCTTGAAATTTGTGATTAGGGGCTTTCTAATTCATACCGGATGCTATTAATGTGAAGATAAAAGGTACCCCAAGGGGCAGAAAACTAGGGTAAGTAAAATACTTCATTATATTAATTAATAGCATGTTTCAGTCTTGATTAGTGTCTACATATTTTTGCCATGTCTCTGAATATTCAGAGGTAAAGTCAGTAATAGTATTCCTGTATTTGATGTCACAAAGTAAAATACATCTTCCAGATTTCTTTCTGTTACTGACTTCTGACTAACCATGGGATATACTAGAATTTTGCTAGACTGTGGTAAACGTTTTTAAAGATTGGCTTTCAGTAAAGTTTATTTAAAGTCAACAAACACAATTCCAATGCCAATAAACCTTGAGTTCAGCTTACTTCTGAAAAGCTAGTAATTATTATTAAATTTTTCCTCAGCTGCTATAGATGTTTCCAAGCTCTTTTAGTCATTCTTTGAGGAACTTTATTTTCCTGGGAGTAGCATAATTAGACTTATGGGTACTAGATTTAATGTTTAAAATGTTGGGTCTGTTTGAAAATTTTCTGATTTGTTCAGATTGCTAAAATTAGAGCTAATCTAGAGTAAAGATTAGAAAATTAATTATAATATATGTAGTCATGTAATGTTTGGTTGTTAAATGTACATAATTCTACTGAGAAATAATTAACTGCTATACCAGTCTTTGACACATTGCATCAAAACTTCATTCTACTTATTAAGTAATAATTGATTTTAGCTTTTGCCCTTTTGCAAAGACTTGCATCATTATATCATGATATGTTCAGAAGTACAGGACATCTTTCAGTATTGGAAAGGGATGTCTAGAGTCAGATGTAGAGTTTAAATACTTTTTATTTTCATATAGTTGCTATTGACTTTAGACAGTTTACTTAACTTTTCTAAGCCTCAGCTTCTGGATTTTCTTGAGGACCAAGTGAAAAATTGTAAATAAGTATGTGGCACACTGTACCTTTGACTAAAATTTAGTTTGTTTTTTATTTTATTTATTTATATGGGGGGGCAGGAGGAGGAGCAGAGGGGAAAAGAATGTCAAGCAGATTCCATGCTGAGCGCAGAGCCGAACATGGCCTCAAATCTCACAACCCTGAGGTCATGACCTGAGCAGAAACCAAGCGATACTTAACCAGCTGAGCCACCCAGGCACCCTAAAATTGAACTTTTGCAAGAACTGGAAGCTATCAGAGATCATCTAACCTTTTAGTCCATGAAGTTAATTTGTGGATCTTAACCAGTAAATTTTCATTTTTTTTTAAAGATTTTATTTATTTATTTGACAGAGAGAGAGATCACTAGTAGGCAGAGGCAGGCAGAGAGAGAGAGGAGGAAGCAGACTCCCTGCTGAGCAGAGAGCCCGATGTGGGGCTCGATCCCAGGACCCTGAGATCATGACCCGAGCCGAAGGCAGCGGCTTAATCCACTGAGCCACCCAGGCGCCCCTCATTTTTTTTTTTTAAGTAACAGATTTATTAAGATATAATTCATATGGTGGCCTGGGTGGCCGCTAAGCATCCAACTCTTGGTTTCAGCTCAGGTCATTATTTCAGGGTCATGAGATTGAGCCCTGTGTTGGTCTCAGCTTTTCTCCCTTTGTCCCTCTCCCTCTGCCCCTAACCCCACTCACTTGCACACACACTCTCTCTCTCTCTAAAATAAATAAATCTTTAAAAAAAAAAAGATATTCATATACCATAAAATTAACTCTTTTAAAGGTGTGTAATTCATTGAGTTTTTAGTTTATTCGTAAGATTGGCAACCATCACCACTGTATAGTTTCGGATTGTTTTCATTAAAAGAAACTACCCATTAGCAGTCACTCCCTAGTCTCTCCTCTCCCTAACAACACTAGTCTACTTTCTGTTTATAGATTTGTTTATTTGGGACATTTCCTATAAGTCAGTCATACAATACATGACCTTTTGTGACTGGCTTATTTTTATGTAGCTTATTATTTTCAGGGTTCATTGTGTTGTAACATGGACTAGTACTTCATTCCTTTCCATGGCTGAATACTCTGTTCTATGGACATGCCACATTTTGTTTATCCATTCATCTGCTGATGGAACGTTTGGGTTGTTTCCAGCTTTTGGCTTGTTGTAATAGTGTTATGAATACTCACATACAAGTTTCTGTTTGAACACCTATTTTATATTTCTTTTGAGTATATATCTAGGAATGGAATTGTTGATCATATGGTAATTCTGTGTTTAAGTTATTGAGGATTCCAGAATATCTGTTTTGTGTTCTTACCAGCAATGTGTGAGGATTCCAGTTTCTGTACATCCTTGCTTCTACTTGTATTTTATGTCTTTTAATTTTAGCCATCCTGCCAATCAGTAACTTGTTAAGAGCTAGAATAAAATAGAAAACATTAAAATATATTGCACATAGGTATTTATAAATCTTATATTTCAAATAGGTTTGTATATGCTGGGTTAAAATAAAATATATATACTTTTTATTTACTTATTTATTTTAAAGGTTCTATTTATTTATTTGACAGAGAGAGAGATTACAAGTAGGCAGAGAGGCAGGCGGGTGGTGGGGGGGTGGCAGCAGGCTCCCTGCTGAGCAGAGAGCCTGATGCATGGCTCAATCCCAGGACCCTGAGAACATGACCTGGGCTGAAGGCAGAGGCTTAACCCATTGAGCCACCCAGGTGCCCCTATATACTTTTTAATGAATTGCCAACAGAAGTTTGAGAAATACTATCCTGCTCAAACCCACTCATTTTATAGAAAGGCCCAGAGACTTGTAGTGAGTTGTCCAGTGACATATAATGCAACTAACAAGTGATGGAGCAATAATTAGGACCCAGGTATTCTCAGCCCAGATTTGGGGCTTTAGTTACAGTTTTTCATTGTCTTACCATTTTCAGAGGTAAGATTTTTCTGTGCTGTGTCTCTTAACTGTCTTTGCCTATATACTTAACTGGTATTTGTTTTTAATTTGTAACCCAATTTGTTAATGCGTAATTACTGTTCAGGATTTTTCACGAGCTTCTGATATTTTTTTTAAAATATCATTTTGACTTGGCCCACTGATGACCAAAATTCAAAGATCTGAATTTTTTGTTCTTAAATTTGGAAAGAAAAAAGAAGTCTACCTTTGTTTAAGCAAAGCTTTCCTGAATGAATGTTCTAATTTTGATTCAGCAGATAGATATACTGGAAACTGATACAGTGTCCTCATACTCAGAAATACTAAGGTCCTCATCTGAATATTCAGTTTGATTGTCTAATTTAGGAGAAAAGAAATATTTAAAAGTTTCAGGAAAAAAGTTATAAAGTTAGTTGAAAACTAGAAATTTCTGAGGATAGGTTAAAGAAATTGTATTATTTGAACAATGAGATAGAAGATTCTTATGCTAGAATAGATCTCTAGGAACTATCTCCATTGGGGTAAATGATAACATAAGTTAAAATAAGCAAAGTTAATCCAGGATAGGTGGTTATCACCATTACTTTGAAAGTTCCTTAGAACTTTCAAGATGGAGATTCCTTAGTTTCTTTGGGTAATTTTATTTTTTAACCTTAAAGCTAAAAATTTCTCCCATATGACTGTCTAGAATCTTGGGTATTTAAAGATAGAATTTCAGATAGAGCAACTCTTGGTTTTTGCTTCCTGTTGCCTAATTTAAATCTTCATTCTTGTATCTTAGGCTACCAGGAGAGGGCCAAAGAGAAAGGAGAAGGTTCATGAGGTAGATTTGTGGATTTATGTGTATGTTTGTATTTATCTGATTAATTGTATTCCAATGCCAAATATAATTTTTAGGTAATATGTAACAGATAATATAATAATAGGTAATATGATACATTTAGATAAATAATTTAAGTGTTATAAGAGATGTTAGAGAAGATGATGGGAACTTAAAATAATTTCTACTGAGCATCAAGTAAGAGGAAATAGCTCTAACTGTGGGACAAAGAATTTAAACTAGAGCTAAAGAACTTTCTTGTAGGGAAGCTGTAGCAGACTAGAATTTATCATCAAAGCCACATTTGCTGTACTTGCCTTTGCCTTCTCCTCTGCTGTGTCGCCTTTTCTGCCCTCCCTCTCTCCTGCCTTACTATGGTTATGTCTCTGCTGCAGTACTCCCTTCTTTGTCCACTTCCCTCTCTGCACTGTGTCATTCTTTCTCACTAGCCCTGTGATTCTCCTTATATCTTTCTATTTTTCTGTCCATCTCGCTGTTTATCCTTTTGTTTTCCCTGTTGTGTCTGCTTATGGGAGTGGGAAAAGGAGTCTGTATTCTCTGAATTCTGTCCTCTCTTTATTGTGTATCTTCGTTGTTAATTATAGAAGAGGGTGTGTATTTGACAGAACTGATTTAGTTGTATCTGATTGGATTTTTAAAAATGCCTTCTGGAATTGTTCAGAATGTTTCGTTTGTTGTAAGTGAACAAATATAACCTGCATCAGGCAATGGAACATTTCTTTAAGTGTCTACAAAAATAACTGTTCTTGAATAATGATTATTTGTAAAGTGCTTTTAAAGATGTACAATGTAAGGGTGCCTGGGTTGCTCAGTTGGTTAAGCATCTGACTTCAGCTCAGGTCATGATCTCAGGGTTCTGGGTTCGATCTCCACATCAGGCTCCCCACTCAGCAGAGTCTGCTTGTCCCTTTCCCTCTGCGCCTCCTCACACTTGAGCTCACTCTCTCTGTCTCTCTCTCTCTTTCAAATAAATAAAATCTTAAAAAAAAAAAAAAAAAGATGTACCATATAGGACCTAAGAGTTTTTTAACCTACAACTAAATATTCTGACCTTTGAAATTAAGAATTTTATATGAAACTTTTTGAAATGTGAATGAGAATGTGTTTCAAAGTGAGAAATTCCTGCATTGGTGTTACTCACAGTAATTTTTCATTAGACATCAACTTTAATATCAAAGAAAAGACCCTTTGTCAGAAATACATTGAGAATTTTCTAGTAAAGAACTGAGTAAACACTGAACTCATTTCATTTATCATGATCAGTATTTTAAGACTAATGCTGTAGGTATCTGTTGCTTTCTATGTGATTTTAAAACTTATTGGACAGAGGCAGCATCATTTTTAATGTCTTTAAAATTGATAAGCCTTTTTTTAAAAAGGCTTTTAAGAAAACACTAATTTCATCAGAGGGTTTGTATCACTTAGTATTTTGTATTTTCTCTTTATTTTTTTTTAAAGATTTTATTTATTTATTTGGCAGACAGAGATCACAAGTAGGCAGAGAGGCAAGCAGAGAGAGGAGGAAGCAGGCTCCTTGCGGAGCAGAGAGCCCGATGCGGGGCTCGATCCCAGGACCCTGGGATCATGACCTGAGCCGAAGGCAGAGGCTTTAACCCACTGAGCCACCCAGGCGCCCCAAGTATTTTCTCTTTAAATACTCATTTGTTTCAACTACATATAGTTTAGTTCTTATCTTCCAGTCAATCTACATATATTTAATGAAGTTTTAAAAATTCACTGAGTGTCTGCTGACTTAATCTTTTCTACTTGTTCACCAGACATTTTTAATGAAAACCTTTGGATCTGAAGGATGAGAGTACTTTGAGCAGCTTTTCTGCATGGTATTATAAAAGTAGCATTTGCAGGGTGACTAAAACACATGGATTATATGCATTATATGTATGAAGATGCACAAACAGCTAGAGAAAATTCCTTCTAAAGATATGTGGTAAGATAGCTAGAAGGAATAAGCTCCTCTGAATACTGACCTGTGTACATTACATGCTGCTGTACTGGGCAAAAGACATCTCGGGACAGCTTTTCCAAAACAGATAAACAACATAAGCAAGCCCTAGAATCGGGGTGGGGCGGGGGAGGGAGTTTATCTTCTTTTATTCCCTTGGTGTGGCAGAAAATCATTGCCTTAAAAGTTTGAAGAAGTGGATTCTTCATCCGGGTGCCATTTTTTGTTTATGGCTTAATTTTCTCCAGAGATTTGATCTGAATTATGTATGTTTCTAGTTTGGAGGGTTTGAGATTGTTTTTTAAATTGGGAAATGTTTGTAAGGGTTTTTATGAGGATTAAATAAAATCCCACATATGCATATAATATGGTATTCTATATATTATTATTTAGTAATGGAGTGACTAAAATGTAATTTGGGCCAAATATATATTTGTAGTTTTTCAAAAATGGTTTGCAGTGTTTAATTTTAAAAGCTGAGCTTAAGTACAAGTGATCTCAATTCAGTCTGATAATATTGGTTGATGTAATAAGTCTAAAGACAATTTTTTTTTTTAAAAGACATCTATTTATTTATTTGACAGAGAGAGGGAGAGAGAGAGATCACAAGTAGGCAGAGAGGCAGGCAGAAAGAGAGGAGGAAGCAGGCTCCCTGCTGAGCAGAGAGCCCGATGTGGGGCTCGATCCAAGGACCCTGAGACCATGACCTGAGCCGAAGGCAGAGGCTTTAACCCACTGAGCCACCCAGGTGCCCCTAAAGACAATTCTTTTTTTTTTTTTTTTTTTTATTTTATTTATTTATTTGACACAGAGAGAGAGAGATCACAAGCAGGCAGAGCAGCAGGCAGAGAGAGAGGGGGAAGCAGGTTCCCTACGGAGCAGAGAGCCCGATGCAGGGCTCGATCCCAGGACCCCGAGACCATGACATGAGCCGAAGGCAGCAGCTCAACCCACCGAGCCACCCAGGCGCCCCCCCCCCCCAAAGACAATTCTTAAGAAAGATAATTTCATTGGAAAATTTTACTAATTAAACAACTAAAATGTGACTAGGACTTAAAGAGGTGAAAAAGAATGTAAAAGTTGGAAAGAATGTTTAAATGTTTAAATTGGTCTTGATGTTAACCTAATGATCTTGAACGTTGAGCCCCGTTAAATGTTTTTATATTTCTGGCATTGGCAAGGTCCTTAGGTTTCCCACAATACATTACTTGTATAGGTAGGTACTAGGTCATTAGCCTGTTTGGGACTCTTTTGTATTATTATGCATTACAGCTTTCCTGTTCCTGTAGATCTGATCTTATTCCCTGACCTTCTGAGTGAAAAACATTTCCAGTTTGGCCTGGAGTTGTTCGTTTTTTTTCCTCCTGAATCTTAAACTGCTCCATGGTCTTTGTGGCTTTAGAATTCAGTATGCACAAATAGCCAGATTTCAACTTTCTCTGGAACCTGCATTCCCTTACACTGTCCGTTTTTGGACTAACAACAAAATTTCCTATTTCCTATCTGAGCAGTGTCTGAACTATGAATTGATCTGAAATAAGGTCATTGATCTCAAGTTGCATCTCTCATTAAGTCGTTCCTAGTTTGAGTTACTCTTTCTTACTTTTCCTAGTTTTTCTCTATGATTTATGACTACACTATCTTATTTTATACTTAAAATATTCTAAATATGAGAATTATATGCTGTGTTTACCACAGAGCAAAAAAAGGCAACAAAAACTATTTGCCAACAAGGAAATAGAATAACTATAAAAAACAGAAAAACTCAAGATAGCAGTCATTTAGTATAGAAGAAAATAGATTTGATTACCTTCATCTTAAGTATATCATGTCTTAAAATACTATAGTAACTGATGTAATAAAGCCTTTAAGTTAGTGGTTCTTTTTTTTTTTTTTTTAAAGATTTTATTTTATTTTATTTGACAGATAGAGATCACAAGTAGGCAGAGAGGCAGGCAGAGAGAGAGAGAGGAGGAAGCAGGCTCCCCGCCGAGCAGAGAGCCCGATGCGGGGCTCGATCCCAGGACCCTGGGATCACGACCCGAGCCAAAGGCAGAGGCTTTAATCCACTGAGCCACCCAGGCGCCCTAAGTTAGTGGTTCTTAACCAGAGGGTACATTATAATAAATTTAAAATCAGTACATTATATTTAATGACATATCATTCAGGAAAACACAGAAGATTCTGATTGTATTTGAGGTAGAACTCAAGACGTATCTTTGCAAATTCTCTTACTCTCATAAATATCCTCGATTAAAAAATCATTGCTCCAGGGGCACCTGGGTGGCTCAGTGAGTTAAGCCTCTGCCTTCGTTCTGCTCAGGTCCTGATTCCAGGGTCCTGGGATCAATCCCCACATCGGGCTTTCTGCTCAGCAGGGAGCTTGCTTCCCTCTCTTTCTCCCTGCCTGCCTCTCTGCCTACTTGTGATATCTCTCTCTCTCTCTCTCTCTCTGTCAAATAAATAAAATATTTAAAATGTAAAATAAAAAATCATTGCTCTGATAAAGTAAGAAAAGGTAGTTACATTCAGTATGTTCTGCATAAGACTTTAGGGATATTTATATAATCAGTATAATTCCAGTCATTAAGAAAAAAAAGAAAACTGGGCGCCTGGGTGGCTCAGTGGGTTAAGCCTCTGCCTTCAGCTCAGGTCATGATCTCAGGGTCCTGGGATCGAGGCCCACATCGGGCTCTCTGCTCAGCGGGGAGCCTGCTTTCTCCTCTCTCTCTCTATGCCTGCCTCTCTGCATACTTGTGATCTCTCTCTCTCTGTTTCAAATAAATAAATAAAATCTTAAAAAAAAAAAAAAGAAAACTAATAGAAAAACAGGCAAAAGATAATTAAAAAGTAGATGAAAGAAGAAATACAAATGACTGCTAACCTTGTGGAAATATATTTAACCTCACTATTATTCAAAGAAACATTTTTTTTTCCTAACCAGATCACAAACAATGGAAAAATTAATAATCCTTAATTTGGTCTGTTTGTAGGAGCAGGCGCTCAAGTTAATTACTGATAGGAATATGAGTTAGTAGCAGTCTGGAGGGCAATCTGTGAATATGTATCAAAGTTTTAAATGTTTTTATTATCTGATCCGTAGTTTTGGGTGTTTGTTCTAAAGAAATGAAAAATAACGGATTGCAAAACATTTACTATGTGACCTATGTAGTTAAATCAGCATTTTTTTAAAAAAAAGTTTGAAAGGCTGTGTGGTATAACAAATTAACACCTGTAATTATGGCTGGAAGATAAAACAACAGCTTTTTTTTTTTTTTTTTAAACAATGTCAGTATCGCAGTGTCCTTATGGGTGACTTTGGTACCAGGAGAGATGAACACAGAAGTTCCTTTCCTTTAAAAGTTTCAATGTTTTGGGGGTTGAAGAGATAATAGAGAGATGGTTATATTTTGGCCTGACTAAAGTTGCTTATTGGTTACAGTCAGTAGTGAGATCTGAAGCCCTTGGTTTTTCTCATTGCCCTGACAACCAGTCTGAGCTTTTAAACGATTACTGAAATTTTAAACAGGAATCTCGTTATCCACCCAGTGAAGTCTAAGATAGCCCTCCTAAGATTGTAGACAATTACTGCCTTAACTGCTTTGTTGGTCTTGTGGTTCTTTTTCCTTTTAAGATTTTTAAATGTTTTCCTGTTTTGCTCTAAAGATACTCTAAGCCCATCGAATTCTTTATACTCTTAGGAATTCTTTATACACTTAGGTAATTCTGTGCTAACCTTTTGAATTTGATGGAATCTGATGTTCCATATTCTTTTTTTCCTCCCAGGTTTACTATATCATATTTGACAAATAAAATTATATGTATTTAAAGTGTACAACATGATTTGATGTATACATTGTGAGATATCTAGCACAATTAAGTTAATTAACACATCCATAACTTCAGTTACTGTGTTTGTGTGTAGTATGGGAATGCTTAAGATCTATTTTGAGCAAAATTCAGGCACACAATGCAGTATTATTGACTACAGTCATCATATAGATCCTCAGAACTTACCTTAAAAGCAACAGTTTGTACTCAAACATCTCCCAGTTTTCCCTATCTATACTCTTTCTTTCTAGATATTATCTTAGCTTGTGGTTAAATTCTAGCTACTTCTCAAGTTTTATTTAGCTCTGGGTCACATGATTGACAGTTTCGACTTTCCAGTTTTTCCCCCTAGTTATTTGCTGCTTTTTAAATTGCTGAAGAGCATATCTGTGTATTTTATAGGGACTAAATCTGTTTTGATTTGGGAGGAAAAGGGTAAGGAACCTCAAGATTCAACTGAAGAACTATTCAAGTCTGTGAAAGAATTTAAAGTAGTATTATTTAAGATACATGTATGAGAATCAGTAGCTTTTCTGCAAACTGTATGAAGAAAACTAACAAAAAGATTTAAGGTGAGAGGGTTTTTTCCATGTGACTGTGTATAAGACAGTAGTACCCACTGTAAGTTTTTCCCAGACTCATACAGGTTTAATTTCAGTCAGAATCTCAATAGACTTTTCTTTTTGGAGGAATGGGATAGTGTATGTAGTACCTTGAAAAAATTATTCTGTTACTCATTTTGAATAGTCAAGACATTTTTGAAAGAGTAATGAGCCAGGTACTTGTCATACCAATATGAGGAAAGACTGTAAGCCTACTATAATAAGACATTGTGGTTTTGATAGACCAATGGACTAGAAACAGACCCTGTTATATGTAAGAATTTGGTGGTATCATGAATCGGTGGAACAGTTAAGAATTATTCAATAAGTGGTATTAGAATAATTGTTAATCACTTGGAAGAAAAGAAATGAAGTTAAAGTTTCCTCTCAGATCTGTACCAAAGTAAATTCTAGATGGATTAAAGTTAATTATGAAGTAGAAGCTGTAAGAAGCCAGAAAAAAAAATGTAGGCAAATATTTAATGACCTAGCAGAAGGAGTTTATAAGGACTGAAACAGTGAAAGAAATCGCACAGGAAAAGGTGGATCATTCTTAACATATAAGAGTTGAAAACTTCTATAATAAAACTACCATAAGTATAGTTAACAGATACATGAAAAAACTGACAGACTGTTTCTGACATATGTAACAAAGTGTATACACAAATGCACATCTACCTGTTGGGCAGGGAAGAAACAACCTGTGGCTCTTAACCATTTTGGGATAACAGTGTCCCGGAAAAATGCATGTGCTGCATAGGCACACTAACAGGCATGTACCACACATACACATGCCCACAACTTTCAATATAATTTTAGGAGACTCACAAGTTCACAAGAGTTTTATGGACCACAAAGAAGTGCCTGGTAAATATGACTAAACCTCACCCTCTCCATTAAGTAAATTTGTTTTATAGATCTGTAATGTTGAATATTGTTGAAAATATTGCTAATGGGATGTAAATTAGTAAAACTCCTCTGGAAAGCTGTTTGGTCTTTAAAATGTCAGAATCTTACTTAAAAACTCTATTTCTAGGAGTTATTTTAAGAAAACATCAGACTCAAATTTTTATTCAGCTATGATCATTATGTATTGAAATGCTTATTATTTATAGTAGAAAAAAATTAGAGGGAAGTAACCTGAATGCTCAACTTTAATGTAATGGTAATTTAAAATATGGTTTAGCCATGCAACAGAGTATAAAACATTATATATAATGTTTTAAAAAGAGTACTTGGCAATGTGGGAAAATTATTAAAATAAACTGTTAAATGAAAAAAGCAAATACTCAAAGATTTTTTTTAAAAAGTTGTTTCTAGGTGATTGGACTGTTGGTGGTTTTAAATTTATTTCTCTATTCCTCATTTTTATAGTGAGTATGTATTTTATACTTCAAATGCTTGGAAAAAATGTTATTCTATTTTGTATAATTTTTTGAGTTTTACTTAAAAATACCTAAAATGATAGTGATTTAATTCTCAAAAATATATGCAAGGTTTTTTTGGGAAAACTTGATGCTTCAAGAAAGTTTATCTTAAAACACATGTTGAATTAAGATAGAAACAATTAATTTTTGGATACCTTTTCCTTCTCCTACTAGAAGTGGAAGACTTGTTTTCTTCACTTAAACATATCCAACATACTTTGGTAGATTCTCAGAGCCAGGAGGATATCTCACTGCTTTTACAACTTGTACAAAATAAAGATTTCCAGAATGCATTTAAGATACACAACGCTGTCACAGTACACATGAACAAGGCCAGTCCTCCTTTTCCTCTTATCTCCAATGCACAAGATCTTGCACAAGAGGTATGTATTCTGAACATCTGCTTGAAATATACAAGCTAATTGTTAGTGATAGTAAGGGAGTATTATTGGAAAATACTGATGTGATTGTAAGTCTTGTTTGAATTAATTACTATTGAGCTCATTTTAATAACTTACTTTGTTAGGAATTTGCTATATGAATATTATCCTGAAAAAATATATACTTCAAAATCAGAGCCCTGTTTCATGAGAAGTGTTTGTTCTATATATAAAATTACATGTTTGCATAGCGAGGTAAATATTTGTCTAACTTACTAAAGGGAAGTTTTTTAGTCCTTTTATAAGTGTATAGTTTTATTTTAAGCATTATACATTATAAAATGAGATGAGTACTGATGAGATTAAGTTATATCTGATAAACAGGTGTCATAAATGTATAACTTCTAAATTTGTTGCTTGTAAATATTTTGAAGTTTTTCCTGTGTACAAACTCTATAGAATTCCAAAAAATTAAATTTTAATGTATGATGAGAGTTTCTCTCATTAACATTCTGACTTTGAAGTTCTAGTTTCTGCTGCTTGTTGATGTTGGTATTCAGGTCTAATGTATTCTGCAAATGTCTTTTAAATTGAAGTTTTTAAAAAGATATAAATAAGCCATCTCCTGTTTTTTGGGATGGAATTCTATCCTTATAGGATTTTAAGTTATTTCGATATTATAAAAACTAAAAATTCTGGAAGCCTATCAAATAAATCTATTTCATTGAACCCAGACACAAGACAGAAAATGAGCTCTGGGGAAGGGTACGACTTTGAGACCTACAGGCCTTTAAAATATCTTAGGAGGCATTTTTTCAGATGAGCACAGAATGCATTTTCTTTATTTAGGTACATACAATGGACAAAAATCCTATGTGCAAGAGTGGCTGAGAGAAGTCTGATGTTACCCAGGATAGGAGAGTATGACCTAAGGACATATTCTAGAGAGGAAATTTTCTATCCACTAGTATTTAAAAGAGCTAGTTGAAACCCATTCTTTGTGCTCATCTTTCATTATTGAAATTAAATATGCAAAATTTTTCAAAAAATTATTCCTGTGGTTTTACTTATCATAGTTGAAATGTTTTTTTTCTGAAAATGGCTTTCCTTATAGAAATCAAAATAATCAACATTACTTTTATTTATTTATTCACAAATACAGGTAACTTTTATTGTGTAGGATAGGGAGGGATACATAATAATTATAATCATTTTCTTCCCTGTCTTTGTCTAACTGGGCCTTTGTTTTGTTGAATAGAGCAATGGGTGGGAAAGAGAATGAGATAAGAGAGACAAAAATTGTTCCAATTAAAGAAAGTGGCACAGACAACAGAAAGGGTGAAAAGAAAAAGGATAAGAGAGGCAACATAGCTTAAAAAGTTTTAGGAGTTGAGTGCAAAGAACTACAAGTGGCTTAAAGAGTTAAATGCTTTAGGAAAGAAGGAAAAGGTTTCTTCAAAAGAACTTTAAAAAATTAATTTGAAAATTTATTTTAGGATAGTCAACATATTTACATGGTTCACAATTTTAAAAGTACCATAAAGAGGAGACTTTCTGAACGTTTGCTATCATATCCTTAAAAATATCTTCAGTAGTACTCAGGAATTGTGTTGCTTTGATGGTGGTTGGATATGTGGCTGATAGTCACCTTGGGCTGAGACTGCTCTCAAATGAGTACAAACTGAGGGACCTATACAGGGCCACAGTGTATGTGATTGTGCTGCTGTGTGAATAACTTCCCCTGTAGCTGTGTCTGCACAACTGTGTGGCAGCCCTAACTTAACAGTGCATAACACTTAAGAAAGGTATATACTCATTTCATCTTAGCGGAGTGTTAAATCTGATGACAAAATTCTAAAAATTTAAATGGATTCATTGCCTTTATTTTACAGCTGGAAAAATGTTAGCAATCACCTAATTCAATTCTTTTGTTTTATATTTCTGAATATTGATAAGTGAGGTCAGGTGATATTTTGTGAATGGCTTAAGACTAGGCTGCTCATCTGCCCAGTGCCTACTGTTTTGCTTTTTTAGCTTTTATAATTCCAGCCATTTTAATATGCACTGAAGAAATTGCTTTATGCGTCAGTTGTATCATTTTTAAATGAAAATTGAAGTAAAACAGGACAAAAAAAAAAACCTAGAAATTTAGCAAAAGAATTTCCTAAAACATTAGGAAGTATTCTTTGTTTTTATAGCTTTTTAAAATAGTATTTTTATAGTTTTTGGGTTAAACAGTAGGTATTATGTAATAGATAACGCCTATGAAAACTTCTTATATTGAGATCCAGATTTAATCTTTGACAATCTAGAATATAAATAATCACAGATCAAGGTTTTTTTGGTCACTGAAGTGCTTTTATCAAGAAAAGGTTGAAAACTTGGGTTTCATTTAATGAACTTGTGCTTATTCAGTAAAAATGTAAGCCAGCAGACTACAAAATAGTATTTTATTTTATTAGTTGATTTTTTGAGATACTGAGATATATACACATGTGTGTACATATATAAATATATATGTAACAAAAACTTGAATCTAAAAGAACTCTTATGAATTAAGAAGAAAAAGACTATTCAGTTTTTTTTTAATAGGCAAAGGACTTAAAGAGACACTCTCAAAAAGAGAAAATCCAGATAGCCAATAAGTATAAAAAGCTGTTTAGATCATTAGCTAACAGAAATGCAAATTAAAACAAAATGAGATACCACTGCATAGACACCAAAATGACTAAAATTTAAAAAAGGGACTGACAATATCAAATATTGGTGAACTTACAGAACAGTTGAAACTCTTACACATTACTGGTAGAGTATAAATTGATACTGCCACTGTGGAAAGTGTTTGGCAAACTAAAACTTAACATACCTATATGTTATAACCCAGCAGTTCCATTTTGGGTATGTACCTGAGAGAAATGAAAACATACCAATACAAAGACTAAGTACAAATACTGGTTATAGCATTTACATAATAACTGGAGTCAACACAGGTGTCCATCAACCAGTGAAAAGTTGAGTCTGAGGAAGAACAATGAATAAAATATTACAGTCTGATGAGAAGTACTATGATGGCAGTATTTGTAAGGTACCAAGAGCATGAGATAGGTGTACCTGATTTAAGGAGAGAGGATGGGAGAAAGGAAGAAATGTAGAAGGAAATTTAATTTGCTGAGTCTTGAAGGATGATTGATAATTAGGAAGTCTAGGAAAGAGGAAAAGCCACTCCATTGGGTTCGAAGACCATAGTGATTGAGGAAGTCTGGCGTATTTCTTCAACAATGAGTAAAGGGTAGAATATAATCTTAAAAGTTACAGTCCATATCCTTAAGGCTGGATAAGCCATGTTATTAATAAATTTAAATTTAACTTATGATGGATCTATGTTGCTAAATATTTTTAATAATTAATTTATAAGAATAGATGAAAGGAGAAAACCATATGATCAACTTGATGATGCAGAAAAGATACCTGAAAAAAAATTTAGTACCTTTCCTGTGATAGTGAAAATTCTTAGAAAGCCAGGCATATTGTGTTAACTTAATAAAAAAAATACCAGTTATCAACAGGGAGCATCCTGTGTAATGGTGAAATACCCAACATACTGCTTTTTAAGCCTGCAATAAGACAGTCTACGACCCTCACCTCTACTATTCAACACTCTCTAGAGGCACTAGCTAGTGCAGTGAAACAGGAAGAAGTAATGAAATATAAAGTTGTGGAAGAACAGCAAACCTGTGAAGTTGTTTCTAATTTGAATAGGCTGAATTACTTTGAGGTAGAAAAACCTTGGTTTATTTGATATTTAACATGAAGCCTGTTAAAATATGGATATAATTTGTACGCATGCAAACATACCCTATTCAAACATGCATGTCAGAAATGTTGGAAGAAATAAATTATTCAGAAAGCTATCTTCAGGTGGTGGATAGATAGGTAATTTTCTATTTTGATGTTCGTGTTTCCTAAATTAAATAAGAAACAGTCATTATAAAGAAAAGTTTAAAGCAAGAAATTTATAAGTTGTGTGAGGTCAAGAATGGAGGCATAAAGTATGGAGGCTGTTGTAATTGTCCAGATGTAAGATTTTGAATAGCAATTGAATAAGAAATGAAGAAATATTTAAGTAGAAGACTAATAGTATTGGACATATTGTTCCTATATGGAGGATAAACGTAAAGGGGGCATCAAGGATGACTTCCTGCCCTCTCTCTGATTGAGGTCATCAAACATTGAGTGTTGTTTGTCAGGCATTCTGCAAATAGCCAAATAACAAAGCTGAAAATGGTTAAGTTCCATCTTCAGTGAGCTCAGTCTAGTCCCATCAATAATTTTAAATGTGTTCAAACTTATTGAGTATACATGTTATCTAAGCAAATAGGATAAGACAATTCAGGTGGCTGGGAGAGCTACATGATAGGGAGCATTCATAATCATCATAGGAAGACAGCATGATGCTTGCAGAGAACCACAAACAGTTTAGGGCTGGCTGGACCAAAAAGGTTAAGGCATGAGGAATGCCAGGTGATAGGACTGGAAAAGAAGCAGAAGTCAGATGATGCTAAGGAACTTAGACTTGATCCTGTAAATGACAGCCAACAAGACTCAAATGTTTATATTTCTGTTCTAGAATTGAAAAGGATATTTAATGACAGGGGAAAATAAAATATTTTTAAAATTAATATCAAATCAAAGGACTTACAGAATTGTATAAATAGCATGATCTCCTTTCAATAAAAGTAAGTGTAATGAATAAACAGATTTTCCCATAGTTTTGGGGTTACGGGCGTTATTTTTTTTTGGTAACCAACTTTATTGATACAATTTACATATGCTTAAAATGGGTGCATTGATTGAATAGTTAGGTATGTTTTTACATATACACCTGTGTTATCAGTCTGTCACCTGTCAGATTATAGAAACATTCATGATTCCACTAAGCTCCCTCGTGGCCCTTTATAAATAATAACCACCTCCCTCCCACTCCCCAGGCCCTAGGCCTTCACTGATTTGTTTTCTGATTTCACAAATTTGCCTTTTCTGGGCATTTCATATAAATGGAATAAGATAATATGTAGTCTTTTATGTCTGACTTTTTCAAATTCACCCATGTGTCACATGTATCAGATTTTGTAACTTCTTGCCAAGTAAGTAGTATTCCATTATATAAGTATCCCATGGTTTGTTTAACCACTCACCTATTAATGGATGTTTGAGTTATTTCCTGTTTATCATTCTAGTGGATGGGTAATGGCATATCATTTTAATTTGTATTCACATATATTGAGCATTTTTCATAGGCTCTTGCCCTATCTTCTTTTGTAACATAGTTTGTCAGACTTTTTTCCCATTCTAAAAGTTAGATTTTTGGTCTTAATGGAGTTGTAAGAGTTCTTATTGTATTCTAGTTACAGGTTCTTTTGTCAGATATATATCTTGTGGTGAATTTTGGTAAAAACAAGGATAAGGATAATACAGGAGGATATATACCAAATGAGTCTCTCTGGGTTTGAGGGTTATAATGACTTTTATTTCCTTCTTTTTGATTAACTATTTTCCAGTTTTTCACATTTAACATATACCATTTCTATAATTTAAAAAATTAGTTTAAAAATGAAAAACAAGGATGGGGGGTATCAATAGGGCACCTGGGTGATGGGCATTAAGGAGGGTACGTGATGTAATGAGCGCTGGGTGTTATATACAACTGATGAATCACTGAACTCTACCCCAGAAACTAATAATACACTATATGTTAATGAATTGAATTTAAATAAAATTTTTTCTTAAAAAGATTTTGACTCTGAAAGAAAATAGAGAAAAATAGTGTAGTTGGAAAAGGGTATGCTCAGGAGAGTATTTCCTTCCTTTCTTTTTTTTTTCCTAAAGATTTAATTTATTTGAGAGAGAGAGAGAGAGACAAAGAGCACAAGCGGGGAGGAGTGGGAGAATCAGGCCCCCACTGAGCAGGGAGCCCAATGTGGGGCTCAGTCCCAGGACCCCAGGATCATGACCTGAGCGGAAGGCAGACACTTAACCGATTGAGCCCCCCAGGTGTCCCAAGAGTATTTTTTTTTGTATTTTCTTTTTAAAGATAAGAGATTAGAGCATTTTTATAGGCCAATGGAAAGGAAGCAGTACAATATAAGAATAGCCTTTTAATTCCTTAGTCCTTTGTAGAAGTAGCTGATGATATGTGAGGACACTAAAATAGGTAGCATCTGGGCTAATAGGGAAAGGAAATAAATAAACACTTAAGAGGAGCTCTACATTTCTGTAGAAGGGAAGATCTCAGAGATGTTTGGGAAAGGATTTAAAAGTAAAAGGAAAAAAATGTCTGTATACAAAATTATTATTTGAGTTGATTTGGTACACTGTACCCTTAGTACATTTTTAATCCAGAATTTTCTTTTCAGAATTACTTTTTCCAGCTATCAAAAGTTCAGGATCAGGGGCTATAAAGTTTATTTTATTTTATTTTATTTAAGATTTTATTTATGAATTTGACAGAGAGAACGTGTGCACAGCAGGGGTTGCTGCAGGGAGAGGAGGGGGTTCTGGCTCACAGAGCAGGGAGCCTAATGTGGGGCTTGATCCCAGGACCCTGGGATCATGACCTGAACCAAAGGCAGACACTTAACAACTGAGCCACACAGGCATCCCTATAAAGTTCATTTTAAATTAGCCTAGATTTGATTTATTTTAAAAAGAAAGACACCTTATCTGAAAAAACAACATTTAATTGCCCACAGTTTTAGGTTACTGCACTAGTCCATTAGTAAGGCTTTAATAGAATTCTTGAAGAAGATAATAATTGCTATGCTAGCTATCCTGTTTATACATACAGAACTCTACAATTAGAAACATGTTTGTCTAGGAACCAAAACAAGAAACAGGCTGGTTTGGGAACTGTCATTGCTTTGATCCACTTGTGGTCAAATGAGGTAATCCCCAAATAATCATCTCTTAGGTTTGATAGGGGAATTACTAGTAAAATGATTTAAAATAGCCAGAAAAAGTATTAGAGAATTACTGTTTTAATCATGAGTTACTTACATAAAAAACACTATATATGAATTTATATGTTTTAATAAATGGTGATAATTTTGGTTTTGTTAGCTGAATTATTGCAAAGCACTCTTTTTGGTGGGTAATTGAGTGGTATTGACACAGAGAACATATATAGAATCATATTTGGGGAAGAATAGTCCACAAAGCAAAATTTGTACCTTTAAATATTTGTGGTAAAAGAAAGAAGATTGAAAATAAATGAACTGGGGGTGCCTGGGTGGCTCAATTAAGCATCCAACTCTTGATTTTGGCTCCAGTCATGATCTGACCTGGATGGGATGGAGCCTTGCGTTGGGCTCCAAGCTCAGTGGGGCATCTGCTTGAGATTCTTTCTCTCCCTCCCCCCCGCCCCTCCCTCTACTAGCACTCTTTCTAAATTACTAAGTAAATAAAATTTTAAGTGAACAGAATATTCAGCCTAAATGATTAGAAATTTAAAAAGGGAATAAACTACAGCAGAGGAAAGGAATTGAATTATTTAAATGGAAAGAACAACAGATTTAAACTTAGAAACTGGGTTTTTGAAAAGTATAAGAAAGTAGAGAAACCTTTGACAAGTTACTATAAAGGAAAAAATTCCAGTAACACTAGGAAATCCACCCTTAAAAACTCTACCATGCCTAGATGATTTTATGTACAAGCTCTATCAAAACATTGAAGAACATGTAATTCTTGTGTTAAACCATTTTAATACAGACTATTTCCCACCCCAATGTACTAGGATAGTACAATCTAGATCCTAAAACCAGACAGTAGTTTTGTAAACCAGTGTACATAACTGCACTCAGCAAGTAAGAGGCCGATCCAGTTTAGGCACGTTAACATAGAAATCTTAGAATGAATGTGACTATGAATAACTCACATCTAGAAATATATTAAGGTAGTAATTTATTGTGTGCCTAGGTACCATGCTAAACAGTTTATATGGATTATCTGAATCTTTTAAGAACCTTGAATGGTAGGTGCCATTCTACAGATAAGGGAATAAAGGCTGAAAGAAATTCATTATAATCAAGTGGCATTCATCGTAGGAATACAAGAATTGCTCAACCTCAGATTTTTTAATGTAATTACCAGCACCTGTGGCATCGTAGTTGTTCCATTACTCTCATGTAAGTTTATCTCATTAGTCTGTGATGCTTTAAAGTGTCCTCTCTGATTTAAGATATAATTGTATAAACATATGATTTTATTTTTTTAAATATTTATTTGACAGATCACAAGTAGGCAGAGAGAGAGAGGGGGAAGCAGGCTCCCCGCTGAGCAGAGAGCCTGATACGGGGCTTGATCCCAGGACCCTGAGATCATTACCTAAGCTAAAGGCAGCGGCTTAACCCACTGAGCCACCTAGGCACCCCTAAATATATGATTTTAAAACTATAACCATTAACTGTTAGAATGGTTTTTCTTCCCTTATGTAATCATTATTAGTCTATTTTGTAGTATGCTAGAAAACCTTTCGAGAAGCAAGTAGGTCATTCATAGTTGTAAATACCAAAATCTAGTCTAATGTGTTTTTTAAATAAAGAATGCTGTTAACAATGATAACAAGGTTGAAAACTATGTGAGAAGAAACACATTCCTTTTTTCTTACAATTCTTTGTAGTGCCCTTCTTTCTTACAAGTAGTTTCTTACAATTTTAAATTGTACCTTTTTTAATATACCTGTATAGATGTTGGTGATACTTCCTATAATCTAGGAAAAATAACCTTATGTTTCTTAGGTACAAACTGTTTTGAAGGCAGTACACCAGAAGGAAGGACAAGAATTAACTGCTTTGCTGAGTGCGCCACATATTCAGGTAGAACATGAAAAGAGTGATATATGTGATTTTTCCAGTATTCAAAGTCTCTGATAAGTCTCCTGGGGCTTGAAGAGACCTCAGACATTACCTCTGCAGCCTGTTTGGTTTATAACTCACACTGCAAAATAATTACTGTGTTGGAATAAATGTGTATACACACGTATACACACACATTATTTTTTGATTATATACTTTTATATTTAAAATTAATCACATTAGTTTTGAAATAACTTTGTTTTCTATACAAAAATTCTTCCCTTTTTTGGTTATATTTTCCATGTTGGGCCTTTAAATTGATTTTGTTATTATGAAGTTTAATAAGCATTTAGACTTTCATGACCCATCCCAGAGTTACCTTGCTATATGTAACACATTTTTTTTAATAGCTATAAGAGCTACAGGTTGCATCTGTACTTCAGTTAGAAAATTTGGAAGCAGATCTGAATATACAAATAATTATTTTTTGTATATATAATAATATATATAATGTGTATGTATTACATATATGTGTGTAATATATATATTACATATATTGCATATAATGTAATTAAATAATTATCTTCTAAGGCTTAGAATATTAGTCTGCGTGATTAAATTCTCTCTACAGAAATAAATCATGCTGCTACTTCAAATGCTGTGTATTTCTTTGAAACAGGCACTTTTACTGGCCCATGATAAGGTCGCTGAGCAGGAAATGCAGCTAGAACCCTTTACAGATGAGAGAGTTTATGAAAGCATTGGCCAGTATGGAGGAGAAACTGTAAAAATAGTTCGTATAGAAAAGGCTCGAGATATTCCACTGGTAAGTGCTCCACATCTCTGATCTGAGATCCTTTCTACACAGGGATCTTATGTATGGCAGACAGTTGAAGACCCCTGTACACTTCTAGTAGTTTTTCTTTCCTTTTCTTTTTTTAAAAGATTTTATTTATTTATTTGACAGAGCGAGACACCGCGAGAGAGGGAACACAAGCAGGGGGAGTGGGAGAGGGAGAAGCAGATTCCCCACCGAGCAGGGAGCCCGGGGTGCAGGCTCGATCCCAGGACCCTGGAATCATGACCTGAGCCAAAGATAGATGCTTAACGACCGAGCCACCCAGGCGCCCCTAGGTTTTCTTTTCTGAGATTGATTTCTTGGAGTTCTTTTATCTCCTTATTCAATTGAGAAAAATTTGTTCATCTTTTCTTACCTATAATTTGATGAAAGTAATAGCTTGTAAAATAATTATTGAGGAACAAAGAAGGGACAAGTTATCTGCTTCATTATTCTCCCAGCTTTTAATAAAAAACAGTACTTAGAAATTCTGATCTTTGCATTTCATTAATTCTGTTGAAATACAGTTACTTATATAGTTTACATATAATTAGATGTATTCCTTAATGTTAATATTTGTTTAATTTTTAAAATGTTTTTGTTTTTGTTTAATGTTTTATTTTTATTTTTTTCTTATGTTCAGCTAGCCAGCATTTTTAATGTTTTATATGTAAAACTTCTTCAATCTCTTTTCTAAGCCTGCTGCAATTGCCTTAATTTTCTTTCTTTTATTTTCAGAGAAATAGTTTTGAATCTTCATGTTTCAAATTAGGTCTTGAATAGTTTGGTACATAAAATAAGGACTGTATTTTATGGGCAGTTTATGTAACTAGGTTTTTCCCCCACCAGAAAAAACAAACTGGGAAAGTTATAACAAAATTTTAAGATAAAAGTTTAGGAGAAAAATTTTACATATTCTGTCTACTTTTAAGCTTTATTCTGTTTCATATTTCAGTTTTTTAAATGCATATATTTCAGTTGTGAATGTTTAATACATTTTAATTTGAAATAGTGCTGCTATAATATTTAATATTTAATAATAAGTGAGATTTTTCATCCCTTAATCATATTCTGAATTTTTAAAAAGGACTTTTATAGTTATGTCATATACACTAATTATATCTTAGTATAACTATTTGAATAGCATCCAGCATATATAGAACAAATTTGATTTTAGGTCTTCACATTATTGTTAAGTTAAGTGCATTTTTCTGTTGTTGTATATTTCAAAAGTCTGCTTGATTTTAGAATTCAAATGAAAACAGTGTGTCAGAAGCAGAAACTCTTGTAAGGAAAATAGTCAACTTTCAAAGCTAATTATCACGTTTACTCTAGTTATGTAAAGTGTTTTTTTCTCAAGATAAATGAAGGCTAATATTGTTGAATAGAAAAGTTTTAAATGAAGAAATGTTTAATAAAAAAGTACATTTTAAAATTAGATACTGGCTTTTTTTAGGGTGCTACAGTTCGTAATGAAATGGATTCTGTCATCATTAGTCGGATAGTAAAAGGAGGTGCTGCAGAGAAGAGTGGTCTGTTACATGAAGGAGATGAGGTTCTGGAAATTAATGGCATTGAAATTCGAGGGAAAGATGTCAATGAGGTTTTTGACTTGTTGGTAAGTTGATACAGAAGAATGACCGATAGGTTCTTAAAAGCTGTGTTTTTTTGTTATTTACTTAAAAATGCGATATTTAAAAAATTAAGAACATTAGACAATTTCTAGCCTAAAATTCACATGATATAATTATTCCCACAATATTTTTTAGTAGAGTTTTATTTTGATGTGGTTACCACTGATTTTTTTTATCTTGAGCTTTCTTACTACAAGGTATATTTTATTTGCCTCTGAAATCACTAATATAACTAATTCTTCAACATATATTTATTGAGTGCCTGTTACATGCTAGCCACGAGGAAAATAGTGACAAAACAAAGTCCATGCCCTCATCTTTTTTTAAGTTCATTTTTTTTTTTTTTTTGTATTTTCTTCAACTGATTGGTCTTTCCTTAACAATTTTAGGTAATAGCATGGTATTAATGTACACTGTCCAATATAATAGCCACTAGCTACATGTGCTAGTTATTAAGATTTAAATAAAATTCTATTCCCCATTCATACTGGCTGCATTTCAGGTATTCAGGAGCAGTACGTGGCTGATGCCTTCCATATTAAGATACAGAACATTTCCATCATCATAGAAGTTTCTGTTGGACAGTGCCAATATGATCAGGAAGCCATTTAAAGTTAGTCTTTGAGGGAAATTTATGATCACTTTGTATATATCCACAAACCAGATTCATATTCTCATTTACTTAGCATCAGTGTTACAGTAGAATCTCCTATCTGCTGCTGATTGTTGAAGAATCTAGAAAACATCCTTACTTTCACCTATCCTCATTCATTGCTTTGGTAAAGCAGTGTCAGTAGTTGTTTTTAGGCCTCGTTTTATTGGCTGTTGTCTCTCTTGAGCACTACTCCCTGCAATGTCAGGACTAGAAGTTGTGATTACTGTTCAGGCTGGAGGTATCTGAACAAGTCAGTCAGTGGTGTACCGGGAAATAATAGTTTACAGTAACACTATACAGTTAAAAAAACAGCTGGTGACAGAGACCAGGTATCTGGGAAGTAAGAGTATATTTGTGTATTTGCATCACTTTTCTAATCCTGGTCACAATTACTATTTCAAATTCTACTGTTTTAAAATTGATGTTTGCCAGAGTAGATAACCCAGAACTGTTACAGCACTGTGGTATCTTCCAAACCTTCACTGTGAAATCTTCCTAAGCTTACACTAAATAGAAGACAAAAACTAAAGACTTCTGGGCTTACGTGGCTTTCTCCAGTGGACCAGAACTACAGAATGCCACATTCCTGGGTAGCTCTACTATAATGGAATCCATGGAAAGTCTAATTTATGCTCCCTGATGAAATGGCATTCATCTTTACCAACTTTTTAAGAAGTCTTCTAGGGTATCCAGAATAGTTCAGTTTAAGGAATATTCATCATAACATCATAGAACGTTTTTATAAAGATAGATTTTTAAAATAACCTCATCTTTCTATTACAGTCTGATATGCATGGTACTCTGACATTTGTTCTGATTCCTAGTCAACAGATCAAGCCTCCTCCTGCCAAGGAAACAGTAGTAAGTGATTTTTTTTTAATGTTCGTTATTTATTGTCTGATGTCTACTGTTTATTTAATTAATAAACTTTATTTTTTAGAGTAGTTTTAGGTTCACAGCAAAATTGAACAGAAAGTTACCACATATGCATAACTGCCTCCACTATCAGCGTCTTGTATCATTTGCTACATCAATGAATGGATGCTTTCATTATTTCTCATTAGGATTCACTCTTGGTATTGTACATCCTTTGGGTTTTGACCAATGTATAATATGTATCCACCATTGTATCATACAGGATAGTTTGCCCTAAAAATCCTCTGTGCTCTGCCTGTTCATCACTTCCTTCCCTCCATAACCCATGGCAACCACTGATCTTTGTAATTTTGCCTTTTCCATAATGTCATATAGCTGGAATCATATAGTATGTAGCCTTTCCAGATTGGCTTTTTTCATGAGTGGTAAGCATTTATGTTTCCTCCATGTCTTTTCTTAGCTTTTGGTAGCCTTTTTTTTTTTTTTAAGTGCCAAATAATACTCCATTATCTGGTTATACAATAATTTATCCACTTACCTATCGAAGGATATCTTGATTGCTTCCAAGTTTTGGTAGTTACCAGTAAAGCTGCCATAAACATCCTTGTGCAGGTATTTTTGTGTGGACATGTTTTCATCTGATTTGGGTAAATACCAAGGAATCAAAAACTTAAATCCACACAGAAACTTACACATGAGTGTTTACTTTTGAGTATTAGAAATGTCACTTTATTTTATGTATGTATGTATGTATTTATTTATTTATTTATTAGATTTTTTTATTTATTAGAGCACAAGCAGGCGGAGGGGGAGTGGAGGAAAGACTACCCACTGAGCAGGGAGCCCAGCGTGGGGCTTGATCCCAGGACCCTGCCATGACCTGAGCTGAAGGCAGATGCTTCACTGACTGAGTCATGCAGGCACCCCTAGAAATGTCACTGTAATTATTTCTTTCATTCAAGTAAAGGGTAAATTCAGTAGTTTTTATTTAAAGAAATATTAATATTTCAAATTTATTGAACTCTGAAAAGTAAAAAAGTAGAATATACTTTTCTTCCAGAATTTTTATGACTTCTAACTTGTCAAAGATTTTCTGTCATTATAGGTTATTTAACTTAAACATACTTAGAGTAGGGAGGAAAAGTGCTTTTACAAAGTATGCACAACTTTGGGGCACCTGGGTGGCTCAGTGGCTTAAGGCCTCTGCCTTTGGCTCAGGTCATGATCCCAGGGTCCTGGGATCAAGCCCTGCATCAGGCTTTCTGCTCAGCAGGGAGCCTGCTTCCCCTTCTCTCTCTGCCTGCCTCTCTGCCTACTTGTGATCTCTGTCTGTGAAATAAATAAAATCTTAAAACAAAAACAAAAAACAAGGTATGCACAACTTTAACTTTAGAATATGTATTGCTCTTTTATGTTAAACATTTTTCAACTAGCTGTAGTAACAGACTTAATTACTATAGGACCTAACAGTTCCACTCCTAGGTGGAGACTCAAGAGAATTGAAAACCTACATCCTCACAAAAAAAAATCGTACATGAATGTGCATAGCAGCATTATATTATTAACCAGAAAGTAGAAACAGCCTAACTATCTGCTAGCTAACAATTGGAAAGTAAAATGTGCTATATCCATAGAAAGGAATATTATTTGGCAATCAAAAGAAATAAAGTACCGATATATGCTACAACATGCATGAACCTTGAAAAAATTAGGCTAAGTGAATGAAGCCAGTCACAAAAGGCCATGTATTGGTTCATTTATATGAGATGTCCAGGATAAGTAAATCCAGAGAGACCAAAAGTAGTTTAGTAGTTCCTTAGGTGTAGGGAAGGGGAGTTAAGAGAGCATGGGAGTGATTCCTAATGAGTATGGGCTTTCCTTTTGGGGTGATAAAAATGTAAAATTGTTCATGGTTGCACAACTCTGAATTTACTAAAAACTAATTGCATACAATAGTGACTTTCATCATGTATGACTTATTTCTCAGTAAAGCTATTAAAAAACTATAGATTTGAAAATGCTGAGTTACATGGAGGGCTGATGTATTGCATCTGTTATTGTTAACTTTTACAAAAACTTAACACTTTGAAAGAGGACACAGTTTCATTTTTTTTTTTCCCTCAATATTTCATCACAGTTATGCTTTATCTTTTGGCCATGATTCCACATCTTCCCTTTATTCCTTATGGAACATATTGAAGTTGATGTTGCATCTGCAACCTTCCTTCTGTTTAAAGTTCTTTATAAGAAGAAAAATTAGGAAATAGTTTGTCTCTGAATTCTGGCAGCCTCAGTCTCTGTCTGTGCCTTTTCCCATGTCTCTCCTGTGAACAAGAATTTGGCTATTAAATATAGTATCATGATCCAGTTGTATTTAAAAAAAAAAAAAAACACTTCTGGCTGTGTAGAAATTGAATTCGTAGAGCCAATAATGGAAGCAAGGAGATTTAGGAAACTGAATTCATTATAAAGTATGATGATGGCTTAAACTAGGATGATAGTATTGGTGGAAAAAATGGATCAGGCTGTGTTCTAGAAGTAGAGATGGCAGGACCTTTTAATGAAGGTGGAGGGTAAAGGAAAGAGGAAGTAAGAAGCTTGAGTAACTAGGCAGATAATGGTGCTGATTATTACTAAAGGGAAGTCTGAAGGAAAAACAGATTTGGGGAAAAAAATAAAGAGGTCCCATTTTCCAGGTTTGAGGGGCATTCAGGTAGACATACTGACTGCATAGAACTGACAATATTGGAGTGCTTGGGTCTCATTCATTTAGGCATCCAGCTCTTGGTTTCGGCTCAGGTCATGATCTCAGCTCCATGTAGGGCTTTGTGCTTGTGGGGAGTCTGTTTGAGAGTCTCTTTTTCCCTTTCCCTCTGCCTGTTCCTATACACTCTCTTTCTCTCTCTCTCTAAAATAAATAAACCTTTAAAAAAAGAATACATCAGTCTGGAATTCTAAGGAGAGATCTGGGCTATAGTTGTATTTACTGTGGGGAGAGCAGGTCAGAGGAGCAGTCTGTTTATATGTACTTGACGTATTTGCAAAATTTGAAAATAATTGTTTAAGATTACAAAGCTGTCATCATCAAGACAGCATGGTACTGGCACAAAAAACAGACACATAGATCAGTGGAACAGAATAGAGAGCCCAGAAATAGACCCTCAACTCTATGGTCAACTAATCTTCGACAAAGCAGGAAAGAATGTCCAATGGAAAAAAGACAGCCTCTTCAATAAATGGTGTTGGGAAAATTGGACGATCACATGCAGAAAAATGAAATTGTACCATTTCCTTACACCACACACGAAAATAGACTCAAAATGGATGAAGGACCTCTATGTGAGAAAGGAATCCATCAAAATCCTTGAGGAGAACACAGGCAGCAACCTCTTCGACCTCAGCCGCAGCAACATCTTCCTAGGAACATCGCCAAAGGCAAGGGAAGCAAGGGCAAAAATGAACTATTGGGATTTCATCAAGATCAAAAGTTTTTGCACAGCAAAGGAAACAGTTAACAAAACAAAAAGACAACTGACAGAATGGGAGAAGATATTTGCAAACGACATATCAGATAAAGGGCTAGTGTCCAAAATCTATAAAGAATTTAGCAAACTGAACACCCAAAGAACAAATAATCCAATCAAGAAATGGGCAGAAGACATGAACAGACATTTCTGCAAAGAAGCATCCAGATGGCCAATAGACACATGAAAAAGTGCTCCACATCACTCGGCATCAGGGAACTACAAATCAAAACCACAATGAGATTATCATCTCACACCAGTCAGAATGGCTAAAATTAACAAGTCAGGAAATGACAGATGCTGGCGAGGATGCGGAGAAAGGGGAACCCTCCTACACTGTTGGTGGGAATGCAAGCTGGTGCAACCACTCTGGAAAACAGCATGGAGGTTCCTCAAAAAGTTGAAAATAGAACTACCCTATGACCCAGCAATCGCACTACTGGGTATTTACCCTAAAGATACAAACGTAGTGATCCGAAGGGCACGTGCACCCAAATGTTTATAGCAACAATGTCTATAATAGCCAAACTATGGAAAGAACCTAGATGTCCATCAACAGATGAGTGGATAAAGAAGATGTGGTATATATATATATATATACAATGGAATACTATGCAGCCATCAAAAGAAATGAAATCTTGCCATTTGTGACGACGTGAATAGAACTAGAGGGTATCATGCTTAGTGAAATAAGTCAATTGGAGAAAGACAACTATCATAAGATCTCCCTGATATGAGGAAGTGGAGATGCAACGTGGGGAGCTAGGGGGGTAGGAGAAGAATAAATGAAACAAGATGGGATCGGGAGGGAGACAAACCATAAGTGACTCTTAATCTCACAAAACAAACTGAGGGTTGCTGGGGGGAGGGGGGTTGGGGAGGGTGGGGTTATAGACATTGGGGAGGGTCTGTGCTATGGTGAGTGCTGTGAAGTGTGTAAACCTGGCGATTCACAGACCTGTACCCCTGGGGATAAAAATACATTATATGTTTATAAAAAATTTTTTAAAAAGATTAAAAATAATAATTGTTTAAGGATGTTCACATTCATAGTTTATATAAAGAGAACTGGGTTGGAAGGATAAGTTGAGAACCATTGCTGTCAAATGTATTCACTTTTCTATTAAAGGTATAAAATGTATTATCTAATTTTCATCTTAATTTTTTTTCTTATTTGGAAGAGGATCTGGAATTTTATTATACAGTAAGGCTTTATGAATACACACTAGAAATACAAAAAATACAGAAAATTTCAGTGTGTATTAGATGCACATCCCGTTTTCAAGTTAGGGCATTTGCTGTATTAAGTTCGCTATTACCCTAAGGTTCATATTTCTGTCTGCCTTCTACTAAGTATCTTTTGGATGTCCCATTGATACCCCAAACTTCCCATGTGAAAAAATGGAAGCAAACAATTTTTTTTTTTTAAGATTTTATTTATCTGTTTAAGAGAAAGAGCATGCATGCACATGAGCAGGGGAGGGGGGCGGGTGGCAGAAGCAAACTTCCCGCTGCTGAGCAAGGAATCCAATGCAGGGCTCCGTCCCAGGACCCTGGAATCATGACCTGAGCTGAAGACAGATACTTAACCAACTGAGCCACCCAGACACCCAAAGACAATCCTTCTTGAGTGGGGATTGGGAGGCGCAATCTCAGGTTGGAGATGGATTTTGAAAACTGTTACTTGATACCAGAAAGGCTTTTCTTGATGCCACCCTTAATTTTACACTGTGAATGAGGGGTAAAGTTTAGGCCAAGCTAAAGGAAGATACACTTTCATTCTTTTCTCCCCACCAATAATTTAAAATTCAAAATAAATAAATCTATAATAAATAAATAAAAACTAAAAAGGAAAATTATTTTGGAGCATTGAATCCCTTAGGAAAGATGTAAATAAATTGATGAATCATCTCTCTACCATATCCCCATCGTTAGGACTTAAGATGTGAATAGCTTATGAGCTTATGGGTACTAATAAAAGGCAAAGAGAAAAATGTTAAGCTGGAAGATAATTGTATTTAAACAATCCTATAACCCTATCATTTGAAATTTAGAAGATTTTTTTTTTATGTAGAAAGCAAACACTGTTTTGGTCAGATACATTGTACTGATACTACAGTATTGTTCACCCCTGGAGTTTTCTATAAGGGTCGTCATCTCTCCATTTTAGAAAGGGCTCTATTGGGGGCTCCTGAGTGGCTCCATCTCTTTATTTCTGCTCAGTTCATGATCTTAGGGTCATGAGGTGGAGCCCCACATGGGGCTCCAGGCTGGGTGTGGAGCCTGTTTAAGATTCTCTCTCTCCTCATCTCCGCCCCTCCTCACTTAAAAAAGTGAGGAGGGGGAGCTCTGTTTTCTTTTGTATGGTAAACTAAATTAGCCACTAACAGAGCTGGAGAAGAAAGATGGATGAAGATAACTTCTAGCACTAATTAGAATTGATCAGTTAGAATATATGGATAGAAGTCACATAGAGCATGTGCTTGTGCTCAACGCGTTGCTCAGACTTTAACTCAACCAAATGGTTCATCTCTGACGTAAAATAAATTTTGCTCTTAATTTTAGGGGGTACATTTTAAACAGAACTAGATAAACTTGTTATATAAGCAAAGCATTTTTCCTTTGTACTGTTCTTAGCCTACAGAGAGAGAGAGGCCCCATTCCAAACCAACTAAGTCTGAATAGTCAAGTGGTGGGGATACCTAGGCAAGAAGAGAGAGAAAAGCATCTCTGGCTGATTTTGTTGACCTTTGGCAAAAGTCACAAACCTAGATACAGCCTCCACAGCAGTCTAGTTTCCCTCAGGGTAGCAGTTCCTAAGGTTTTAAGGTACGTTGTATTTCTTATTTTTTTAAAGATTTTATTTGACAGCTCAAGCAGGGGTAGTGGCAGACAGAGGGAGAGGGAGAAGCAGACTCCCCGCTGAGCAGGGAGCCTGATGTGGGAGCTCAGTTCCAGGACCTTGGGATCATGACCCGAGCCAAAGGCAGATACCCAACTGAGGGTGACTGAGGCACCCAGGCACCCCTTAGGGTACATTTTAAATTGCATGTATATAACTGTTACAAAGGGAAGCTAGTTAAAATGCAGAATGCTAAAGTTTGAGATGTAGCATAAGAATTTAGTATTTTGATAAACATTCTAGGCAGCTGATCTCAGCAGAACACTTTGAAAATGTGCTAGATAATTGCTTTCAGAAAGTTACTAGATAAAATCATCAGTCAGGTGACCAAGTTAGTCTGATTTCACAGATCTCTAAAAGCCTGATAACAAAAATGATATCTTCACCACCTTAAATAATTCCTATAATTCCATATTTAGATTTCCAAGACTTTTTGGCTAAAAAGCAACAAATTTAAGCAGGTTTTGGAAGCATTGATTGACAGAGATGATAAGCAGAAGTTTTTTTGATAATCCTACTTATTAGGTACTTCCAGATTATACTACATCTTATGCCAAGATTACAAAATTGTATATATATCTTTTAACCCAGTCTTCAACTCTGTTTTGATTCTCTGCTAACCTCATAGAACTTTCTAAAGTTCACTTATGGGTTTTACCTGGCAAAGTTTTCAAGATTTTAATCAAAACTGTTTTCACATCAAGAACAAGGCTCATTAGGGCACTCTGTAGTTGAAATTCAGCAGAACACTGTCAGAATGAATGAGGTCTCTTCATCATTAACCCAAGTGAATACCGTGTGATTGTATTTGTATGAAGTAAAATACCAGGGAAAGTAATTTATGCTTCCAGGAATCAGGATGCTCTTTACTCTTGGAGGACATTAGGGTGGTTAGTGACTGAAAGGAGCATGAGGCAGGGCTTTTGGGGTGCTGCTGATACTCTGATTCTTGATTTGGGTGCTGGTTAAACAGGTATGTTTCCTTTGTGAAAATTCACTGACCATACACTTAATGATTTTTGTGTACTCTTGAACTTATGGAGCACATCCATGAAAAGCAACCCCCCAAAACAGATTAGCATATAAATTCTACACTTTTTTAAAGATTTTATTTATTTATTTGACAGAGACAGTGAGAGAGGGAACACTAGCAGGGGGAGTAGGAGAGGGAGAAGCAGGCTTCTCACTGAGTAGGGAGCCCAATGTGGGGCTCAATCCCAGGACCCTGGGATCATGACCTGAGCCAAAGGCAGACGCTTAATGACTTAGCCACCCAGGCGCCCCTAAATTCTACCTTTTTAACTGGATCATTTAATTGCTTTACCTCAGTGTTGTTATTTGTATATATTAGGACTTAGATTTCTTCATTTCCTCTTTACAGTGGTTAGTAATGTATTTTTCTGAAATTATAAAAATATCCAATGACACACTCAAGCATAATTTCTGAAAGAGGCTGCTGTTTCCATGAGAATTCTTGGTTATGCCTTACTGTAGAGGGAGATATAGATACAGATTTATATCTATATCTATCTATCTATATATATATCTTTATCACTTAGAAAGTGATCAGATTTCATTTCCATCATCATTGGTTGAGAACAGTCAGTTTTGTGTTTTAGGAGCTCTAAAAGGATAGACTGTCTTATCATAAAACAGTTTTCGAGGCAGACCATTATTGGCTTTATGATAGGTGGCCTCAATTATGACAAGGGTGAAAGGCTTAGTTAAGGAAAGACAAATAACAATTGGATAGAAAAGGACTCTGAATTATAAGATTCTTAGGATGTCAATCAATTGCTTGGCTCATTGAGCTGCAGTTTAACCTATATGGGGCAGAAACACTCATTGTGCACAGGTGTTGGATTTCATTAGATGAAAATGGACTATTTACAGATTTTGGAAATGCCATTTAACCAGGTGGGATGAAAATTATAGATGGAGAAGTTGAAAAGAATATTAATTCATTCATAACTTCTTAGAATTAAGATGGCTTTGTTATATCTTACGGAGGTATTTTGGAGCAAGGAAGACAGGCAATAACTTAGTTTTCAAGAAGATGCATGTGAATTCTTACGTACCTTTAATGCTGTAAGTCTCACACATTTTTGGATGTGAAAAAATACATTGTTAGCAAAAATTATAACTTGTACCATTGTTAAATTTCAAAGCCTATAAATAGAACACAACAGGAATTTATTATAAATTTGATTGAGATGATTTTTGCAGTTTGGGGTGTGATTGTTTATGAACCTAAACACATCCCTTTGAAAGAAGCAGAGAAGTCGAAGGCACAGTTACACTGACCGTGTATTCAAGAAAGGAAGACCGCACCCGCGAAACTGACACTCCTATAAAGGTGACAGATGTGGTTAGGTTTAGTCTACCTTTCCAGGTGGCTGTGGTTTAGAAATTACATACCTTATTGCAGAGTCATTGTTTTCAAAGGTCAGGGAAGGAGAGTGAAGGGGTTTCAATTACATTCCCTCCTGCTTCTCTCAAGCCTTAGAGGCCCCTGAGCACTTCAGGCTTGTTAGTGGCTAACAGTGCAATGCTCTGCTTACTCTTGTATGGTTCTGTTTGTTTGTTTTTTTACTCTTGTACATGTTTACAGTCAACAGAGAGATGAACTTAATTGCAGAAAACAAGAGAAGCCTGAGAAAATACTGCTGTTATTTAACTAAACCTCCCCACTTTCAACTCATAATTGCTTTACACTAATGGAAAATTAAAACATTTTAATGTTTATGCTGAATATTTGTGTTATCATTTATTTCATCATTACTGTTTTGCATTTTACCCTTTTTATCTTTTAGATCCATGTGAAAGCTCATTTTGATTATGACCCCTCAGATGACCCTTATGTTCCATGTCGAGAATTAGGTCTATCTTTTCAAAAAGGGGACATACTTCATGTCATCAGTCAAGAAGATCCAAATTGGTGGCAAGCCTACAGGGAGGGGGATGAAGATAATCAGCCTCTAGCTGGGCTTGTTCCAGGTAAAAGTCAATATAATAGAACATATTTAAAAGAACATTTAAAATACAAG
Organism: Enhydra lutris kenyoni; assembly: GCF_002288905.1. Lineage (NCBI taxonomy): Eukaryota > Metazoa > Chordata > Mammalia > Carnivora > Mustelidae > Enhydra > Enhydra lutris. The sequence goes on from NW_019154104.1 coordinate 472,163, forward strand.
CCTTCACAGAGGAAAAACTCACTTTTTCGTGTCTTTTTAAAAACGATGTAATTACTTCTTCATGCATTTGGGTTTTTATATATATTAATAAGTTCACAGAAAGCTACAAATCCTCTATTTTAAAACCTAAAAACTAAAAACAAATTTTATCTATACTCAGTCACAGTTCAGAGAATGAGGAATGGGCTTCTTATGTTAACTTTAAAGGATGATGCTACACCCCTTGGTTTTTCACAGTAACATGGGACATTCCTCTAGAAACCCTGGAGTATTGAGTAGCCATCATGTTCTACTTGGTGCTTGGCCAGATAGCAATTTGATATCTTCTCATGCCATCTTTAGCCCATAAATATTTAGAACTAGAGTATATTAACTGATTACATTGAGTTTCTGAAAGATGCATTCAAGGAGATTTGGGTGATATCATTTGTAAGTCTTTTATAGGACAAGTAAATAGATCTACCTTATTTTGAGTTTGATGATGGTTTTAAGTGTTAGAAGATTTAAGGGGTCATACTGTCCACCTCCCATTAATGTCTGTTGCCATTACAACAGTCTATATACATATGTACTATAAAAATGTGCCAAAGAAGTACCTGGCTCTAATGCTTTTAAACATTTTGATATGTAACTGATCAAAATTATTTTGTTCCTTATTTTTTTCTTGAATGTTAAAATCAGATACTTTTTTTTTTAATTTTTTTACTTATTTTTAAACTTTAATGCTCTAAAAATTTCCCCTCTCATCATAGTTACTTATTTTTACTAGGAATGCAGATCTGTATAGCATAAGATAACCTGGTAATCTTGAATACTACTTATGTGTGCCAAACTCCGTGTTAATGTTTTTGCTGTGCTCTTATGAAGTGCACTAAATTCTACAGATCATCCCAACATAGATGGAATTTGCTTATTGATTTCAAAGAATCCTTGGCTTGAAACAAAAAGAACTGGATATAAAAATTGTAGAAGTAGAACTCTATTCCAGATTTTCTAAGTAAAAACCACTTTTATCCTCCAGAAAAAATACATTTGATTTTAAGGTAGATACCTGAAAGAAGATGAAAGTCAAAAACTTCGAAAGCCTCCTATATTAAAATCTTAATTCTGAGAGGAAAAACATTGTATGTTTTTCATTTATTTTTATCAGTGGTAGCTTAAAGATGGAAATAAAAAATCATTAAAACATACACATATACACATACATAGAAGAAGGGATTGAGAATAATAAATGCAAGGGGATATATTGAGTGCTATCTTTAAAAAGTGATGAATGTTCACATATTTTGTGAAGTTAATTCCTAGAATTAATTTGTTTGAGATAATTCTAAATGATCTAGCATAGTACTTTCCACATAGTGAATACACAGTGAAAGCTTTGTAAAAATTGAGCTATTAGATTTTTCTAACACTGGTTTCTTATCTTTTCTAATAGATGATATATCTATATTCTAGTAATACCTGTCCTAGGATTGGTTGATAGTGAGGTTGAAACCTAATAACTTTAAACATTTGGAGGCTTGTAATCATAGCTGACATACTTTCATATGGTGGCAGAAAGATTTAAAAGGGAATGTAACCAAAGAGTTGCTTCTGGTATTTTCCCCTGGGTTAAAAAACAAAATCTTATATTCTTTTGTCTTATATTTTACTCTCTTTTCTTTCTGATATTAAGGGAAAAGCTTTCAGCAGCAAAGGGAAGCCATGAAGCAAACCATAGAAGAAGACAAGGAGCCAGAAAAATCAGGTTGGACACTTAATATTTGACAATGAAAGGCTTCTTAGGTTTCCATCTGGAACTTTGTTTAAATTTACATACCAGGGGGCGCCTGGGTGGCTCAGTTGGTTAGGCAGCCGCCTCCTGATTTCAGCTCAAATTACAATCTCAGGATCCTGGGATGGAGCCCCACATTGGGTTCCTCACTCATTGGGGAGTCGGCTTGAGGATTCACTCTCTCTCCTGCCCCTCCCCCTGCTCATGCTAGCTCACTCCTCCTCTCTCTTAAATCTTTTTTAAAGATTACATATCAGAACTGTCAAAATATATGTATTCATGGTAAGAGTGATATGAGAGGCAAAGCTAATTATCTTAGAACTCTAAAGAAAGGACAGGATTTAAGTACTAAAGATCATCTGCAGGGGCGTCTGGGTGGCTTACTTGGTTAAGTGACTGCCATCGGCTCAGGTCATGATCCTGGAGTTCCAGGATCAAGTCCTGCATCAGGCTTCCTGCTCAGCAGCAAGGTCCTGGACCTCAGCAGGGAGTCTGACTTCCCTCTGCTTCTCCCTTTCACCCTCCCCACTCTCATGCTTGCTTGTTTTTTGTCTCACTCTGTCTGTCAAATAAATAAATAAATAACATTTTTTAGAAATTAAAAAAAAAAAATCATCTGTAATGTGAGACTAATGGAAAATTATAACTATTTCCCTGAAAAATAATTCTGTACAACAGTATGTATTTATAAATTTAAAAGGAAAACTACTTGAGGGGCGCCTGGGTGGCTCAGTGGGTTAAGCCTCTGCCTTTGGCTCAGGTCATGGTCTCAGGGTCCTGGGATCGAGCCCCACATCGGGCTCTCTGCTGAGCAGAGAGCCTGCTTCCCTCTTTCACTCTGCCTGCCTCTCTGCCTACTTGTGATCTCTCTCTGTCAGGTAAATAAATAAAATCTAAAAAATAAATAAATAAAACTACTTGAGTTCTTCAATTTCAAATATGTAGCTTTGTTCAAGGAAGCAAGTACCACATTTACAGTTATGCTTTTAATTGTTCAACAGGAAAACTGTGGTGTGCAAAGAAGAATAAAAAGAAGAGGAAAAAGGTTTTATATAATGCCAATAAAAATGATGGTGAGTTTGGGTGCACCTGGGTGGCTCAGTCAGTTGGGCATCTTTTTTTTTTTTAATTAACATATAATGTATTATTAGCCCCAGGGGTACAAGACTGTGAATCACCAGGTTTACACACTTCATAGCACATACCTTCCCCAGTGTCCATAACCCCACCACCCTCTCCCGACCCCCCTCCTCCCGGCAACCCTCAGTTTGTTTTATGAGATTAAGAGTCTCTTACAGTTTTTCTCCCTCCTGATCCCATCTTTTTTCATTTATTCTTTACTGCCCCCAAAACCCCCACATTGCCTCTCAACTTCCTCATATCAGGGAGATGGGTGTCCAACTCTTGATTTTGGCTAAGGTCATGATCTCAGGGTTGTGAGATCAGCCCTGAGTTGGGCTCTACACTGGGTGTGGAGCCCACTTAAGATTCTCTCTCTCCCTCCCCTCTACCCCTCTCTCTCCCCACCGCATCCCTGTTCTCCCCTACCAAAAATGATGGTGAGTTCTACTCTTAGATATAGCTGGATTTATATCTGAAAGAGGTCCATATCTAACACTTGAAATAAATTAAACTGTTTTTCAGAGAGTTATATTTCTTATCCTCTTTTGCTTCTTAATGTAAGATGTGCTTAAGAAAGTCATTTCACAGAAATTGTTTTCTTTTGAATAATGCAGCATTTTGAACTTAGAGAAAAACTGACATAAAAATTATACAGTGTTAATATTGATAGTTTCCTCTGTTTATCCTACTTAAATTCTTTGTGAAATTAATAGATGCCTCTAAACAAAATCTAACAATATAATTGTATTTTAAGTAAAAAATGATTATTTTGTGTATAATAACTCATGTCACTGAGGCAACCCATTCCACAGAACCTGCTCCCTGCTGGCTGAGTCAGGTACATAGAGTTGTTTTGTTTTATTACTAAAATTAAAAAAATGTTTAAGTATAATGTCTCTTCATATCAAAGACTCTAATAACACAAGGCATGTATTCCCAAGTGACAGCTGTCTGCTGGACCTCAGCGATGACGTTGTCTCTCTATTAGGTACCTACTATCTTAGTTCAACAGTTTCCACCACACCCAGTTTTTATAAACTCAACCTGATTTTACTGCTTTTCATTACCTTCTTGGTTCATCCTTTAGTGCATTAGAATTGGCTACTCCTGCTTTGGTTCTTGTCAGAAAGAAGCCAAATAAATTAAGCAAAGGGACTCCTTAACTTCTTATACAGTTTATAAGTCTTATTCTCTTAATACCTTCAGATTTTTTTTTCAGGCAGCATAAATTAAACATGAAAATAAAATGTTATAGATTATTGAAAAACCCCATTTAAAACTAAATCTGCAGTTCAGTCTACTTTTTTTCCAAATAAACATCATTAATACTAACTGAAACATTGTGTAGCTAAGATTTATTGAATTTTTAATCCTTTTCTCTGTATTTGAATAAGCGATTAATATCTGTTTCTTCATCGTTTGAAACACACTACATTGGTTCTGCTTTAACAGCTATTACGCTGTAGAAAATCTGCAAATCTGAAGCTTACGGATGTATAACTAAGTGTTTATAAATAAAAATGCCGCCATAATCTGATTGAACATGTTACAAGAAAGAACTCTGATTTTTCAGAGGACGGAGCATTTTGGGAAGGGCAGGAATTACACTTTTGTTCATAATGGTGTCATCATAATGAATATTTTGTATTAATAATAACTCATTTATAATAGCCATTCTTTTCCAGGGGCAGTAACTATATGCTTTAGATGCCTTCATCTGTTTAGGTTTCACAATAAATTCCTTGAGATTATGGATTAATAAATTGATGTTCAGATGTTAAAGATCTGCTTAAGTTCTTAAAGCTAATATAGATTTAGAATTTAGACAAATACAGTTTGAGTTCTTGCTTTGCACTCTGTGCTAAGCACTGGCAAAACTAAAATGATTGCCTGGCCCCGTGGAACTTACAGCTGAGTGTGCCTATACAGCTGATGCTCTTCCCTGGTCAGGCGAAGTAATATGCATGGGAAGATGACAGGCTGCTTGTTGTCTGCCTTTGTTTCTTACTATTTGACCGTTCTGATTTCATCTGGATTATGGGCTTTAGAAATGTTATCCCACCTATCACAATTTATACCTCTTTTTGAATCATGACCTCAGGTTAGTATTAGTATTCCAAGTTTGGATAGCACAAACTGTTTTCAAGTTGTAATCACAGAAAAGTGTTCCTACTTTCTCTGATAACGCTAGTTTGTAGCCACTATTTTAAATATTTGTCTATGCCAGGTATTACGCTTAGCATATATATTGTGTCTGATCCTTAAACCAACCCTCTTAGTATTTGTATCCCCGTTTTATGAAAATGACAGACCATACTCTCATTAGTTCATCCCCTGGTGCCCCATCCTCTGTCAGAATATGGGCTGCCAACCAGCTGTTTTACAGTACCAGCAGTACAAGTAGTTTTATTGTATTAAAACATTAAAACTATGAAAAAAGAGAAGCAATAAAGGCTTCTAGAAGGATTAATATATTGTCTTATTTATTTTCATAGTATTGGGAAGTATAATTGACATTGGAAAGTATTCATATAATCCTACCCAGTTATTACTTCTCTTGATTAAAAAAGTTAAGTGTTTTTAATAATAAATTTTGCTTCTTTCCAATTGTTTTGGAAGATCTGTGTCTTTATTACATGGCAATAATTCTATCTGAAGGGCTTAACTTTTTTTTTTTTTTCAAAGATTATGACAATGAAGAGATCTTAACTTATGAGGAAATGTCACTTTATCATCAGCCAGCAAATAGGAAAAGACCTATCATTTTGATTGGTCCACAGAACTGTGGCCAGAATGAATTGCGTCAGAGGCTCATGAACAAAGAAAAAGACCGCTTTGCATCTGCAGTTCCTCGTAAGTTTGGATGCATTCCCATTTTTCTGTGCTTTTCAGTTGACCACCTTAGAACCTCACTGGAGGGAAATTTTTCATCCAGTTCATTAAAACAGTTTTGCCCAGGAAAGAGGAACTTTGTTTTAATTAACTCTTGAGAATTTGTAACCCAAAATAGTCATTATTGAGAAACTTCAGTTTTTCCTATGGTATTAATTATTTGCAAAATGAATTTCAATTTAGACTTCTTAAAATGACTTGTTCGATACGGAATCAGTTCCTGGTTTTTTTAAACTGATGCAGAATAGAGAAATGTAGACCTAATCTCTGAACATAGAAGTTTCTGTTTAGATTATATAATACCCGGGGGGTGGGGAGGGTTAAAAAAAAAATTAATGGAAATAAACTAGGATAAAATGAGTGGCAGTGTTTTAAATGTGAGAAGTAATTTAAAATGTAAGCATAAAATGTGTTTCGGCAATTAAATATGACTATTATTAAGTTACTAAAACCACACTTTTATTCATTTCTCAGTCTAGAAATAAAATGAATCAGTGTTAAACACATGGGCTCTTAAGATTTCCTCAATTCATCTTTTGATGTTTCATCTATATTGCAAAATTGAAATTTTCCCTGACTAGCAGAATTATCCCCCAGCCTTACTCTGATCCATGCTCATTATTTTTACCTGATTTTGTTTGCCTAGATACAACTCGGAGTAGGCGAGACCACGAAGTAGCTGGTAGAGATTACCACTTTGTTTCACGGCAAGCATTTGAGGCAGACATTGCAGCTGGAAAGTTCATTGAACATGGTGAATTTGAGAAAAATTTGTATGGAACCAGCATAGATTCAGTACGGCAAGTGATCAACTCTGGCAAAATATGTCTTCTAAGTCTTCGTACGCAGGTAAATAAAGTATACATTTTTTTTTTTCCCACTGATCCTCTACATTTTTTAATGGACAAAAAAGCTTAGTCTCTTACTATTTTAGTTATAAACATTTGATATAAGAAAAGTATAAATAGTTTCACTAAATGCCTTCAGAATTCCTTATATTACTTGGGCTAGCATATTTATCAAATAAATTAGAGCCATTAAGCACATTGTCTTAGTTAATGTTTTTAGATAGAAAAGGGCATATTTTTGTAATCCCTATTTTGGTAGGGTGCTTAAGTTTAGAAACACACACTCACCCAATGGCAAAGGCGGGGTCAAAACCAGCCTCCTAAATTAAGCAGTCTGCTTTTCCTCGGATGTACTTTTCTAGAACTTCTTTTGTGTATGTGTGTGGAGTTTCTTTTTCTTTTCTGCTTGCATTTAGACCCTGGTACATGGTAATATTACTGCTTATTTCTGCTTCCTCCAAAATGGATTTTTTGTGATCTTTATAATCATTAAGTGATCTTAATAGAGGATATTTTAGCATCACAGGTGTAGACCTTCAGTGTCATTCATTTTTATTTCATTATGTAAAGAGGGCAAGCTTAGTGTGTGTGTGTGTGTGTGTGTGTGTGTGTGTGTGTGTGTGTGTGTGTGTTTTTCCAGGTACATAGTATATTCTTACAGTGAATGGTAGGATCTGGAAATACTGTGAATTGTTACAAAGATGTTGGAAACTCACTCATAGGCGATTTTTTTTTTTTAATGACATTATTATTCCAAGTATATTATTGGGAAGTAGTTAAATAATGAAAATTATTGTAAATATCCAGAATATCTTTTTTTTTTTAATAGTCCTTGAAGACTCTCCGCAATTCAGACTTGAAACCATATATTATCTTCATTGCACCCCCTTCACAAGAAAGACTTCGGGCGTTATTGGCCAAGGAGGGCAAGAATCCAAAGGTAAAGTTATTACTGTGTTGTACCGTTCCATTGAAAGTAAACATGAAACAGTCATGACCTAACATGTCACAGTGCTTAAAAGCTACATCAGCTTGAGCTTTCAAACTGATTATTCTTTCTGCCATATCACTTTTCCCAAAATTGCTGTTGTTGCCTCTGGCGGGACTGTGGCAGCTCTCCAAAGCAGGGGCCTTCTCTTGTTGTTCTCCACGTATTTCCTGTAGCCATCCCAAATGTATGGTTACCTTTGGCATTCCTTAAAACATCCTTAATCTTTTTCACATGGTTCTGTGTTATTTCCAATAGGTATTATGTAACCCCCTGCCCTCTACCCCCAAGAAAAAAGTTTTCTGCAGATTCTTAGGAATTACCCACTTTTCTCTGCAGATACTCTGCATATGTGGGGCACCAGAGTTGGGAGCTCTTGCTTTTCTCTGGTTGAAATTTATGTTCTGTTTGTCTTCTCCCTTTGGTCTTCTCACATGATCTGAAATGGTAAATTTTTTTTAAATTATTTTAGATGCTGGACATGGTTGGGTGTAGTTTACATTTTACTAAACATTATTAATAAAACTATAATATAATTAATGTGTTAGTCTGAAAGTATTGACTTTATTTAAATGTGTGAAATGAAAACTGTCAAGTGACTTACTATATCAAAGTAACAAATATTTTTCCTTGTTTTTTGATGATTTCTTAAATATTTGTTTTATAGAGGAATCACTCAGTTCTTCTCATTTCATTTGCTCTAAATCTCTTCGAAAGCCGTAAACACACATCATAATACTCTTAAGATCCTTAAAAGTCATTAAAAGCATATCATTCCTTTCCCATGATTCTTTGCTGTGCACCATAGCCACCAACCTTCTTTCTTCCTTCCCAGGATCTTTTTCCATTCTCGGTCTACTTATATTTCTTACTCAATCTGTATGTGGAGGTTATACATTTCAATGTCTTCTTAACGCTATTCACAGTCAAGGATTTTCCCATCCTCTGTGATAAGCATAATTCTGGTTGCCTTGTTCAGGCTAAATAGATCTGCTGGTTAACGTAGTGTTCACCCCTTTTTCATGTTTCCAACACAGTCGTAAGCTCATAAATTAGTGGAGTCAGAGTATCTGCTGTTCTTGGCACTTGGGAGGATACAAAAAAAAAAAAATGAGACATGATCACTGGCTGTTCTTGAGGGGGATCACAATGAAGAAAACGAAAGTAATACTCTGTGAAACTGTGCCCATTAACTACTTTGGTAGACCAGAGATACCATGGTTGTTTAAGGAAAAGGATGGACCGGAGTGTACTTCCTCCTATTTGTTCAGCCTAATTTTTCTGTTTTCTACTAGGCACACTTATTTTGTCGTTTTTCTTCTCCAAGGATTCAGTATCATGCAAGGACTATATACCATTAAAAAACATGTTAGGTAACTTTGGGTTGGTGATCTCAGGTAGGTAGTGTTCTCATGGGATTATTTATCCTATTATTTTGAATTAGCTGTCCCAAATTGAGTAAGGTCTAGAAAGATACCAACTATACATATTTTTTAAAGGAAGAACTTACTCAGTACCAAAATGTTTTAGCATTTTACAGTATGCTTGATTTTCTAATGAGAGTTCTCTAATTTTTAAAAATTAACTTCACTGAAATTATTTTATATACAATAAAATGCATGTGTTTTATTTGTATAATTCAGTGAGTTTTGGCAAAACAAATATCATGTCACTGCCATGCCAGTTGAGATTTAGAACGTTTTCATCACAGAAAATTCTCTCGTTCTTTGAATTTAATACCCCTCCATTCTTCCCTAGGCTACCACTAATTTGCTTTCTCTCACTATAGATTTATTTTTCTCTTCTAGAAGTTCATATAAATGGAACCGTAGACTTTGTTTGCATCTGGCTTTTGATCAGCATGTTTTTGAGTTTCATCAATGTTGTATCTAACAGTAGTAGTTCATCCCTTCATACTGCTGAGTGGTAGACCATGAGCTATAAATGTATCACAATTTATCAGTTAAAAATTATCTGGGATGGGGCACCTGGATGGCTCAGTTGTTAAGTGTCTGCCTTCAGCTCAGGTCATGATCCAGGGTCCCTGATCAGTGGGGAGCCTGCATCTCCCTCCCACTCCCCCTGCTTGCATTCCCTTTCTCACTGTGTCTGTGTCAAATAAATAAATAAAATCTTTGGGGCGCCTGGGTGGCTCAGTGGATTAAAGCCTCTGCCTTCAACGCAGGTCATGATCTTAGAGTCCCGGGATCGAGCCCCGCATTGGGCTCTCTGCTCAGCAGGGAGCCTGCTTCCTCCTCTCTCTCCCTGCCTGCCTCTCTGCCTACTTGTGATCTCTGTCAAATAAATATATTTTAAAAATAAATAAAAATCTTTAAAAAAAAGTAATTTGGGTTGCTTCCAATTTTGAGCCAGTGTGATTAAAGCAGCTGTAAACATTCATAGTCTCATGGTGGACATCTGTTTTGGTTTCTCTTGAATTGCTGGATCAAATGGTTAAGTGTATATTTTAACTGTATAAAGCTGCCAAACTGTTTTAAATCAGTTGATTCCATTTGTTCCCCATCCTTATTAGATTTTGCTTTTGTTGGTTAACAATTTTTGCCATTCTAGTTAAGTGTGAAGTGTTATCATTAAGGTTTTCATTTGCATTTCCCTGATGACTAATGATAGTCCTATCTTTTCATGTAGTCATTTAGGCATATTCTTTTGTGAAATATCTTTTTTTTTTTTTTTTTTTTAAGTTTTTTTTTAAAGTAGTAAAAAATCTTGTATATATTCTGGATATAAATATTTTCTCAACGTGTTTAAAGAAGCACACTTTTTTACTTTTCTTAGTTAATGATTTCTGTGTACTGTCTGAATCAACTTGCCTGCTCCAAGATGACAAAGATTTTATCCCATGTTTTCTTTTAAAAACTTTCTTGTGTTAGCTTTTACTTTTAGGTCTGTAATCTCCCAAACTAATCTTTGTTTCAGAGTAAAGTAAGGGTGGTGGTTGGTTTGGTGTTTTTGTTTTGTTTTTTAACAGATAGAGATGTTCCATTGCTCTAGCATCATTTCTTGAAAAAGACTATTCTTTTTCCCATTGAATTATATTGGCACATTTTTAAAAAATGACCTCCTCAAATATGAACAGGAAGCAGGGTGGGGGTTATTTCTGGACTTGATCCCATGTTTATGCTAATATCACAGTCTTGATTACTGCAGCTTTATTATAAGTCTCAAAAAAGTCATAAAGGGGTGCCTGGGTGGCTCAGTGGGTTAAGCCTCTGCCTTCAGCTCGGGTCATGATCTCAGGGTCCTGGGATCGAGCCCCACATTGGGCTCTCTGCTTAGCAGGTATCCTGCTTCCTCCTCTCTTTCTGCCTGCCTCTCTGCCTACTTGTGATCTCTGTCAAATAAATAAATAAAATCTTTAAAAAAAAAAAAGTCATAAAAAGGAATGACATACTCATACATGTTACAGACATTGTTAAGTGAAAGAACCCAGTCACAAAAGACCATATGATTCCATTTTATGGGATGTCCAGAATAGGCAAATCTATAGGGACCTAAGTAGATTACTGGTTGCCTAGGGCTGGGGGTTGGGAGAAAATGGGGAGTGCCTGCTTATAGATAGGGGGTTTTTGGCTGCGGAGAGGGTGTGGGTGATGAAAATATTCTAAAATTGTAATATTGATTGCACAGCTCTGTAACTATACTAAAAACACTTGAATCATTCACTTTAAAATAGGTGAATTATAAATGAATTCTATCTCAAGAAAGCCCCTACCAAAAAAGAAAAATCCCAGCAGGTGTTTCTATAGAAATTGAAAAGATGATTTTTTTAAAAATTTATATGGAAATTAAAAGGAGTAACTTAAACACTTAAGAAAAGGAACTAAGTTGGGGGTTGAGGGGTACCTGGGTGACTCAGTTAAGTGTCCAACTTTTGGTTTTGGCTCAGGTCATGATCTCAGGTCGTGGAATGGAGTCCCGAGTCAGGCTCCACACTCAGCAGGAGTCTGCTTGAGATTCTCTCCCTCTCCCTCTGCCCTTTCCCCCATCATACATGTACTCTCTCCCTCTTTTAGATAAATCTAAAAAAAAAAAAAAAAAAAAATTAAGTCAGAGACCTTTTATCTTTAATTTTCTTTACTATTTGTCTCTTTTCTATTTAATTGATTTATTTTATTCTTACATTTTGGCTTTAATTTGCATTTGGTCTAGTTTCTAAAGAAAACTTAGATTTTTAAGTCTTTTTTTTCCCTATCCTTTTTTTTTTTTCCCAAGATTTTATTTATTTGACATCACAAGCAGAGGAGCAACAGGCAGAGGGAGAAGCAGGCTCCCCACTGAGCAGGGAGCCAGATGTGGTTCTCAATCCCAGGACCCTGGGATCATGACCTGAGCCAAAGGCAGACTCTTCACCGCCTGAGCCACCAGGCACCCCTCATCTTTTCTAATATGAAGTTAGAAGTTTCCCTCTAAGCAGTTCCTTAGTTGCATTCTACAAATTTTTACATTTTTTCTGTTCCCTTTGTCATTTTCTTCTTGAACACATGGGTTATTTAGAAGTATGTAACTTTCTAATTCCCACATATTTGGAGATTAAAAAAAATATTTTACTGATTTATAATTCCATTGTGATCAGAGAACATACATAAAGATGTGAATCTTTCAAAAATGTCTCAGCCTTATTTTATGATCCAAAATCGGTTCTGTCTGGGTGTACGTTCCATGCACACCGGTAAGAATGTATAGAGGGTGGTGTATCTTACTGCCTTTTTATTCCACAAAAACATTTTGTTTCATCTTAGTCATGAATTGTAATTTGAAAAACAGGAGAAAATTAAAACCTAAATTAAAATAAATGGTATAAGCCATTTTGGCAAAAGAGAAAATAATGCCTTAAATTTAATAAAGAAAAACTAGGTGGATTTGTTCTTTATGTGAATCTGTGTGAGATGTAGGGCTTTACATTTCAACTCTAGCACCACAGTTTAGATTCTGTTTTGACTTTCTGGAATGTTCTGTCATTAGTCTTGAGATTTGAATAGACCTAAGCTTTAGCAAGAATGTTACAGTGTGTTTAGTTACTTATAATGTTGTGGTAGAGTCCCTAGGAAACAAAGGATTCTGTGTACCACAGCCAGATGCACAACATTCCAGAATGAAAATTAGAGAGCCACACAAGAAACTGCTTCAGGACAGGCCGGAGTAGTTGTATTTTTAGTATGTCTTCCTACTGTTGCAGAAGATCAACCAGTTGAATAAGTTGTTTTGTACTGTGGGTCCAATATAGTATTGGTGTGTGACTTTTTTATCAGAAACATTTGGACTTACGAGTGAGTTCTCTTCATTGACGAGTGCTTTGGGGGTAGTTTTACTTTGTTGAACACATGTGCCTGGTAATCAGGGGATTCTGCCTAAGTTTCATACCCTACCTCACTACCTGCTCATCTTTGTGAAACAGCTGTTTCCTTTACCCAGTGTTTTAAAGTAGCCTGATCTGTGTCATTTCCCAAACTCTCCTTAGGACACTTTTTTGCATCTTTAAAGACCTCCTTTGTGTACTGCAAACAGAGAAGCTAGCCAAGTAACTCCCCCAGAATATTAGATGATTAAATTTGGCTTGACCGGCAGTGTTTTCATGGAAAGATACCCATTCTATTGGTCCTTTTCTTTTCCCATGATGTTTACCCTGCCGAACTCTGCAGTAGATCTAAAAGGACAGCAGATCTTTATAAAGCCAAGAGTAGATGGCATTTTGGGTCCTACCAACCTTGCTTCAACCTGAAAGGTTCACTCTGTATTACAAAAGATGGGTTTTTTTTAAAGGAAAGGTGATGATGCCCTAAAATGCTAGAAAACAAATGCTTGTAGGGGATTCTCAGTAACAGTCTTTGCTCTTGAAGCCTCTAGCGAGTAAAACAAATACATAAAAACTTGAGTAGCAGTATGAACAGGTTGTACTGCGTCCCAAATGATTCAGTATGAGTCCTGAAGACACCAGAGCAAAGGAATTCAGAGGCCATGACAGGGTTGAAGAGGAGCTCCTGAAGTGGCATATTCTGACAGACAGTAAGCAACAGGCGGCCATTTTTTTGTTCTTCAGTTACCTGTGACTCATTGTGTATTTTTAAGGAATGGAATTACCTGTTTTTTGTATTCTCTTTACAGCCTGAAGAGTTGAGAGAAATCATCGAGAAGACTAGAGAAATGGAGCAGAACAATGGCCACTACTTTGACACGGCAATTGTGAATTCAGATCTTGATAAAGCCTATCAGGAATTGCTTAGGTTAATTAACAAACTTGATACTGAACCTCAGTGGGTACCGTCCACTTGGCTGAGGTGAGGGAAACATCCATTCTGTGGTATGATTGGACTTATCTGGCAAACTGCCACTAGGAAGAGAGCCCTGATACTTCAGCAAGACCCTGAGGTAGCAGGCCAAATAAGCTGTAGACCTGTTCTTTGATCTCAAACTAGTGAGAAAATCCCCTTAGGCAATTTGTGCATAGCAGTCTTTATTCTCTGGACATGGCTTCAGAGATTCTTGCCTCCTCTGAGGATTCTAAATGGAAGCTTTCAATAGACCAGTTCCATTTTATCCCTATAAAAATGTTTTAATTATGTTTTCACCTAACTAAATCTTTTCTGCCTGGTCCTATTTCCATGAAAAACTTGTCTGTATATATACAATGGTCCATGTCTCACATAGTTATAAATATTGATGCTATTTAACAGTTAACTTAAAGGACTTCATGGGAATGGGGAGAGGTGGGGGACGACTGTGCTTTCGTGTACTGGGCAGGACAGTATTTGGTCAGAAGGCTTGTTTTGTCATCGGAAGTATTTTCCTAAAATGGTGCCACTTTGGTCTCAAGCTATTCTGTTAGGCTTAAATTCATTTATGTGTCTTTGAATTCTGAAACATTCCATTAGAAAGACTAGTTTTTTTTAGCTCAGACTATGTGGATCAGATTTCATGGCACACTCAACAGATTCTGATCTAATTAAATATCTTTTTAACGATTTTCTGAAGTTTTTGCTTATATCGTCACAAGTGATTCTGTAACCTTGCATCATTTCTCTGATCTGCATAGTACAATAGAATGTGTAAGTTACACTTTTATGAATGGCAGATGGTCATATAAACTGCTGATGGTTAGTTTTTCCTCATGATGCAAATCGTTTTTCATATATATAAGAGGACATAGCACATTTGACAGTTTTGCATTTTTTATATATGAGCACAGTATAATTTGATGACTGTGCCATATATAAGTAATAAACTGGAATTGTGGGATGAAATGTGGGATGAATATAGCTGCTGTACTGTATACTAATATTTAATAGGTTGACAAATGGTCATTGATAACTCATTTAGCATTGGAATAAAATTATACCCAAAGGAAGATACTGTAACAACTGACTTTGAGATCACAAGGAAAGGATGACCTGAAAGTCATTTGAACGTTATAGGAAAAGAACATAGGTGGGGGCGGGGAGTTAAGCATACAGAAGCAAGTTTTTATCCTATCAAGTTCTGCCTCTTAATGACCAGAATGCAATGTCTTGCTAAATCATAAATGTTTAAGCTAATGGGATTTTCATACTGTCTCTATAGCTGTAGCTTTAAAATTCAACTTCTGTAATTGGTATGGAAAGTTAATTTGTAGTCTTTTCAAGCCTTTAGGGATGGTGTGATGTGTGTCAAACGACCTCAAATGTGAATGTCTTGATTTTATTTTTATGACTTTAGCTACAGCATTTCCTGTTCCCAAAGCGAAACACTGGAATAACATGGAGTTGTCACTTAATTTAACGTAAACAATTGTTTTTAATGAGTAGTTTGTGTCATTGTCGTGTATATATTTGATTTCTATGTAATTTTACTTGAACAAATGTAGATAGTTTATGTTGCCTTTTCTGTTCAAATTTGCATGGCCTTCAAGTTGGCTGCAATGTGTCTTATATGGAAATACTTTCAAGATAACCGTTCCTTAGAAAGAAAGTAACGTTCCTGGGTCAGGGGAGGAGTTGCCATACTTTCTTTACAGATCTGAAACACTCCAGTTTAGGACAGAGAAAACCAACAATATTAGCACTTAATCTTTTCAGTTTTCCAGTTTACTTTCTCTTAAGGAATGAAAGGTAGTCTATGGTAGACAGTGGAGTTTTATGAGCTGCTTTTCGTAACTGACAACTGTTTTCAGCCCTAAGATCTAAAAGGTTGGCAGTTTAAGCAGCTGTTGTGCAGTTTAAGCAGTTAGCCTACAGACTGTAGAGCCACACGAGGGCCATGTGCTTTCACAAAGCCCCTACACCAAGGCACATGCCATGTCATACAATACTCTTAGCTGACAAGAGAATTTGGGAGTCAGTGAAGTCCTATAGTTCTTATCAGCAATGGGAGAGGGATAGAAATTTTTATATCCCAAACTTTTCTCAGTCTCAGTGACATGGATGTGTTGATATTCAACACAATCCCTAAACAAAGTGAAAACATAGTGGCTGGCTCCCTTAAAAAAAAAAAAAAGGAAAAAAAGCCTTGCTAATACACCCAGTTATCCAGCCACTCTGGCCAGTTCCATTTCCTGTCCTTTGTGGCTCTGACTGGAGACCCCAATGTGGGAGAGGTGTCATCCATTTAACGGAATGATAGCAGTAGCTAATGAAATTCACATTAGTTCAAATAAGGAAATACCTTCCCTTGCTAAGTTTTCTAAGTCAGAACAAATGCAAAAGAATAGTATTTAGACTAATCCAGATTTGCTTTACATGAAAAATGTAATGTCTGGATTTTCTTTTTTCCTTTACTTATGGCCTAAGGAATAAGTACTGATAAGGAATAATTTGAATGTAATTTTGTGAATGTGTATGGAAACTATAAACCAGGGATTTAGCCTTAATAAAAGGTAACCTTTCTGACATCTATTGTTAATCCTCCTTTGTACTCTTACTTGTACCTGCACTCTTATTTTGAGTTGTCATACTGCACACTGTATTGTGAAAACAAAGTAAAATTATATTTCAAATAAAACCACGGAGTACGTCCTGTGTTTATGTCCTCTGCTGTTCAAGGTTTCAACTCGCCTAACCACTCGGTTTGCAAGTTTTTGCCAGAAATAAGTCCACTTGGAAACTCTGAGTGAAACATAAAATACCTTTTAATTTATTCATGGTGGGGGAGTGCCCCCTATTGGCACAGATGTAGGTTCTGGTTCCTTGTTTTATTAAAGATAACATAACACTGTGAACTTAAACATTTTCAAGGAAAAAAAGAACGTATGTAATACTCGGCCAAACTCCACTTCTATGCAGCCAAGGATTTGAGGGGACAAAGACTAGGATGTGAGTTGACAAATATATAACATTCACTTTCCTACCGCACCACTACATTTCCCAAAGGAGGCAATCATACCAACAAAAAGTGTCACACATACACACCTGCTACCCATCTGGCTTTCTATTCCTGATCATTTCCTTCCCCTATGGATCACATCACTCCACACAACAAATTTGGTTCACTGTTTTCTTCTGATTTCTAGTTAACAACATGCTAACACCACAAAGTCATCCGCAGTTTTGTAGGGAGTTTAGCCAAGGCCAATACAAAAGAGCTTTAAGAAGCCACAGGAGAAATCTAGGTACTTCTCCTGCCTCAGCAGGTGAAGGTGAAGACACACTTTACCTGAGTGAAAAACCATTAAGTAACCGGGGCTCTCATACCCTTCGAGCTATTTTTTGCCTCCTAGAGAGGCAGTACATACTGCTTAAGAACCAAGGCCTGCATCCTAGCTCTGCTATCTGACCTGACAATGCCTCGGTTTCCTCTTCTGTAAAATGGAGAGAATAGTATTTACACTTCAGTCCAGTGTTGGGAGGATTAAATGTTAAGCCTTGAAAATAGGTTAACACTGAACTGCTTAGGAACCCACTTGCTGGTTTTCCAATCACTGCTAAGTTACCTACAGAATAAAATGTCCAATTCAAAACAGGACTTGCCAAAACTCAGCTCCTCCAGAACAGGCCTTGGATCTTACCTTTACCCAAAGTTTTAAATATAGAGGAGGCAAAAAAAAAGGGGGGGGGAGGGGTCAGAAGGGTATAAAAACACTGAAAAAAAAATCCAGGCTGCCTGGATTTAAATCCTGGATTCACCACTTTACAGCTTTTTGACCTAGAACCAATTACTCTAGCTCCTTGTGCCTTAAAATTTTCTTCCGTGAAATGTGGGATTAAAATGACATGCGTCTTATGGTTGTTGTGATAATATAAATAAAATACTTAAAAGAGGGCCTGACACATAACTAAAGATTATTTTGTAGCAGGTATTAGATGTTTGCAAAATTGCTTGGGACTTTAAAAAGCCTAGGCTTGCAATATCAATTGACTTACATACAATACTGATAAGCCAAGTGTTAACAATTTCACCAAAAATTGTCCTATAGCCAATCACCTCA
This sequence comes from Enhydra lutris kenyoni, assembly GCF_002288905.1. NCBI lineage: Eukaryota > Metazoa > Chordata > Mammalia > Carnivora > Mustelidae > Enhydra > Enhydra lutris. Next base: position 490,201 of record NW_019154104.1, read on the forward strand.
GAAATGCCCAGCACTGGGTACAAGAATCCCCGAGTAAACATGGATGGCTCACCAGCTCAAACAGCACAAAAAACCTCAGATCCTGATACGGCCACTCAAATGCCTCATCTTCCTATTTAATGGGAGACAGCAAGTGTTACTGCTTGTAAGATAAAAGTTACCTTGTTACGTACGCTCAGATGAGAATTATTTTTTCTTAGGTTAGGGAAGAAGTATTAGTAACCCCTCTTAACTCACTGGCATGTTTATGAGTACCCTGAAATTCAACAATCATCTCCATAAGCTTATCAGGAAAACACACACTATGAAGGGGGAAATAAGAGACTATCCATGTCCTACATGTCCGCAGACAAAGCTCTTGGTAGAGGACAATCCCGTGTGCCAATCTCAGGTTAAGAACGTGACTGATACTGTTAGTACATTAAGGAAAAAAAAAAAAAAGAACAATTCATTTTTATATCATTTTACTGTTTATACCATAATCACATTAAAATTGGCAGAACTCCCATGACAGGACAGAGACCTGTCATGCAAGGAAAAATAGTGAAGGTTTCATAAAGCTTGAGAGGAAGTACCAGGGTTACACAGGACGGCGGCAGCACTCTCAGACAACAGCGCCACAGTGTCGGAGCAGGAAGGAAGCGGGCTGCTACAGCAACAGCTGGCCCGAGGCCACTATTTCCTAAGGGGAATTTCCTAATATGCTTGGTAAGCAGATCACTTGAACAGATGTACATGGAACAGGGTACTGCTTCTGCCGAATAAATTCTACAGGTTCCTGGGCAGGGTCTACAAATCTCAAGTGATAAATGGTTGGTGATTAGGATTTTGCAAAGGTAGCCCCAAAACCAACATCCAGGAAAATTTAGCCACCAGTGAATTCTTGGGCCAAAAAATAAATAGCCACACATACCAAACCTACACATCGTGATTTAGGATGGTGCCATGTTAGGGCTTATGAAAGAACCAGAGCAGGAAAGATTATTCAAACAGAAGATCCTCATCCTTCTCTTCGGCCAAAAGATTAGCAGGCTCCATCACCTCGCCAGCTGCCCTCCGTTGCTCCAAGTCTTTCTCCGATTTTTCCTTGAGAATCTTTTTCTTCTCCTGTATTTTCTTTAACCTGTAAAACAAAAGGAAGGAATTTTCTGAATACTAATTCTAAGAAGATTTGATTCCACTAGTTTTGTAACAAGGATCATAAACATCTATAAACTAGAACAAAATTTTATTTCAATTGCAGTGATCTATAACCCATTTTTAAAATAAAGATTTGAGGTAGAATATACACATTTTTAAGCTAATAATGGACTTTGAGGAGGGGGGAGAGAGACTATACAAGTCCTACGTGTCTGCAGAGAAAGCTCTTTTTAGAAGATAATCCCATGTGCCAATCTGAGCATAAGACTGTGACTGATATTCTTAACAGTAAATTTTTTTTTTAAAGTCCCTATCCCAGACTCTAAACCTTGAAATCCATTCCTTGATAATGGAACACCTTTTGAGCACTCAGGCATTTATTAAAATTTTGGATCAGTTTGGAATACCACAATCCTGAATGTCACTAAAGGACAGGAACACAATAACCTTTCATAATTAAGATTATAAATCATAGATGCTACTCACGATTATAAATCATAGATGGTCACATCTTCCCTGAATACAGGTCTTCACCCGTCTCCCACCATCTCTGAACCTGACACTGACCTCTGTACTACCTGATCGGTGTCATCATCCCTTCCAACTCTAATTGTTCATAACCAATTTATGTACATGCCTCATTTCTCTGAGTACTGTGCTAATTCTCCAAGGTATGATTTATATTATTACATCATGCCCCCAAGTACCTTATACTTTCTCCTGGGACATGTTCACCATGCAATACATATTTGCTGATTAATTCTAGTTTCTTTTTATGAGGGAGACACCCGATCTAAACTATTATTTCATTTTAAAGAATAATCAAGTCTATGAATAGTTTCCCCTAAGGGCCTACCTTCTTGGAGATGCCGTATTTTAAATATGTGCAAAACTTGGCACAGATTAGTCTCCAGAACCTTTGCCAATATTATGTCTCTTGCTTCGCATTTATCAGAATGAAATACAGGCTGTGTTAATTCTAAAGAACATAAGCCAACAGTCTCTGAGCAACTTGAGGCTTTAGAGTATGAAAAACAAGAAATTATCCATAACTGCCAATTCCAACAAACCTATAGAACTCTTCTCGCTCTCTCTCATCCAGCTCTGTGATGATATAAGCAAGGGTACGTTCAATCCGGGGAATGATGACTAGGGTTAAAAAATATATATGAGAACTTCAGACCTTTTTTCAAATTGCCAATGTTCATCTGTATAACAGTTACTTTTTCTAATTGTAAAATTAATGTACATTTAATGCAGAAAACAAAAACAAAAAATTAAGTATAATCCAACCATCCTAAAATAACTACTGTAAGTATTTCAGTATATGCCCTGTTAGTGTCCTTTCTATGGACAGATAACATACACAACACACACAACACAATTCTATGGACCACAATATACACAACATTGAATATACTGAATTTATATGAATATACAACACTGAACCACAGATGTTAATTTAAATATAATCGCAATCCCTGTTAAAAAGTAGATCATCAAGCAGAGAGAATGAACTAAGTTGAGTTTTGGGTTTGTCATAAGGTGCTTCACAGAGAATGTGCCCATCTGCTTCTAAAATGTGAACTCACTGAGAGCTGAAGCTATCACCTCATCCACTCTGTGTGGCTTGAGGTTCCATTTACAGGGCCTGGCACCAGCAGCTGGTCAGGAAATGTGCATGGAGTTTTTAAAAATGAGGTAAGTTCCTCTTATTTAACACTGAGAGTGCAAAATAACTTCTTTGCTGTTCAAAATTTATTCCTTTCTTACCTTAAAATTGAATGTTTCTTTAATGAGAACAGAGTTTCTTGAACGGAAGTATTGTGCCAACACTAAGCACAGTTATAGAATAATGAAAGAGGTGGGAAATAAATGCATCAAATGGGACAATGTTTAGGAATCAAGGAGAAGAGCAGGACATAAGGCCTACAGGAAAGGGATTTAAAGTTAAGCATGTAATGTGTTCAAGAAGATTACTGAATCACTGGAAAGAGCTAAAGAACACACTAGGCCTTTTGAAAAATAGTTTCATCCTTTATTCATAACCAGAAATGAATGAACACTTCAGAATTTTTAACTTAGCATTTCCTTATGTATATGGATTTGGGAGAAGTCACACAACTCTCTTAAAGCGCTTACAACTAACACCTCCCTGTGCTGACCCCACAGCCCAGCCCGCTGCGGATGCGGCACGGGCTCGTTCACCGTTTGATCAGTGCCTGATTCCCACGCAAATGTGGAGCTATGGACAAGCGAACGAACAAAGCCTCACAGCAGCTTATACTCACCATGTTCAATGGCATTTACCCGCCTGTTGGTGATCTTAATGGCTTCATCCAAAGTAACAAAGGAAGTCTAAAATAAGAGGACAAATTAGTAATTTAAGCATGAAGTTTTCCTAATATCCTGTTCACTTGGCTTTACGCAGACTGCACCTGTAGAGAACATGTGGAAACCAAGACTACTTTTCAACAATTCCCAAAGAGCTAACACTACTTCCAGGCTATTACGATCTGTTTACTTCAGATTTGCCTAAAGTTATAAAAATGGCAACGGGAAGGAATCAGGCTCTATTATACACACACACACACACACACACACACACACACACACACACAAAGTGGCCACAAAGCGGGGGAAATTAGCTTTCAAGCATCAACCACATTATATTTACATTTAAATCTAGTATTGGCTGTTGCTGTTCTCACCCACCAAAGAGTGAAGCTCTACCGAGGCACATACATTTTGTTCGTCATCAGTAGGGACAATGGTGCAGAAGCCACCATTTCAGAAATTAAAACACCTCTGGGCTTGTCTCCCATAAAATCATGAAAACAGCCTAAAGCACGAAGTGCAGGATGCTCTGATTCAAGACGTGACTCCTCCCCAAAGGACTCTCAGATATCCGACTAGACCCAGAGCTCTGGCTCTTTTGCTACTCACCTGCAGCGAAGCTAGTTCCACCAGTAATTCTACTGCTTTGGCATAATTCCTCTTTAATTTAGCCAACTGTTCCCCACCTCTGGCTAAACCAGTCAGCTCATAACCTGAAAGAACCAGTCAGACAACATTTGTCATTAGGGAGTAAATAATCTTCCCCATAAATTTCCCCAAAAGAAGTCAGACTAGGGCGCCTGGGTGGTCACTAGGTTAAGCCTCTGCCTTCGGCTCAGGTCATGATCTCAGGGTCCTGGGATCGAGCCCCACATCGGGCTCCCTGCTCAGTGGGGAGCCTGCTTCCCCCACTGTCTCTGCCTGCCTCTCTGCCTATTTGTCATCTCTCTCTTTCTGTCAAATAAATAAATAAAATCTTTGAAGAAAAAAAAAAAAAAGTAAGACTAATACCACACAAGGAGAAACAAATTCACTGACCCCTGTTTAATGCAAACATGAAGTACCCAACCCACTCCCCAGGCCATGCTGAACAGTCAATATGTTTGTTTTTTCTGATGTGAGATTTTCAGCATTTATGTTTTTATTGAAAATACAGTTAAAATACAGTGTAATATTAGTTTTAGGTGTTCAATATAGTGATTCAACACTTCCATGCAGTGCCTGGTGCTCATCACAAGAGCGCTCCTTACCCACCACCGCCTAAGTCACCCCTGCCCCTGCCCCATAGCCATCAGTTTGTTCTCTATAGTTAGGAGTAACAGTGAACGTGTTTTTCTTCCCAAGGAAACTATTCTAAATATAACTATAGGAGAAGCTTTTAACCAACCTTCACTTTATCACACTGGCCCCACTGCCTCACACCCACAGTACAGTGCCACGCCGGTAACAGGTGACTCTCCAGCTCGCTCCACTTCTTCACTGGGGCTACCCTGAACACTCTATGTGCACCAGTGGGAGAGGAGGGCCAAAAACTGTTTCTATGAAAAGAACTTGATTACTTTGGAAAGACTCAATAATGTGTTACTACCCCAAAAATGCTACCAAATTAGGAAATGCTAAAACAATTTTTAAAAATTGAGAATAAGCTATAAAATCTAGGAAGATTTAGCATTCAGACTGCATCACAGAGTCTAAGACCTTATTTTAAAGAAACTCAAACTGGAAATTATAAACAATGCATTATGGGTGTAGTTTATGCAGAAGAAGTCTAATTAGTGGATTCATACTCAAAGCTCACGGCCTTGTTTTTTTTTTAATGGCAAATGACTGTATGTTTATGTATTTCTAGGTTAAAATAAAGTATTTTAGGACATTATAATGTTTTGTGACTCTCTGCCATAACACTTTTGTTAACTGACTAACTCCTACCCCAAGTGTACCATATGAGAATGCGAACACTGGAACCACTAAACTCTAAGAAAGTCTATTCCAGCACCCATTTTCCAGAAAAAGATTCCTTTGAAGAGGAATCTAGAGAACCCAGAGACATATACTACCCAAGCGTCACACTTACTATCAGTTCCTTCATGGTAATGTTCAAATACTGGCAAAGTAACACCTGTTAAAACACAGAAACATGTAGGTTCACAAACATGTCCTTGAAGTACTGTTTCTTAATCACCATTGTTTGTCGTGTTTCTTTTTCAGCAAATACTCAAAAGTCAAGAGACTGTCTGGAACTTAACTAGTTTCAATGAATTTAGGAACCTGGTACCCTAAGTGTTCACCCCTATTTAATAACCAAATTATCCTAAGTAATAAGAGCTCAAGCTGTTATAGTTTTCTTTCCTTTCAGCTTTGAGATATATGTAAAATGCGAAAAAAATGCACATATTTAATGTATAGATTTTGATGAAATTAGATATATGTATACACCTGTGATACCATCACCACAATCAAGGTAATAAACTTACCACCTCCAAAAGATCTGTGTCCCTTTTCTTGTTTCTGTGTGTGTATATGTGCGTGTGTGTGTTAATACTCAACACAAGATCTACCCTAAGTTTTTAAATACACAACACTGCATTGTTAACTACAGGCACTACATTGTACAGCCAATCTCTAGAATGTATTCATCATGTATAACTCACTTTATCCCCATTTCCCCCGCCCCCCATCCTCCGGAAACCACCAGTTACAAAGATTCTAACATGTAAAGCAATTCAACATGTTCTAAGTAGAAGAGATTAATTAGGACATGAAGATCTTGCTGTATAAACAGGTTCATTTTTTAAATGTCATCTTTTCTTCCGAAGGATTCTAAAGCATTGAAAAATTACCTGCTACGTTATCTTTCTTAGCTCGGATCTTCACTTGGGCTTTATTAACATTCTGGATAACTGTGGTACTGCGGAAAAAGAAAAGGCCTTGATTGTTGAGATTTTAGAGTAAGAAATAAAACTACAGGGACTCATCAGGCAGTTTCAACAGGGTGAGATGGCACAAGTATGTTTGGTAACTGTCTTTCCAGCAAAAAATCACTGCTACCAGAGTAGGGCGTCAGAGAGCAAAGGATGAACAACACTCAAAACATGACCATAAGAAACCAAGAAAGAACGATCTTAAAGTACACGGATTGCTTGAGTTTTCAGTTAGGCATGTGGTGCCACAGGTATGACATTAAGGATTTTTATTCAGGTAATGTAATTTAGAGACAACTCCTTCCTTCTAGGTTTGCTGTCCAAACTTCTAGATTTGGCTTAGTAGGACTTCGATCCCCTTACCCTAGAATGTAACTTCCATCCGGTTTTGTCAGACTCCCCAACCTGTTCTTACCATAAAATAAAGTGTTTTCACCATAACCACCCTCAAATGCACTCACACACCACTTACATACTACTGAGTCCCTCCCTCCGCCAGAGAAGTCAATGCAAGCGGCTCTTCTACCAACACTGGCAAAAATTAAAGTCCATCTCTTCAAGAGACCCTATGCCCCTGAGGCTGTCAGACCTGCCAGCAAAGGCTCCTGAATAACACAGACCAGGAATGGAGACACTGCGCCACTGGGTAAAGACAACTAAAATAAAAAAAACCTGGAAAACGAATTCCACCTCTGTCCCCAAATAGCCATTTGACCTCAGGAAGGCAGTAAATTTAAAGGAAGAAGAAAAACATTTGCCTGGTTTATCACACAAGCTTATTTGGGGAGAACCACACAACATAACTGGCAAAACCCCCTTGGAAAGCAAAAACTAAACCATCTTACACGCTTTGTATATAAAGCATATGTTGACAGCACAAAAGCCTTAGAATTCATGCCCTTTAAACCAATTCCATTCTCAAACTTATCCTAAGGAAATACTGCTACAGAAATTAAAATATGTATGCATGAAAATGTTCATGGCATCTTTTCTAATATTCCTAAAATCTGAAAATCAACCCGAAAGTTCACCATTAGGAGAAAGAGCTAATAAATTATGCACAACTAGAGAAATGCTATACAGCTACGTGAAAATAAGGATGTTTATGATACAATGTTAAATGAAAACGGACTACAGAATGTTAAGTATCCTGTGCCTACAACTCTGTACCAGACATAAGTGGGTGATAATAAAGACACTGGTGTTAGGGTCATAGAGTAATAATAAAGAACACTTCTAACCCCATCATTTATCTTTAATGCTTAGATGTTTTTTAAGAGTAGCTTTTAAGGGAAATTATGAACATGAAAGCACTCTGATTTTTCAAAACACCCCATTAAGTCTTCTTACCTGAAGTCCCCTGCTGTGAACTTGGCCTCAGCAAGTGAGAAGGCAGCTTCTCTCATCACTTCACCCATCAACATTTTAGTCTGGAAAAGCATAAACCAAGAAATAATTCAACCACGTTTCTTACAAGGATTAAAAAAAAAAAAAAAATCATGTTCCTTTAATAACCAGTATTTCATAGCAGGTGTGTGTCTAAAATATTGACTTGATAACAAAAATACCCAATTGTGCTTGAACAGTTTTGGTTATGGTCACTAATAGTACAATACCATGTGTTCTATAATTAAAACATCAGAATAAAGACATCAAGAAATAGAAAATTATCTTTACTGAAGGACCCCTCTTATTCCTGAATGGGTCCATACTAATGTGCTCAAATTAATCTCTCAAATTCACTGACATGCAGAAAAAATCTTTTTTTTAAAGATTTATTTGTTTGACAGAGGGAACACAAGCAGGGGGAGTAGGAGAGGGAGAAGCAGGCTTCACGCCAAGTGGGGAGCCCGATGCAGGGCCCAATCCCACAACCCCAGGACCATGATCTGAGCCGAAGGCAGACACTCAACCAGCTGAGCTACCCAGGTGCCCCTGTGCAGAGAAAATCTTAATGGTATAGTGATTCTAATATAAACCTGGACTATTTAAAGTTTGAAAAAAATCCAACAATCTTTTTGAAAGAAAAAAAGGGCAAATGGGCAGAGTTGCCAAGTATTAAAAATAAGAAAATACGTCCAATACAGGGACAAAATAAATCAATGAACTATAACAGAATTCAGAAAGTCACAGGTCTCTACGGAAATTTAGTAACATGAAGAGACCATGCACCTGGCCGCCCACTTACAAAACGAGCTTGTCCCTACCTCCTTACATCACACACTCCAGAAATTCTTAAAGTTAAAAAAAACAAAAAACTATAAAACATAGAATATTTTCTTAATCTTTTTTAGGCCTTTCTAAGAATTATTTATAACCCAAAAGCTGTATTTAAAAAAAAAAAAAAAAAAAGACTTAACAGATTTGACCAAGTATTTTTTTTAAAAAGGCTAGAGAGAAATATTATTAGCATTTTACACAGAATATTTGTAGAACTTCTACAAAAAGATAAATAAAAGAAATTCACCAAGAAAAATCAAATTACCTGTAAACATGAAAAAATGCTCAACCTACAATCAAAAGTAGTGCAAATTAAAAGATATTAATTTTAGGGGCACCTGGGTGACTCAGTCTGTTAAGTATACAACTCTTGATTTTGACTCAGGTCATGCTCTCAGGGTTGTGGGATCAAGTCCTGCATCAAGCTCCATGCTCAGCATGGAGTCTGCTTGAGATTCTCTCTCTCCCTCTACTCCTCCCTTGGCTCACTCACTCGCTCACTCTCTCTGAAATAATAAAAAAAACTTTTTTAAAGAATAAAATTGGGGCGCCTGGGTACATTTGCAACCCTATACCACAATATTAATATACTTATAAAACCAGAGAAAATACTTAGAACTGAGGTTCCCCAACAATCCTGTAAAGAGGTCCTTTGCACAGACTCAGCAGTTGGAGTGCTTATAACTTCAGTGTAAGTGTGGCCTATGACAAGATGTTTCCAGACACAACAGAAACATTAACAATGCAAGATTATGGGCAGTAAGAAATGTTTTACCGGCAACACATATGGCAAATCTTCAGTTAGCAAAAACAGGGTAGTGGTTTAGTCCCCATGAGCTAATATCCTCCCTGACTTTGGTATTTTCCCCAGGAGATGAAACCATTTATTTTGCTCCTTCATATCATCAGAGGATATGACTATGTTGTACATACACAACCTCGCTAACAATCCTACGTCAACAATCAACATACAGCTCTTTGCATGTGCTGGGCCCTGACCAATATATAATGAAGGGTTAAGAATACTGGATGTGAGGGGGAAGAGCAAGATGGCAGAAGAGCAGGAGACTTAAATATCATCAGGTCCCAAGAGTTCAGCTAGTTAGTTAGCATTCTGAACACCTACAAACTCAAGAGATCAAAGAGAAGAAGACCAGCAATTCTAGGAATAGAAAATCAACCACTTTCTGGAAGGTAGGATGTCCAGAGAAGTGAATCCAAGGCGATACACAGTAAGAGACCGCGGCGGGGAGGGGCGAATCCCGGCAAGCAGTGGAGCACAAAATCAGAACTTTCAGAAGTCTGCTCCACTGAGGGATGTCACTCCAGAGGCTAAGTGGGGGGTGGAGCCCTCGTGGGAACAGTGTGGTCTCAGGACCTGTGGGGTCACAGAAAGACCTGGGGTGCCTGAGGGTGGCAGAGCTCCCAGGGATTGGAGCAGGGAAGCCGACTGCAGAGATGGAGCCAAGGAGGGGCTCTCAACTCAGGGTTACCTTAAACCATGATCCAAGGCACAGTCGGGCCCCTGCTCTTCAAGTAGGAACCCCACAAGCGGCAGATCTGGGATGACCCCCCTCCTTACTCTCCAGAAGGAGCAGCACAGGAGCATGCAGCAGGAATCTGCTGGGTTTGGAGACTCCGAATGGGGCCGTGCGCCAGATATGGAAACACTGCGTCACAGGCTGGGTGAGCACAGAGTGTGGTCAGAGACCAGGGATAAGGGGGGGATTAACTGCTTTTCTCTGGGGGTGTATTGAGAGTGGGGGCCCTAAGCTCTCGGCTCCCCCTGGCCAGAGACTGGGAGGCTGCCATTTTCATTCCCATCCTCCAAAGCGGTACAGAAAGTGTTCAGGGAACAAAAGGTCCCGAGAGCAAAACCGAGCAGATTACTTAGCCCGGCCCCTGGCAAGGGCAATACAATTCTGCCTCCGGCAAAGAACATTTGAAAATTAGTACAACAGGCCCCTCCCCCAGAAGATCAGCAAGAACATCCAGCCAAGACCAAGTTCACTAATCAATGAGAACTGAGGAACTCCAGAGCTAGGGGAATATAGCACACAGAATTCATGGCTTTTTCCCCATGATTAATCTTTAGTCTTTCAAAGTTAAGTTTTTTATATTTTTTCTTATTCTATTTTTTAAAATTTTCCTGTTTCCTATTTTAACGTTTAACTATTTTATCAATACATTTTTAAAACAATCTTTTAAAATTTTCATTGTTATATTCTACCCCTTCATTGTATTTGACCTTATTTTTTGTATACATGTAGGTTTTTCTTTTTTAAAATTTTGGGATACAGTTACTTTTAATAGATCAAAATACCCTAAATCTAGCACATGGCTTTGTTCTAGTCTCAGCCTGATCACATTCTTTTCTCTCTTTTTTTTTTTAAGATTTTATTTATTTGACACAGAGAGAGAGAGAGAGAGAGATCGCAAGCAGGCAGAGAGGCAGGCAGAGAGAGAAGGGGAAGCAGGCTCCCCGCCTAGCAAAGAGCCCGATATGGGGCATGATCCCAGGACCCTGAGACCGCAACCGGAGCCAAAGGCAGAGGCTTAACCCACTGAGCCACCCAGGCACTCCTTTTTTATTTTTTTAACCAACTTCTTATATTATCGATTCCTTTCTTAGAATCTTTTTTAATTTTCATCTTTACAGTCATATTCCAACCCTTCATCGTGTTTACCCTTATTTTTGTATACATGTAAGATTTTCCCTCAAAATTTTGGGAGGCAGTTTCTTCTAACAGACCAAAATATATCCAAAAATCAAGTGTGTGTCTCTTCTATTCACCAGTATTTTAAAAAAAGGGGGGGATATATATATACACATATACATATGTATATACACACATATGTATGTGTGTGTGTGTGTGTGTGTGTGTGTGTGTGTGTGTATTTTTCCCCCCCTTTTCCTTCCTTCTTTCCTCTCCCCCCAGTTTCGGGTCTCTCCTGATTTGGTTAGTGTCTATTTTTCTGAGGTCGTTGCAACCCTTTTAGTATTTTGTTCTCTCATTCGTCTATTTTTTTTTTTTAAAGATTTTATTTATTTATTTGTCAGAGAGAGAGGGGGAGAGAGAGCAAGCACAGGCAGACAGAATGGCAGGCACAGGCAGAGGAAGAAGCAGGCTCCCCGATGAGCAAGGAGCCCGATGTGGGACTCGATCCCAGGACGCTGGGATCATGACCTGAGCCGAAGGCAGCTGCTTAACCAACTGAGCCACCCAGGCATCCCCCATTCGTCTATTCTTATCTGGATAAAATAACAAGGTGGAAAAACTCACCTCAGGGAAAAAAAAAAGAACAAAAGGCAGTACCAATGGCTAGGGACCTAATCAATACAGACATTAGTAATATGTAAGAACTAGAGTTCAGAATAACAATTACCAAGGTGCTAGCTGGGCTCAAAAAAAAGCACAGAAGATACTAGAGAATCCCTTTCTGGAGAAATAAAAGCACTTTCTGGAGAAATAAGAGAACTAAAATCTAACCAAGTTGAAATAAAAAAACTATTAATGAGGTGTAATCAAAAATGGCGGCTCTTACTGCTAGGATAAATGAGGGAGAAGAAAGAATTAGTGATAAAGAAGACCAAATGATGGAGAATGAAGTTGAACAAAAGAGAGACAAACAACTACTGGACCACAAGGGGAGAATTTGAGAGATAAGGGATACCATAAGATGAAACAATATTAGAATAAGTGGGATCCCAGAAGAAGAAGAAAGAGGGGGGCAGAAGGTATATTGGAGCAAATTATAGCAGAGAACTTCCTAATGTGACAAATGGAACAAGCATCAAAATCCAGCAGGCATAGAGAACACCCCTCAAAAATGAATAAAAATAGGTCCACACCCCCTCAACTAGTAGTAAAACTTACAAGTCTCAGTGACAAAGAGAAAATCCTAAAAGCAGCTCAGGACAAGAGATCTGTAACATACAACGGTAGAAATATTACATTGGCAGCAGACCTATTCACAGAGATCTGGCAGGCCAGAAAGGACTGGCATGATATACTCAGAGCATTAAATGAGAAAAATATGCAGCCAAGAATACTATATCCAGCTAGACTGTCACTGAAAATAGAAGCTTCCAGGACAAACAAAAACTAGAAAAATTTGCAAACACCAAATCAGCCCTACAGGAAATATTGAAAGGGGTCCTCGAAGCAAAGAGAGAGCCTAAAAGTAACAGACCAAAAAGGAGCAGAGACAATATACAGTAACAGTCACCTTACAGGCAATACAATGGCACTAAATTCTTATCTTTCAATAGTTACCCTGAGTGTAAATGGGCTAAGTGCCCCAATCAAAAGACACAGGGTATCAGAATGGATAAAAAAACAAAACCCATCAATATGCTATCTACAAGAAACTCATTTTAGACCCAAAGACACCTCCAGATTTAAAGTGAGGGGGTGGAAAACAATTTACCATGCTAATGGACATCAAAAGAAAGCTGGGGTGTCAATCCTTACATCAGATCAATTAGATTTTAAGCCAAAGACTATAATAAGAGATGAGGAAGGACACTATATCATACTTAAAGGGTCTGTCCAACAAGAAGATCTAACAATTTTAAATATCTACGCCCCTAACATGGGAGCAGCCAACTATACAAACCAATTAATAACAAAATCAAAGAAACACATCGAAAAGAATACAATAATAGTAGGGGACTTTAACACTCCCCTCACTGAAATGGACAGATCATCTAAGCAAAAGATCAACAAGGAAATAAAGGCCTTAAAGGACACACTGGACCAAATGGACATCACAGATATATTCAGAACATTCCATCCCAAAGCAACAGAATACACATTCTTCTCTAGTGCACATGGAACATTCTCCAGAATAGATCACGTCCTGGGTCACAAATCAGGTCTCAACCCATATCAAAAGATTGGGATCATTCCCTGCATATTTTCAGACCACAATGCTCTGAAGCTAGAACTCAATCACAAGAGGAAATCTGGAAAGAACCCAATACATGGAGACTAAAGAACATCCTTCTAAAGAATGAATGGGTCAACCAGGAAATTAAAGAAGAATTGAAAAAATTCATGGAAACAAATAATAATGAAAACACAACGGTTCAAAATCTGTGGGATAAAGCAAAGGCAGTCTTGAGAGGAAAATATATAGCAATACAAGCCTTTCTCAAGAAACAAGAAAGGTCTCAAATACACAACCTAACCCTACACCTAAAGGAGCTGGACAAAGAACAGCAAAGAAAGCCTAAACCCAACAGAAGAGAAATAATAAAGATCAGAGTAGAAATCAATGAAATAGATCCAAAGAACAACAGAACAAATTAACAAAACTAGGAGCTGGTTCCTTGAAAGAATTAATAAGACTGATAAACCCCTGCCCAGTCTTACCAAAAGGAAAGAGAAAGGACCAAAGTAAATAAAATCAGGAAAGAGGAGAGATCACAACCAACACCAAAGAAATACAATTATAAGAACATATTATGAACAACTATACACCAGTGAATTTGACAAACTGGAAGAAATGGATGCCTCCCTGGAGACATATAGACTACCAAAACTGAACCAGGAAGAAACAGAAGAAATGAACAGACCCATAACCAGTAAGGAGATTGACTCGGTCATCAAAAATCTCCCAACAAACAGGAGCCCAGGGCCAGACAGCTTCCCTGGGGAATACTACCAAACATTTAAAGAAAAATTAATATCTATTCTCCTGAAACTGCTCCAAAAAATAGAAATAGAAGGAAAACTTCCAAACTTATTTTATGAGGCCAGAATTACCTTGATCCCAAAACCAGACAAAGACCCTATCAAAAAGGAGAATTACAGACCAATATCCTTGATGAATATGGATGCAAAAATTCTCACCAAAATACTAACCAATAGGATCTAACAGTACATTCAAAGGATTATTCACCACGAATATTATTCACCTAGTGGGATTTATTCTGGGGCTGCAAGGTTGGTTCAACATCCACAAATCAATCAATGTGATACAATACATTAATAAATGAAAGAACAAGAACCACAGGATCCTCTCATGGATGCTGAAAAAACATTTGACTAAGTACAGCATCCTTTCTTGATCAAAACTCTTCACAGTATAGGGACAGAAGGTACATACCTCAGTATCATAAAAGCCATCTATGAAAACCCCACAGCGAATATCATTCTCAATGGGGAAAAACTGAGAGCTTTTCCCCTAAGGTCAGGAACACAGCAGGGCTGTCCACTATCACCACTGCTATTCAACATAGTACTAGAAGTTCCAGCCTCAGCAATCAGACAACAAAAAGAAAGAAAAGGCACCCAACTTGGCAAAGAATAAGTCAAATTCTCACTCTTTGCAGGTGATACGATACTTTATGTGGAAAACCCAAGACTCCATTCCAAAACTGCCAGAACTCATTCAGGAATTCAGTAAAGTTTCAGGATATAAAATCAATGCACAGGAATCAGTTGTATTCCATACACCAATAGCAAGACAGAAGAAAGAGAAATTAAAGAGTCAATCCCATTTACAATTGCACCCAAAACCATAAGATACCTAGGAATAAACCTAACCAGAGACAGACTCTGTACTCAGAAATCTATAAAGTACTCATGAGAGAAATTGAGGAAGACATAAAGAAATGGAAAAACGTTCCATGCTCATGGATTCGAAGAACAAATATTGTGAAAATGTCTATGCTACCTAAAGCAATCTACACATTTAATGCAACCCCTATCAAAATACCATCCATTTTTTTCAAAGAAATGGAACAAATAATCCTAAAATTTATATGGAACCAGAAAAGACCCCAAATAGAGGAATGTGGAAAAAGAAAGCCAAAGTTGGTGGCATCACAGTTTCAGACCTCAAGCTCTAATACAAAGCTGTCATCATCAAGAGAGAATGGTACCAGCACTAAAAGAAACACATAGATCAGTGCAACAGAGTAGAGAGCCCAGAAATGGACCCTCAACTCGACAAGATTAGTTGATCTGGTCAACTAATATTCGACAAAGCAGGAAAGAATGTCTAATGGAAAAAAGACAGTCTCTTCAACAAATGGTGCTGGGAAAATTGGACAGCCACATGCAGAAGAATATAACTGGACCATTCCCTTACACCACACACAAAAATAAGACTCCAAATGGATGAAAGACTTCAATGTGAGACAGGAATCTATCAAAATCCTTGAGGAGAACACAGGCAGCAGCAACCTCTTCCACCTCAGCCACAGTAACTTATTCCTAGAAACAACGCCAAAGGCAAGGGAAGCAAGGGTAAAAATGAACTATTGGGACTTCATCAAGATCAAAAGCTTTTGCACAGCAAAGGAACCAGTCAACAAAACCAAAAGCAACTGGCAGAATGGGAGAAGATATCTGCAAATGACATAATAAGGGCTAGCATCCAAAATCTATAAAGAACTTCTCAAACTCAACAACCAAAGAACAAATAATCCAACCAAGAAATGAGCAGAAGACATGAAGAGACATTTCTGCAAAGACATCCAATGGCCAACAGACACATGAAAAAAAGCTCAACATCACTCGGCATCAGGGAAATACAAATCAAAACCACAATGAGATACCACCTCACAACAGTCAGAATGGCTAAAATTAGCCAGTCAGGAAATGACAGATGTTGGCGAGGATGCAGAGAAAGGGGAACCCTCCTACACTGTTGGTAGGAATACAACTGGTGCAGCCACTCTGGAAAACAGTATGGAGGTTCCTCAAAAAGTTGAAAATAGAGCCTATGACCCAGCAATCGCACAACTGGGTATCTATCCTAAAGATACAAATGTAGTGATCCGAAGGGACACGTGCACACAAATGTTTATAGCAGCATTATCCACAACAGTCAAACTATGGAAAGAACCTAGATGCCCATCAACAGATGAATGGATAGAGAAGATGTGGTATATACATATATAGTGTATGTATGTGTGTGTGTATATACACACACACACACATACATATACACAATGGAATACTATGCAGCCATCAAAAAAAACCCCAAAATCTTGCCATTTGCAATGATGTGGATGGAAATAGAGGGTATTATGCTGAGCAAAATAAGTCAATCAGAGAAAGACAATTATCATTCCATCTCCCTGATATGAGGAATTTGAGAGGCAGGGCAGAGGGTTGTTGGAGGAAGGGAGGGGGAAAAATGAAACAAGATGGGACCAGGGAGGGAGACAAACCATAAGAGACTCTTCATCTCAGGAAACTGAGGGTTGCAGGAAGAGTGGGGAGAGGATGGGGTGGCTGGGTTGTGGACATTGGGGAGGGTATGTGCTATTGTGAATGCTGTGAATTGTGTAAGACTGAGGATTCAGAGACCTATACCCCTGAAGTGAATAATACATTGTGTAATTTTAAAAAAATTATACTGGATGTGAGGACTTGGCCCCAGCAGATTAGGACACTAAGCCACCCAGAGGAGGTATTCCAAGTCAATTTCCAATGAACTAGAGCCTTACCGGATGGGAAGTCTTATAGCAATCACAGAAGTAGTCCCTCTTCCCCCAGGAGGTCTCAGACCTCCCAACAATACCGGCACCCCAGAGCTGCACAGGTGTTGCTGCTTAGGTGTTCATATGCAGAGATCTGTCCTCCTATGGGCATAGCTTTAAAAAGTTGAATTGCTCGTTAGTCTTGGAGACCATCCTTTGAGGGAGCCACCTGGTGACAGAATCTTTAATATGTTTCCTATTAGTCCAGTCATCCTTCCAGTTAGACCTGCAGCAGTGATATGGCAGGTGGGAAAACCACAATATATCCCAGGCCTCTGCCCACTCTTGGAGGTCATGACCGGTAAAACATGACCCCTGATCGCTATATGAGTCGGCGTTTGTACACACTCTCCAGTTCTGTTAATCTGTTCCACCTGCAACCTAATTAGCTCTTTTACAGGCAAAGGTTTGTACAAGTCCTGTGCAAGTGTCCACACTGATCAGTGCATATCTGTCCCTTTCAATACTGGCAAAGGACCTATGTAATCTATCTGCCAGCAAGAAACAGGGCTTGTAGTCTGCCCAACATACCCCAGCGTATGGTACAATGGCCATCAACTGAGGTGGCAATGGGGACAGTCCTTGTCAGCAGCTTGTGGACTCAAATATTTTAAAGGCAAACATAATCTTTTTACTATTTGCCAAGTAGTTCTGGGACATCAGTTGTTGTCCCAGTTTACAGTGGACCTACAATGAACCCACTCTGCTACATCAGACAGGGTCAGCATTTCCTCCAGAACTTGTGCCTGGGTGGAGCATTTGCCTCATCAGTGCCTGGTTGTGTGGCTGGGGAGTGAGCAGGGAAACAGGCCTTACTTGGACAGCTGCATCAGGCTTAGGGCACACTTCCCAAATACCTTCCCCCACAGTTCTACTCCTCACAGAGGTCTATTTAATATACCCCAAGCTTCTTTGTGCCATCAAAGCATCCATGCTCTCAACCCTTACACTGCCCAGTTGTCAGTAGCCAAATCAGCCAAATCAATGAGCACTGGCTCATATGTCAACACAATCCGTACCACTCTCAATTCTGCCCACTGACTACTTTGTTTAGTTCTTTCTTCAAAGTATATCAGAATCCAGCCAGATGGCAGAGGAATGCCATACAGGCAGGTTTCCCCTGCAACTGCCACTAGTATACTATGCATCCACCAAAGGGGAGGCTTCCCTTTCCTCTTGGGGCAGGGGTGGGCAATAATGTCAGCAACTTCTGGAAGCTGGGCTAGGTTGGGTTGGGCTGACTTAGGTGATCGGCCCTTGAAATGAGTGTAGCTCATGAGACAGCAGGTTGGTATTAAAAGCACTCCTGCACTGCAGGTAAGCATGTTATTTCTGTAAGGTGCTTACCTGAACACAGGCACACTTAGATTTGCTGAACAAGTCCTTAATTCATTCTCCCACTGGCAGAGAGGTTCATACCATCATAGGCAAATCAGCACTCAGTCCCTCTGTCTGCTGAAGCGCAAGATATATAGCTAATAGTTTTCTTCAATGGGACTACACCTGGTTTCTGTTCTCCTCCAAAAATGAGACCAGAATCCTAACGAGATCCATTTCCCATTTCGTCGATCTCACAAGCCCCAGCCAAACCCTTCTAGATATGAATTTACATCTAATTCACAACTTCCATCTGGCATTAATACCCCCAAGGTCTGTACTTGTTTTACTGCCTTTTTTGCCCCGAAGACTGCCTCTTATTGGGAAACCTCAGTCAGTTAAGCATCGGCCTTTGGCTCAGATTGTGATCTCAGGGTCCTGGGATGGAGCCCCGTGACCTCAGGCTTGCTGCTCAGTAGGGAGTCTCCTTCTCCGTCTCTCTCTGCTCTTCCTCTTCTCCCCATTCGAGCACGTGTGCTCTCTCTAATAAATTAAATCTTTAAAAAAAGATAGCTTCTTATTGGTTTGCACCCCAATCCCATCAGCTTACCCTCCTAACTAAGGCATTTAAAAGGTCTTAATATCTGCTCTATTTCCAGAAAGGGAACAGAAAGTCTCCAGTAACCCAATAAACCAAAAGCCTGTAATTCCTCTACAGTTTTAGGGATTGGGAAGGCTTGCATTTTACCAATGACCGTCTCTGGCATCACTTGTCTTACTTGACCAGATGATGCCCAGGAACTTTACCGATTAACCCAGCCCTTAGATTCCTGTCTGTATTTACCTCTCAGAGACTTTACACCTGAAATGTGTATGACATTTCAGTTCTTACACATTTGAGACCTGAGACCCAATGAGACAGGGAGGGTAAATCACAGTTGAACATCACACCTACATAATGATAAAGCACCGTCATCTCTGACAATACCCATTTTTCCAAATCTCTGCCTACCAAGCTGTGACAAACTGTGGGACTACTGAGGTACCCTTGGAAAGTCCATTGTCTCCTGTTCCACAGGAAAGAAAATTAATCTTAGAATTCATGTCCTAATGAATAGTGGAAAGGCATTAGACAAATCTGGTACATAAGTCTTAACAGATGCCATGATTTTCTCTAACAATAAGGCTATATTAGGCACCACAAGAACATGGACAGACGGGAGTAATTTTACTGAGTTCCCTATAATCTACTGTTATTTGCCAGGTCCCATTAGATTTCACTATAGGCCAAACCAACTACTGAATGGGAACTGAGCAGGCCTGATGACCTCCGCCTTTTCTAATTCTTCAATGGTGGTAGTAACCTCATCATCCTCCCCTAGTAGCTCATACTGTTTTATGTTTATGACTCTTCAGAAACTGGCAGCCCTATAGGTTCCCATTTTGCATGACCCACAACGGGTTTCACTACTCAACCTGAATCCACCTATGGAGCTGTGCCCAAGATACTCAAGTGAGGGAAAGCCACACTAGAAAACAATGGGGAAGAAGCCTGCCAATCTGTAGGTATAGACTAGTTTGTAGGACCTTGATGATTTGTCCCACATAAACATTAACAGTCTTTATTTCTCCCCAGAATTTCCAGGGTTTCCAAAAGTGTGCATTCAGCTCCAGTGTCTATTAGTACAGTCTGTTAATGCAAGAGCAATAAATGGTTAATTCCACATGAGGCCTCTAGTTCCCCCCCTACTGTTGCCTAACCCCTAGTCCCTAGAGGTATAGGGTATACACTGCTGAAATTCCTCTGTTAGCAGAGGAGCTCCGGGGAAACACCTGGTTTTCTCAAGCCTTCCATAATGCTTAGCAAGACCAAACTGGGTTGTCTGTATTTTCTTCCAGGATCCTGTATAAAATTAGGACTTGCCATTATTGTTTGAGAGACCTTGATGGGCCCCTTTTCTGCCATTTTATCATTGGGAGGATCCTTTGCTTTTCCCATTTTTCAACCTATTTCCCCTAAGACAGATTCTTTTGGTCTCACTTAAGTCAACCACCATAATAGCTACCTTAGCAATGGGCCAATTAACCACAGGGGCAAGGACAGATATTAAATCCCACACCATGCCCCTGGAGCTGACTATAATATAAGGTCTTCCATACCAGAGGAAAGCAATTTTTTGTCTAGATCACTAAAATGCTAAGTGTAAATGGCAGGTTTCACTCCCAGTTCACACAGAATTTCTAGTAGTTCTTCCATGGAGATCAAGGAACAGGCCCCTTTTAGGCCAAGTTATCTTAATTCTAGAATTTATCCAATCAAGTTAACCAAGTGCCTAAGATTCTGTCCCAAGACTGTGGTATGTACTTGTTGCAAGGCAGGCTGAGAGCTGACTGGGGCCATTTTGGACATCCCAAACCTCCAACAAATACCCTCTTCCCCAGCATCCCACCACTGCAACACCCAAGCTGCCACCGCCACCCTGCACCCACATCGGCCACTCTGCCTAAAGCGGCTGGCCTACTCCACTAAGTCTGGGGCAGAGTACTCACTCCCTCACTGTCGTTTCCTGACTGGTGAAATTTTTCCTCCCTCATCCTCAAGCAAGCAAGCGGCCTGGAGCTGTGTTCCAACCAGAGGACGTGCCTTTAAATCCCCCTCCTCCTCTACCACCACCATCTCCTCATCAGTCACTACCCCAGGGATCCCACGCCTCTGGGTCCCTACTCTCCTGAGACACCACAGTTCTCCCTTCAGTACTCCCTTCAGCACTCACCCTTCTCCAGCCTCCCAAGGCCCTAATTCCCAAGGGACCCTCCTGCTGTTGGATTCCTCCAGACACAACATCCCGAGGGGAGCAACAGGCGGCTCACACACACCCCTTCCTAAGCCAAAGCACTCATCCCTGCTGCTCTGATTCCCACCGTACTCCTGACTCCCCTCCACCATACTTCCCCATGCAGACCACGGGCCCAGCCATGCAGCAACTGCTGGCCAGTGGCTACCCCCCTCCTCTCAGACAGACCTTCTAACAGCCCTTGGGGCGCCCCCCCACCTCCACACTCACAAGCCTGGCCCTGCCAGCTCAGGCTTCCCCCCAACTCCCACCACTCACTTCACCATCTCCAGCTGGCTTGCCAGTGCTTAGAAGGTGGAGGAGGGACAGTCAAGTATCCTCCGGACTCAGAAGGCACCCTGAGACCAAAAAAAACTTCGAGCCTGCGGGACCGTTTTTACCTTTCTACTCAGGATAACTCACTGACAGGGAGGGACAGGGAGGGACGGGGAGGACACACCACCCAAGTGGCTACTCTCCACCAAGCAGGGCCCATAATCGCCTGCTTTCCCAGAGCGAGGGGGCCAGTGGGGTGGTCACAGGATAGTCAGCCTTCCTGCACGCTGGTCAGGGCCAACATCAACCTCCATTGAGCCCACAATACTCAGTCTGAAGGAAGGTCACAGTGTAGCCATGAACAAGATGGAGGACCAACAATGGAGTCCATGTTATCAGTACTCTCACACATCCACGTAAGGATTGAAAAGTACCCTCCTCCACTAAACAGTAAAACATTCATCAACAGAAAAATAGTTAAATTCCATTATCTGTTCGATGGAGTTCCATGCAGATGTTATAAAGAAAAAGGCAGATCTATGTATTGATGTAGGAAGCTGTCCATACTCTGCCAGGGGAAACAGGCAGGAATTGAATTATATAATGCATAACAGTTGCTTGTTACTAAAAACATCCACGATGAAAGACAGACAGACTATAAATCAGTGTCACAGAGAACTCCTCTGAGAAATGAGAAGGGAGTTGGGGAGGGAGAATAATCTTCATTTTTAAAATATATTTCCGTATTTGCCTTTCATTTACCTAAAAAGTACTGAATTGAAACACACTATGTGCCAGCACGGTTCTAGACACAGGAAATAAGTACTGAAAGGATTAAGTCCCTGCTTTCATGGAGCTAACACTCTCTAGTGGGGGCAACCACCAAACAAGGAAATATGCAGTAGTACATGCTATGACAAAAATAAGGAAATGTGGGGTGTCTGAGTGGTGCACTAGTTAGGCATCTGACTCTTGGTTTCACCTCAGGTCATGATCTCGCCCTTGTGAGATCGATCCCCACGTCTGGCTCTGCTAAGCATGGAATCTGCTTAAGATTCTCTTTCCCTCTTCCTCTGCCCCTCCCTGTGCTCCTGCTCTCTTAACCTCTCTCAAATACATATATCTTTAAAAAATAATAATAATAAGGAAATTCAACAGAGGTAAATACATGGTCACTTCAGATTGGGTGATCAGGGATGGCCTCTCTGAAGAGACCAGAATGACCAGAGGAGCAAATCTTAAGTCCTGGGAAAGAACATTTCAAGCAGAAGAAACAGCTAATGAAAAGTCCTGGAGGAAAATGGTAGGCTCCAAACGAGGTCAGAGATGCAGGCAGGGGCCAGATCAGATCAAGTGGGGGCTTTGCTGGCAAGACTAATGAGTCCATATTTTATATTAAACGATCTGAAACTTGTTACTGTCATAATGATATTTTAACTTTTGAAAGAAAAAAATTAAAATAAAAATTAAAATGCCAAGAGCCACACTGGATTTTCTTAGAGATCTCTAAAATAAATAACTGTTCTAAGCACAGTTCATTCTACCTCTATTATCTTCTTTAGGATCTGTCGAAATCGAAGAGTTAAGGCATCAGATTTTTTCTTCAGTAGGTTTCGACCTGTCTGTGCTCCTTTTAATCGAGCCTTCATGATGGTCTGTGCCCTATATAAACAAAATAAAAGATATTTATTCCCACTTTTTAAAAAACATATAAATACTTCCCCAATATAGTATTAAAATTATGTTTTCCTCTTTGATGTCATGATTTTAACAATATATAGCATCTGTGCTGAAAGTTATAATTGTTTCTCAATATCGCTGATTTCTATCCTCAATGTTCCAGAAATATTAGGTTCATTTATTTAAAATAGAAACATTCTTTAACAAATATCTGGGAAAAGTTATTTACTATATCACAATAAAATTTATCAGGAGTCCTATTTTATGATGCCACCATAGCTAAAATATTTGATTTGCAAATTAAAATAACATCTCTGTTTCCATTACAGGTGTATTAAGCATTTTTTTAAAATCTGTCCACTAATAAGTATCAAAATTTGAAATGTACTTACCTTCAGGACCAACAATTCTATTGTGAAGAATTTATCCTACAGACTTACTCCCACATGTACACAAAAGTATATGCAAGGTTAAGGATGACTACTCCAGCCTTGTGTGTAATAGCAAAAGGGTGGAAACACACTAAATGTTCCATATATCATGGGTCACCATAAAATGGAATGATAAACAGTCATTAGAAAAAGATTTAAAAAGAATATAAACTATATTATATTCTTTTACACATGCAAAGTAAGGGATAAATATGCTTATATTGATACAGAGATTACTTTTAGAAAAGATTCACAGAAACTGGTAAAAGTTTCCTTTGGGAAATGGGACTAAATGGAAAAAATGGATTTACTTTCCACTATATTATATTCTTAAGGACCTCTTATAACATATACCACAATGAATAATTATTTTTTCTATTAAAAGTGTGGCACTAAAGTGTTTTCATTTCATCAAAATCCTACCACCAATAATTTTACTACTTTGCAAATGACTCAAGGAACCAATGACACCCATTTCTGAAAAGTGACAAACTACAGAAGTCTTATCTCTTATTCCAGTCTTTTCCCAATAGAAACCCCAATATCAAAGCCAAGAAAGTAACTGCAGAAATTGACAATTTTGTTCTTGCTGCCATATGCCAGATAACATTTAATAATTTTAAAAAGTAGATAAAAGATTTAACAATAGATTGTATAATGTAGATACTTAAGATGAATTATATAAGGGGATATAATTTCATATGACTGGTGTTATAACTAACTGCAAAATAGCATGTATTAATGGACCTTTGGGTAAATTCTTAGATTTTACTGAAATCTTTTGCCAAAATGGAAAGGTTACTGAGACAATTCTATAGCTGGAAGAAACCTTAAACATGATCTTGAAAATGAAGCTTAAAAAAATGAAACATTTCCTCCCACTGTGGGGTGGGGGAGGGGACAAATGAAACACATTTCTGACTCCAGTTCCTTGCCCACCGCTCAAACTGAGGCTCAAACCTAGGCCCACTGTATCCCAACCACCCGCCACACTGCCTGTTATACATAGCACCAGATGAACAGTTCTCTGTTTGAAAACTACTCTATCAGTAGCTGAATTTGCACTGACTGACCTCACTGGAGGTCTAACCAAGTGAAGCTGGTTCAGTTTCCAGCCTTAGCTGGAGCTATGCACCCCAATGTGTACATTTAACATATTATCTTGTTGACACCAATGACCAGAATTTGGAGCTCAAAGACTTGAATCAAATTTAAGTCAAATCCCAGTACTGCAGATTCAATATAGCAAAAAAGGTGAGCTGGTTGATAAAATTGAATTTACCGGAGAACCTGGGTGGCTCAGTGGGTTAAGCCTCTGCCTTCGGCTCAGTTCATGATCCCAGGGTCCTGGGATCAAACCCCACATTGGGCTCCCTGCTCAACGGGGAGCCTGCTTCCCCCCCACCCCGCCGCCTGCCTCTCTGCCTACTTGTAATCTCTCTCTGTCAAATAAATAGATAAAATCTTTTAAAAATAAAGAAATAAATAAATAAATAAAATTGAATTTACCAAGCTAATTTTAATTTCCTCTTAGCTAATAGCACCTCTGTGAAATAGACACATTTTAAATCTTGAGACCTGAAGAATGATTTACCCAAAGGCTTACAGCCAGTACGTCATAGAACCTGGATTTGACAGACTCTTGTTGACTGCAAATCCCTCAAGCCTCTTTTGCTTTCAGTCTAAACTTTGTTTTGTTCTCTCTGCTGCATAAGGGGGAGACAGCCCCACCTCACAGGATAACACTGTAAGGTGGAACTGTCTGACACAGAAGTCACTAAAGTATTTTCTAACCTAGCTCTTAAAGAAACAACTCCTTTCTAAGTTTTAGGGTTGCTAAGCATTAGGAAAAACGTTCGACCTTCAGCCAGAAGGATGACTTTGTTTTTGGCTGAATCAAAGACATCTGACTACATGACAAATACCTGCTGCTAAGCCTTGGGGAAAATATTTACAGAACCACTAACTTCCTGCGCCTTATTTTCCTCTCAATCAGCAAGCTGAGTGCTCTCAAATAGCAATTTTCACTTTTACAAACCTATTAGTCTTCTTGTCTAAGCCCAAAGACGTCCATTTTCACTTCTTAGTCTCAAACCAAAAACAAAAAAATGTTAACATTCTGACTACTATTAAAAATAAACACAGCCAGACATTCAGGTGGTGAAAACAGATTTTGTGCAGTAACCAATGACAGTAGGAAGAAGAGCTGAGCCCCATTCTGACTTGTGCAGAAGTGGTTGGGCATTTTACTTATTTTTTTAAGATTTTATTTATTTGACGGAGAGAGAGAGTGTGTGTGTGTGTGTGTGCGTGTGTGCGCGCAAGCACAAGAAGGCAGAGCGGCAGGCAGAGAGAGCCCACAGAACAGAGATTCCCCACGGAAGGCTTGATCCCAGGACCCTGGGATCATGACCTGAGCGGAAGGCAGACACTTAACCAAATGAGCAACCCTGGTGCCCCTGGTTGGGCATTTTAAAGGAACAGTAGGGAGAGAAGAAAGAGCGGACTCAAAAAGAGTCACAGAAGTAAAAAATTAAAAAGGGCTGGTCACTGAAAATGACACTTGGCCAGCTGTGTCTGCTACCTGGCAATCATGGAAGTTAGGATTCCATCTTCCCAGAGACTGGGAAACATCCATCCTTCCCAATAACTACATTTCAAAGAAATGGCTTTCAGATCCTTGAGAGTGACACTTCTAAGTTGTAGAAGAGACATATATATTTCAAAAGGAAAAGAAAGGATGCATAATTGTAAGCCATTTTTAGTGAATACCCTAAGAAAGGGAGGTCAGGAGCCTATCATCAGGTATTGGATAGAACAAATTCTCCTGGAAGCACCTGGCTTTCTCCACAGGTGTTTTCACGGGTGCCGGTGTCAATCAAAGAACACAGCCTTAAGCCATTCTAGTTTGGTGGTCTTTCAATGCAAACATTTATTAGAATCAGGGTCGATTCTGGGAGTTCTGCAGATCTCCCTACCCCAGGGTAGCTTGATCCTCATCTATTTTACAAACGGTGCCTTTCTCCACAGCTGACTTGCTTCCCACTTAATATAAACACCTACCAGAAAATCAATAGGTGAAGGTAAAAAATAAGCAAAAATAAATAAATAAAAAGCCCCCAAACCCTTTCATTTCATTAAGAGCTACAGCCAAACTGAAAGAGACAGAAAGCTAAGTCTTGGATTTGAAAATAATTCTTTTATTTCAGGCATTCTCAGATTTTCCAAGAAAAAAATCAAGATTAAGGAAAAAAACCAGAACACGTCCAATGAAATAGGACCACAATCAAAAGATCTAAATGTCAAAGTCAAATCTGATTTTCTACTCCTCAATGGGGCGGGGCGGGAGGGGGGGAAGTGGGGAGAGGAAGTAGAAAAGGAGGAGAGGCCAAATAACAATCTTAACTATGACACATTCTTAGGCAAATTTGAGAAAACTATAAAACCTTCTTTAAAAACTGGCCCAAACAGAGGCAACTGGATGGCTCAACCCATTAAGCACCTGCCTTCAGCTCAGGTCATGATCCCTGGGTCCTGGGATTTAGCCCAGCATAGGGCTCCCTGCTCAGCTGGGATCCCGCTTCTCCCTCTCCGTGCCACTTCCCCTACTTGTGCTCTCTGTGTCAGATAAATTGATAAAATCTTTTTTTTTAAAGATACTATTTATTTCAATCTCAAGTAGGTGGAGAGGCAGGCAGAGAGAGAGAGAGGAGGAAGCAGGCTCCCTACTGAGCAGAGAGCCCGATGCGGGGCTCGATCCCAGGACCCTGAGATCATGACCTGAGCCGAAGGCAGAGGTTTAACCCACTGAGCCATCCAGGTGCCCCAAATTAATAAAATCTTAATATTAAAAACTAGCCCAACACTTGGGGCGCTATGCTTTTTTTGTAGCCCTACTATGGATTAATTCTCAAGACACTCTCTCCTCCTGGAGACAGCTCACAATTCAGTGGGAAAGCTATGTAAACAAATATTCACTTTACAGTCTGGGTGGTATTAACAGAGGTCTGTCTGAACGAGGCACAATGGTGATGGAGCAAACGGAGTGCCTCGAAAACTCAGGGATATCTTCCCACTGCAGGTGACATTTCGTGGAATCATGGAAAATGAAAAGGGGCATCCAAGCTCAAATCTTACGACCACACTCGGGCAATTCGATTCAACCCCCAACTTGGCCTAGAAGCCTCTTCTATATGCTTCTCACCACAGTAAACTTCCCTTCTCAAAATATTTATCAAATTCGCTGGTTGGTCCATCTCTCCATTAAAACGTGGCCTGAGGCAAAACTGGGGATGACTCATAGTTCTATAAACCCAGCGCCCAGCTCAATAAGGGAAAACGGGATGAAAGAATTAATGAGTAAAGTCAGCGGACCTCCGTAAAAACCAGCAGGCCGAGCAGCATGTTCCTACGGATTGGGATCGCTCTGTCCAGTGTGCTTCCCTCAGAGGAATGGGTGCAGGCCATTAAAGAGCATCGCCCCAGACTCACGAAAAGGAACGGGGGAGAGCTCAAGATTCGCCCAGCAAACAAGAAACCTCGCTGCTGGTCCAGGGTATGCAGGGACTGCTGCTCGGGACAGGCGTTCAAGAACCTATGAACGCTGCCCGACCCGTTCTTTTACTTACATGCGCGAGGGAAAGATTTCAATTCGGTCTTTGCCCGACATTCTGACGATGATAGTAAGGCTCGAATCCCCGGCCGGGCAACCGTGGCTGAAAGAGTTTCAGCCACAGGGTCTTCCTCTATGGGAGTCAGCTGGTTGTGTCACCTAACCTCCTCGCGTTGCTAAGTGGCAGCTGGGATACGTATATACCATTCTTCACTTCCGCTTCCTGTTGGCACGTGGGGAGGGTGGGAGAGAACAAGACTGAGGCGATGCCCGGATGTTAAGGCTTCGGATCCCCTCAGCGAACCGCCCCTCACTTCCGCTTCTCCTTCTAGCCCCAGCCCCTCCAGCTCCCAGGAGGCTGCGCAAGACTTTGCACGCGCGGGGTGAAAGAACAGGAGAGAAGAGTACACGCCTTTTCTTCTTTCACTTTTCCATCTTTGGTCACAGCGCCACCTCATGGTTGGCTGAAGCTTCGAGAGAGGATTAATTCTTCAAGGACAAGGAGTCAGTTTACCTCTTCCCTGCGCCTTGAAACTTACTTAACGAAAACGATAGCTATCGAGAAAGCGTATTTTTCGGGTCCTCCTTTGGTCTTTTTTTTTTTCCGGAGGACCTAGACTCTATGGTCAGTGAGGAAGAGGGACCTCTTCTTTTGGCGCTTGCGTGATGCGAGGTGGTTCCGCATGCGCGGTGGGGTAGAACCAAGCGCACGCTGAGGAGGATTGGCCGCCGCTGTGGCTGGACTGTCTGTTCTCTGCGATTAAAGAGCACGGCACGGGATCCCGGCGCGGGTTTCAGATACATACCTCAGGTGACTAGTCCCCCAGATCGGTTTCTTCAGGAACTCACTTTGGTTGTGTCCAGTGACTTGGGTGGTCGAGAGAGGGTAGGCCCTGGGCTAACACCCCTCCCTTTCCCGTTCCTGCGCGGGAAGTGTCCGACACCACCCGGCGCCGGGTGGGTCTTCCGTGTTACAGCGGTGTCATTGTACGAGCGGAGGAATCTGGTGAAGCAAAGTGGGCCAAGTGACCGTACAGCCTTTCCGTTATGCTCTAAGTGAGGACACTTTGAGATGGGGGCGGCCTCGGGAAAACGCTGTGACACCCCCGCCCCAGGACGCTGAGCACTTTGCTTTTTCTGGGCCTGAGAATCCCACCACTACATGGCTTTTTTTTCCCCCCATCCACCCCACCAAATACTATCTCTCAGTGGGACCAGACCAGACACTTGAAGGGACCATTGGGGTGGGCCGCAGTGTTGACAAGAGCTGGGTTAAAAGGATCCAAGAGTAGTTTGTCCGATAATTTATTTTTTTCTATTTGGCGTTCATATTACCGTATCGCTTGACTTGGGCATCTTTATAGAATGAGTCACCCCTTGCATCGAAACTAAAACGTATTGTTAAAGAGTTCACTATTGTTAGTATCGGTTTTCCGTATTTCAGCACCACTGAGAGAAAGATAAGGGAATTTGGGAGTTAAATTGGTATTCAGCCTGAAGCCCCTATTATCCCCCAGACTTGGCTACTTTAATTATCATTAGTCAAGAAACGTTGTTTCTTGGAGAAAAGGTGTAGCAGAGAAATCTCACAGTTGAAGTTACCAAGGAAAAAAACTTGTGATTATGTGTCTTTCAATAGTTCGTGAATTATATAGAGCTTTACTGCCTATTTTGAGTCGATCTGATGCCAAGTTGACAGTTAATAATTCTCCTAGGATTTTGAAAAAACACACAGTAATACTTGTAGAGATTGGTGCTTCTATTTCAACTACAGTGAAATAGTTTAAAAGCTTATTTGCGTAGCACTCCTATACTACAAACTAATGTTCCGAGAACGTTACCGATAAGCATTAGAGCCGGTTAGAATTATCAAGAGTTGTCTCTGTCACATAACACACTTAACTTTGGAGAGGAGTGTGGACTTCCTAGATTATGGTTACTTGACCATGCACTGGTGTGAGAAAGGAGTTCTGTCTACCATTTGACTGGGCAAAATTACTGACAATGCAGGGTATTTGAAATTAGCTTGGAGTTGAGTATATTTTGAAAGACGATTCTTTTGTACCAAAGAACACATACCATATTGTAGTACTCTGACCTACTGAGGCTCTGTGGGTTAAAGGTGTTCTGGGTTTAATATCAGAAGACTTGGTTTTAGTTCCTGTCCTAGTACTTACTAAGCATTTATCCTTGAGAAGGACAGTTAATATTTCTGTTCTTTGGTTCCCTTTTAATCGATTGCTTTCATAGTACTTTATACTGCTATTATTTACTTACTAGTTTGTTTCCCACTCTGTACTTAACTTCCTTAGGTAAGAAAGGAGCCTGCTTAAGATTCGATTCTCCCTCTGCCCTACTTGCTAGCTGTCTTTATCTCTTCTCTGTCAGTAGTGCTTAGTACATAGATATTGCACAAATTACTGTTTAACAAATTAAGTTACCAAATGGAAATAGTATCTTTTTGCCTTTTAATGTCATATTTGTATAGCAAATTACACTTCCAAATTTTTACATATATGTCTCATTTGATAACACTCCACAAACCTGTGAGGTCCATGACACAGGCTAGAAACTACAGTTTAATGGGAATGCATTTCCCAAGCAATCACAGGTAGTAAGTAGAGCAAAGGCTGGGATCCATGTCTAGAGCTATTGTGTACTTACTGGTTACTTTCTGCATTAAATAACATACCTTTGGCTGTGTTCTTTTTGTACTCTGTATAAAGTAAAGAGATTGGTACCTCTTAAGGCGGTAGTATTCATACCTCCTGCTGGGATTCTTTTACACTATTGCCTGTGTTCTTTAATCACCAAATTAAGTCTAGATTCTCCAGAATTATTCAGCTTTACTATTTGAATAAACCTGGTAAGTGAATATGGTTAGCCCATGTTAAATCTTTTAAAACTGTTTTCACACATTTCTGTGACACCATTTATTTTGATACCCAGTTTGCAACTTCTAGCCCTCAGACTTTAGTGCTTTACATACAGTTGTCCAAAAGAAAGAAAAGTAAAAAAAAAAAAATAAAGCTTTGTTGAAGAATGAAACAACCAGCTCAGCTGTTTCTTGGTGGGTAATTCTGGCCATTGAACATCTAACTTCTCTTTATTTGCTAAATCCCTATTTTGTCAAGCTACACAGAAATGCATTTCTGTCACTGTTACTAATATGCTGCTTTTTTTCTTTTTGTTAAACAGGATAGATTAGTATTAAAAGCTTGCATTGATCTCTGGTATCTGCTTTAGTACTGAATACATTAATGTAACTTTTTTTAAAAAGATGTTTCTTACTAATATATTTGTTGGTAATTTTTTTTTTAAAGATTTTATTTATTTATTTGACAGAGAGAGATCACAAGCAGGCAGAGAGGCAGGCAGAGAGAGAGGAGGAAGCAGGCTCCCTGCTGAGCAGAGAGCCCGATGCGGGGCTCGATCCCAGGACTCTGAGATCATGACCTGAGCCGAAGGCAGCGGCTTAACCCACTGAGCCACCCAGGCGCCCCTATTTGTTGGTAATATTGAATGAAAATACAGGCTGGTGAATAAGAGCACAGACTATGGATCCAAGCTTTGTAGGTTCAGATTCTGACTTACCACTTGTTAGCAGTATGTGACAGAACAAGTTACTTGGCCTGGGTTTCTGTTTCTTCAACTATAAAATGGAGAGAACTAGAGAGAGAGGCAGTGGCCAGATCATGTAGGACCATGTAGGTAGTAGAAAGATATAAAATCAGTGGGAAGCCACTGTGAAGATACTTGTGGATTCAGTTAACAGTTCTCAACTGCACTGCCCCCAGAACTCTGGGGTTCTGAGCTGGGGCGTGGATGTTCTGTCTTTAAGATCAAGTAATGGCAGCCTTATTCCCAATTAATTAATAAGAAAAAACTGGGGCACCTTCGTGGCTCACTCGGTTAATTAAGCACCCAGCTCTTGATTTTTGGCTCAGGTCATGATCTCAGTATTGTGAGATAGAGCCCCATATCAGGCTCTTGCTAAGTGTGGAACCTGCTTAAGATTCTCCTTCTGCCCTACTTGCTCACTGTCTTTCTCTCTCTCTCTCTCTCTAAAAAAAAATAAGTAAACGAATTTTCACACATTTTCATAGGCCTTTAGGTCCTGTTCCCACCTATTTTCTGAACCTTGACAATAGTAAATTAGTCAAGGTTAGTAAGAAAATGTGAAAATCATCAGCTATGATTAGTTTTATAGCTTTCTTTTAAAAATATACTTCTGTGGGGGCACCTGGGTGGCTCAGTGGTTTAAAGCCTCTGCCTTCGGCTCAGGTCATAATCCCAGGGTCCTGGGATCAAGCCCCACATCGGGCTTTCTGCTCCAAGGGGAGCCTGCTTCCTCCTCTCTCTCTGCCTGCCTCTCCACCTACTTGTAATCTCTGTCTGTCATATAAATAAAATTTTTTAAAAAAATATATATATACTTCTGTGCATGGTATGATTTCAGTCTTGTGGGACATAAAAGGAGTGGCACTAAGTGTAGGTTGGGTAGATCAAAGGGAATTGCTTTAATTATACTTAATGCTTGGAGTTTGAGACTCTCGAACTTTATTGTAATGGAGTTCCATAAAGGTTTTCTCAAGATTGGGTATACCTGTTCAATAAAAGAAAAGTATTTATTTAGTTATATTGAATATTTTTTGTGATTAGTAAATTTTTAGGTTTTGTCTTAACATATGATACTGTAATTTTGGCTAAAATGATAGAGTATATTACTTGATATATGATTAGGACTATGGTTCATATAGTCAGAAGATTCTTCCCTTTATATAGTGGGCGGTAGTATATTGTCTTAGCCGACTCAGAGAATGAGTAGCTTTAGTTTTACTGATAAGTTTATAGTAGCAGTGATACTTACCTTCATTTGTTATTTCTTAAGGTGGTTGTATTAAAATAGTATTTTACTCTTGAGGTGTACCTTTAATCCTTAGGCCTCAAAGTACTTTATAGATGGTCATTATTTTTTATGATTCCTCTAAAACTGATGTCAGAGAATCACCCAGGCCTTAAAGAAATGTGGAGCAAAGTAAAAAAGCTTGATTCCTGAATATCCGTCTGTTTTCTGGTACCTTTTAAGAACTTTAAAGAGATGAGAAGACTAATCATTTCTTGCAGTGACAAGATAGGAAAATTGATTGACATTTCTTTTGACCTTAACTGAATACTCATTTAATTCTTTTGTTTAAAATGCAGAATGCCGGGTCTAAGTTGTAGATTTTATCAACACAAATTTCCTGAGGTGGAAGATGTAGTGATGGTGAATGTAAGGTCCATTGCTGAAATGGGGGCCTATGTCAGCTTGCTGGAATACAACAATATTGAAGGCATGATTCTTCTTAGTGAGTTGTCCCGAAGGCGTATCCGTTCTATAAACAAACTGATCAGAATTGGCAGGAATGAATGTGTGGTTGTCATTAGAGTGGACAAAGAAAAAGGTAAGTGATAAAAATATCTAAAATACAAATTTCAGATTTAAAATGGTTTAATTTACTTTTTTTTTTTTTTTGTAAATTGCTGACTGCTATAGAAGCAGAACAAAAACATCTCCCTTTATACTTAAACTTTTTTTTACATACATAGTTGTTAGAGAAGGATGCCAGTGACCCATCTAAGCAAGACCTCTTGTATGTAGTGGTTTAATTAACACATCCTAGGGCTAGTTTGCATCAGGTAACTTGACTTTTATCCCCAGAGGTTACCAGAATATTGATAGTTGACTCATTATGGCTAAACTCAGAAGAGACAGATAAGTAAACCAGAGTATTAGTTTCTATATTTGTAAGATGCTTTTTTATTGAGGGGCGCTTGGGTTACTCAGTCGGTTAGGAGTCTGGCTCTTGATCTCAGTTCAGGTCTTGTTCTCAGGGTTGTGAGTTCAAGCCCCATGGGCTCCATGCTGGGTATAGAGCCCTACTTTTCAAAAAAAAAAGATACTTTTTTCTTGATTTAAAGCTAAATTTGTAATCAGATTATTGGAAGAACATGGAAAAAGGGCAAAGGTAAATGGATTTTAGGAATATTTTATATAAGTTTTGAAAAATGGAATATACTGCAAACACATACCCAAAACCCAATATTCTGTGTCTCTTTGATTATTAGGATGTTCATGTTCTGTGAATATTCATTCAGTGTCCAAAATTGCTAGACATTTGAGGAAACAGGAAAGTATGACCCATACGGAACAGAAAAAGCAACCAATGGAGATTGACCTAGAGGTGACCTTAATATTGGAGTTAGCAAATAAGGATTTTAAAGCAGATGTTGCAACTGCTCAAGGATATTAGGAAAATAAGCTTGTAATGAATGAACAAAATGAAATCTCAGTAGAGACATTAGAAACTTTCACAAAAAACTAAATATAAATTCTAAAATTAAAAGTATAATATCAAAAAATCTCACCAAATGGGCTAACAGCAGGCTAAAGATGGCAGAAAGCTCAAGTCAGGCTTGCAGGTAGTTAATTTAAAAGAACGAGTCTGAAGAACAGAGCAGGGAAAACGCAACTTTTCAAATATTAAAAGCTCTATTCCAAGAGAAGAGAGAGAAAGGGGAGAAAATATATTTGAGGAAATACTGACCAAAGTTTCCCATATTTGACAAACTGGAGAAGCTTAGCAAACCTCAAGCAGGATAAATACTGATAAGACCACATCTAAGGGGACGCCTGGGTGGCTCAGTGGGTTAAGCCGCTGCCTTCAGCTCAGGTCATGATCCTGGGGTCCTGGGATCGAGGCCTGCATCAGGCTCCTTGCTCAGCAGGGAGCCTGCTTCTCTCTCTGCCTGCCACTCTGCCTGCTTGTGTGCATGTGCGCTCGCTCGCTCGCTCTCTCACAAATAAACTCTTAAAAAAAAAAAAAAGACCATATTTAGGCACATTATTGAGAAACAGAGATCAAGAAAATCTTGAAAGTAGCCAGAGGAAAATGATTCATGATTCACAGGGGAAGAGTAATACAAATTACTCTTAGTATGGTATTCTTACTGAAAATAATGGCTGCCTGAGCATTGAATGACATCTTTAAAGCACTGAAAGAGAAAAATTTTCAGCCCAGAATTCTATAATATTTAAAGATAATCTTCAACAGTGAAAATCAGAAATGAAGACATTTTCAGGTAAATAGAAACTAAGAGGACTTATTACTTAATCTGCATTATAAGAAGTGGTAAAGGAAGTTATGCAGGCCCTTGAGGTGTGATGCCTGACCTGGGAAATATGTAAGGAAATGTAAGAGACCATTTTTCCTTCCTGAATTCTTTAAAATACATTTACGTGCTTGTCTCATTTTGTACCCCTGGGATTTTAATTTATGGAGGTGACAGACAATATGGTGAGGCAGATTCTATGGCCACACCATGCCCATGCAGGGCCACCATGAGGAGGAAGCACCAGTTTTGGTCAGGAGGCAGAAGTAGCATCAGAAGGAGAATACAGAAAATATATAGAACATAGTTGACCCTTTGATGAATGGATGCCAAAAAGACAAGTACAGAATCCTTTGACTAGCTTTCATTTGGGTAATTGAAATTGTTAGTTCCCTTCAATGAAGTGATAGAAAATATACAATGAGGATACAGATGCATTTCTGAAAACAAAAATCTCTCATCTTCTCACGCAGTTTTTATTGATTTGATTTTAGTGGGGAATGAGTGTAGGTATGCCAATCAAACAATCCGATGCAAAAATGTATCACAGTGGTAAGCTAGCACTTGGGCACAGATGATTTTTTTCCAAAATTTTCTTGTATAGGATATATTGATTTGTCAAAAAGAAGAGTTTCTCCAGAGGAAGCAATCAAATGTGAAGATAAATTCACCAAATCCAAAACTGTAAGTTTAATTTTTGTGTGGAATTAGTCTACTATTTAATAAATAATGAACATGTAATATTCTTGGGAGAAAATTAAAACTGGATTTTCTGTACCTATAATTCCATTTACAATTAGGAGTTATATAGGATAAGTTGTAGACTTAGTTTCTAAAGAGTTATGACTTCAATGTTTTTAACCTCATGGTAGTACTACCTTAAGGCATTGCTTATCGTCTAATATTCTAAAATGAGTATACCAGACGATAAAGTTTTTAGGTTATTTTAGGTTAAATTAACTGTGGGTGATTTCAGTTGATTTGACTTAATCATAACATGCAGTTCTTGACTTTAAACCCCATTCTGGGATAAGAGTCACAGGGACAACCAGCTGTTGTATGTTAAGAATAAGCAAGGGTTTATAAAATGTAAATCCAGGAAAGCAAGGCAGGGGGGCCTGTTACTATTTTTTTTACTCCTAGTTTATTAGGGTTCTTTCTGTTTCATTTTCTTATTTTGGCTGTAATCTCCTGCTTCTGTACAGTAATCATTAATGAAGCAAGAACAGCTATTTTTTCGTTCTTCATATTCTGTCTGTAGTTTTTTCTTCTCTGGTTCTATTTAGATTATCCTTCATTCTCTAGATCTTTGGTTCTTAATGGCAAAGTTTCCATTGTGTCTGGTTTCTTTATTTTTTCATCTCTCTCGTGTGTTTCTGTCCTCAGGATAAAATGCCAGGAAAAATAGTGTTTAAATGAAGAGAATATTTTTGAAATCTTAATTAACCCTAGTTAAAAGAATAAAAATCTAAAAGGCAAAAGATCATTACCCAAATTTTTCCCTTTGTTTTACTGATGTGTTTACTACTACTGCAGTGTGGTTTACACATTAGAAAACAACTATCAGGGGGCACCTGGGTGGCTCAGTGGGTTAAAGCCTCTGCCTTCAGCTCCGGTCATGATTCCAGGGTCCTGGGATCGAGCCCCCCATCGGGCTCTCTGCTCAGCAGGGAGCCTGCTTCCCCCTCTCTCTCTGCCTGCCTCTCTGCCTACTTGTGATCTCTGTCAAATAAAGAAATAAAATCTTTAAAAAAAAAAAAAAGAAAACACTATCAGTGAAATCCCTTATTAATAAACTTGAGCACCTTGCCACTCAGAATGTAGCCAATAGCACTGACATTTCCTGACTGCTTAATGCAGGCTCCTCAAGTCCTACCAAGTTTGAGAAGCTTTGCTCTAGGAAACTGTCACTTTGTTTTGCCCCCTTAAGATACTATAAAATGAGCATGTTAGTAGATCTTATCAGGATGATAAGGTGATGGAATGAAATAGCCAATGTTAGTTCCTTTTCTCACTCAACGTTCATGTGTAATGTGAAAACCTCTTTTTTTATACCCTTTCTCTTTCTTACGCCTTTTCATTTAGTTTGGCAGCCGTGAGTAGGAGATAGGCGCATTGAAGGATAACTTCTAAATGATAACAAAGCAAAAAAAGTACTAAATCTCAATCCTGTTCCATGCTTTCATGTGGAGTAGTAATAGTAATAGCTTATACTTGTATAACAAAAGTTTTGTATAACATACAAATTTTATTCATTTGCATAATGTTTTCCAGTTATAATTGGGATAGGTTTGATCTCTCTGCAGTAAAAAGGAGAGATACTGGTATTTCCCTTTTCCAGAAGTTTTGTACTTAAGTTTTGTACTTAGTGTCCTACTTTTGTACTTGTTAAACCCACTTAAGTGTTAGAGGAAAGCGAATATTTCTCTGTGAAAAAAGAACTTGTTGCGTGTTAACCCTTTGTTGTTGAGGAATTACTGTAGTGTAACCAAAGATTTGTTTTATATACTGTCTACTGAAATGTAAAAATAACCTTTTTTTTTTTTTAAGATCTCTTATCTTTGAATTGTTGAACTCTTCATTTTGTTTCCAGGTTTACAGCATTCTTCGTCATGTTGCTGAGGTGTTAGAGTACACCAAGGACGAGCAGCTGGAGAGCCTGTTCCAGAGGACTGCCTGGGTCTTTGATGACAAATACAAGAGACCTGGATACGGTGCCTATGATGCATTTAAGCATGCAGTCTCGTAAGAACACCTTCTTGGCTCTGATTCTACCTTGAGATCACAGCTGCTGGGTCTAGCACACAAGTTGAGAGCCTGACATGTAATAATAGCACAACACCCACATATTACGTCCTTGCCAAATTTAGATAAAAATATTTCCATGTAAAAGGCCCGTAATGTGGGCCAATCCTATATAGCCAAGCATATATAATTGTGCACACCTTAGTTTTCATGAACCATACGGTTTTGTCTCACGTTTTCCCCTCCTGGTTTTGTTATTTTCCTAGCTAACTTCAGGATCACTGTAGATGTCTCATCTACAACTGTACCTTGTTTTCTTTACCTCAGTTCCTTAGACCTTCAGCCCATGCCGCTTTAGCCAGTTTCCATATGGGCTCACCCTGGGTCTTAGAATTTGTGCTCTTCTAAAACCTTGAATTCATATATTCTGTTCTTTTACCACAGACAGTTTCCTGTCTTTCCAGCTCCCTCATAGTTAGTCCTGCTCTGTCTTAATTCTTATGTCAGACTCTGATTCCAAACCTTTTTCTTCCTCTGTGTTTTTTCACCCTTTTCTGCCTTCTCTTTCTGACTCAGCATAGACATACCGTGGTCCATCATTTCAGCAACTTTCTTGCCAATATCATGAGCTTTTGCCCTGTTTTTCCTTCTGTTACATCCAGCCTTGGATCGCTGTTCCTGCCTTCTCTGCACTTGTAGAATGCGGGGTGCTGCTAGGAAAAACCAGAGTCTTGCAGGTCGGTGCCACTGCGTATTCGTCATGGTCTCCAACCTCAGCTATGCCTTCACTGCTGCCTCACGTTCTCTCTGCTCTTTGTCAGTTCTTCCTCCCGTTCTTAGAGTGGCTGTTTTAGAGCTTTTACACACTCTCTACCAGATACCCACTCCCCTTTCCCTTGCTGTCTACCGGTTTTATAAAGAAAATAGAAGCCATTGCCCAAAATCTCTACTCCCTCCACTATCTCAGCGGCCTTCTCTCCCATCTGTCATTACCTCCTGCCATGCTGAATTCGTATCCTTACTGCTCTCAGACTAATCTTACCACCTGTGCGCAGCTACTTCTCCAGGGTTGTTTTATCTGTCATGCCCTCCTCATTCCCTCTTCAGTGACTTCAGCCTTTCTTTTTGTTGATTTTGCTCCATCAGCATAAAAATACGCTCCAGTTTCTCCCATTTACATTAAAACCAGAGTATACCTTCTCTCTGCTTCCTCTAGGAAGCACTGTGTCCTCTCTTTTTAAAATAGTTGGACTCCTTCAGTTCTTTGGACTTAACTGTCTCTCCGTCTGCTCATCCTACTCCTTCCCAACTGTTAATGCTCCCCACGCAGCCTCTCCACTACACTGAGGTTACTTCCAGCCTTGGTGCTGCCGAAGGACATTGGTCCCCTCAGCTCTCAGAATGGCCGGGTGGACCTGGGACTGATAGAGCCCCCAGCAAGCCAGCTCATTTGGGGGTCCAAATCCTTTCCAGTTCCCCCCCCCACCCACCATGTGACCTTTTTTTCATACCACATTGTGAGAAAGGTAAGACTAATAATAATTATAAGAACAAACATTTACAGATTTCCCAAAGCAGCGCATGGTATAAGTGCGGTTATTATCCATGTCTTAGAGATGAGGAAATTGAGGCAGAGATTAAATGTTTTGTCCACATGCACAGAATTAGCAAATGGAAAAGCCCCAATCAAACCTAGACACTGGCTCCCATCTGGAGTTTATGCTGTTAACCATTAAGCGCTGCTTTATATTTCTGTCCTCCGTGACTTCAGCCCTGCATGCCTTCCGTCCCTTGTGCTGTCATCCTCCAGCCTGGGCTCAGCTTTCTCACTTCCACCTCCATCTCCCCTTCCATTACCGCTCAGCAGTGCCATACGTTTTTTTTCCCTTTTCCTTAACATTCTTTTGCTTCATCAGCCATGCAGTGACTGTCCACGTTTAATTAATGATAATTCTTCGCCACATGTCCTTCGTATTTTTTTTTTAATTAAGAACTAAAATTTTTGAGATAGTTGGAAACAGTGTTTTACCCTTCCCAACCCATTCCCTTCACTCATCATTGGTAACTATTATCATAACTAGTTATCATTGGTAATTACTATTCTGCAATTAGTATGCACCATTATTATTTACATTTCTGCAGATTTATTGCATATATGTACCTACAATGTATATATAGAATCATTTTTGTATTATTCCGTTTATTTAAACTTTAAAAAAAGGGGAATTTATTCCATCGTAGCTTTCGGTACCTTACAGTTTTACTTGTAAGGCTCGGTTTTTTTTGTTTTTTTTTTTTTTAAGATTTTATTTATTTTATTTGACAGAGATCACAAGTAGGCAGAGAGGCAGGCAGAGAGAGAGAGGAGGAAGCAGGCTCCCCGCTGAGCAGAGAGCCCGATGTGGGGCTTGATCCCAGGACCCCGGGATCATGACCTAAGCCGAAGGCAGAGCCTTAACCCACTGAGCCACCCAGGTGCCCCTGCTTGTAAGGCTGTTAAGAACAGGATTCTCCAAAGTGATAGATGCGTACCTACTTCATACTAATTTCTATGTACTGTATTTCATTGTAGGACTATGCTTTGTTTCCCTATTAAGAGATAATAGGTTATCCTCCCCCCCCCATTTTTTTCCCATTTTTTTCAACCATGCTATTATGAATATCCATGTACATGTCTCCGTGTACATTTGGGAGTTTCTAAGGTATATAAATAGTAGTAGAGTTGCTGGGTCATAGGATTGAATATATGCATCTTTAAATTTACTCGGTTTTGCCAAAATATTCTCCAGATTCGTTCTACAATTTGTATTTCCTCTAGTAGTTGTATAAGCATTCCTGTTTCTCTTCATCCTTACCAACATTTGGTGTATATCTCAGATTATTTCCCTTTTGTCAAACTGATGGATGTAGAAGAGTACCTTGTTTTTGGTTTGCATTTTACTGGTTGTTGGTGGAGTTAACAGCTTTTCATAGGTTTACTGTTTCTTCTGTGAAACTTCTGTTCATCTCTTCTGCTCATTTTCTGGTGGTTTGTCTTGTTATATTTTGTAAGCAGTATTAGCTGAGTGAAAGTTCCCTCCACCCAAATTCTTTCACGTTTCATTCCCTAACCCCGCTTTTTAGGCCCGATAGGCCATTTCTGTTTTAATACTGTACAGATTTCTTAAAACAATGCTATCTTTGCTTCTTTTAGTCATTATTTCAATTTTTTTCATTTGTTCATGTTCCACAAGCATGCTGGTGACTGAGACCCTGCCCGGTCTTGTGGCACTCAGATGAAATGGCACTTCAGTCGGAGCAGCCCTTCCTGAGCCCACTAACTGAAAGTAATACCTTCCTGTCCTGACTTCCAAGGATGTACTTTTATCTTAAATTTACTTGTATGTTTTAGTTCTTTTCAAGCTCTTTGAAGCAGGGACTAAGTACATGGAAATGTTTAATTATAGTGGGATGTCCGGTATATTAGACATTTTTTAATTCCTTGCTTTAGCTAGATCTCCAAAATTTTTCTTCAGATACTAGCTGGGTGTTTTCTTTTTGTCATAGTAGTGCCACGTGCTTTGCCTGCATTCTCATTTAGTACCACAACCAGTGAAATGTATAGTTTCCATCCTCATTTTATAGTTTGGAAACAGGTCTGGAAAGTCCCCAAAACACATAGTTAATGAAGTGTAAAGCTGATCTTTGAACTCCGTTCTGACCCTAAAGCCTGGGCTCTTAAACATTATTAAATGGTATCGTGTTTGGTGTCACAGTTATCTGTAAAGTGACCTTGGCCTTTTGTGTTTCTGTGTCTGTGTGTGGTTTTTTTTGCTTTGATTAGAGACCCATCTATTTTGGATAGTTTAGATCTGAATGAAGATGAACGGGGAGTACTTATTAACAATATTAATAGGCGTTTGACACCACAAGCTGTCAAAATTCGAGCAGGTAAGTGACTTTTTTTAAATGATGTTTAAAATATTTTGCATGAACCAAAAAGCTGTTAAATAATGGGCGTTACCAAAGAATATGTTGTTGCATTAGCATCTGCAAGTGTTTCTATTTCTTAAAAGAAGAAAAGTTTAGGGGCGCCTGGGTGGCTCAGTGGGTTAAGCCGCTGCCTTCGGCTCAGGTCATGACCTCAGGGTCCTGGGATCGAGTTCCGCATCGGGCTCTTTGCTCAGCAGGGAGCTTGCTTCTCTCTCTCTCTCTCTCTCTCTCTCTCTGCCTGCCTCTCCATCTACTTATGATCTCTCTCTGTCAAATAAATAAATAAAATCTTTTTTAAAAAAAAGAAAGGTTTAAGAAATTTTTTTTGCTTCTTCTGAACCATCATAAAATAAAATAAATGTATATGTTGACACACGTGAAAACTGTCATGTATGCATTTAGCTAACCTTAAGTTAGTCCTTTTTTTTTTTTTTTTAAGATTTTATTTATTTATTTGAGAGGGAGAGAGAGGTAGAAGGAGACTCTCTGCTGAGCAGAGAGCCTAACACAGGGCTCAATCCCAGGACCTTGAGATCATGACCTGAGCTAAAGGCAGACTCTTAACTGACTGAGCCACCCAGGCACCCCAGCCCTTTTTTTTTCTTAAGGAGATGGCAAAGTACAGTATTGTCCTTTTGTGCCTCTGGATTAACCACTGTTAATATAGCTTTGGGTATATTCTTCAGACATTTTTCTTAGGCACATATACTGTATAGGAATATATGCTGTTTACATTCAGACATAATTTTTTTGCTTTTACAATGATTACATCATACTATGCAAAATTTTCCTCAGCTAGCTTTTTCTACTGAGTTTATCATGGTGGTCTTTCCATGCAAAACATGGGACTTTTTCTCAATCTTTTTAATGACAAGGTGTAATATTCATAAAGCAATAAACCAG
This sequence comes from Enhydra lutris kenyoni, assembly GCF_002288905.1. Lineage (NCBI taxonomy): Eukaryota > Metazoa > Chordata > Mammalia > Carnivora > Mustelidae > Enhydra > Enhydra lutris. The sequence continues at coordinate 533,244 of NW_019154104.1, forward strand.
TCCTTTCTTGGTGAACATTTAGGTTCTACTATTTTTTTCACTATTAAAAAAAAACAACAACAACAAAAAAAACACTACAAATTAGCAGACTTACAACATAGACATTTACCTATCTGTGTAAGTGTTCTATTAGGCAGGCTCCTAAAAGTGGAACCACTGGGCCAGAGTGGTGTGCAATTTCTAAACTGTTCTAAACAATTTGTAGTGATGAGGAAGTGAGTCACAGAGAGGTTAGAATCATAATTTTAACCCAGACATAGCCAGAAATCAAAATGTTTATTAGATTTCTATTTTTTTGTAATTTCGTCATTCAGGGGCTCAATGTGGAAGAGAAGATAGAATTTCACTGCATACTCAGCTGATTTATAGTTAAGAAAGTTAATAGTTGGGGTAGATTTCTAATTGTGAAAGGGTGATAAAAACTTTGATAATTATTTGAATACCAGTGTGTCTGCCACATCTCGGATTTCTTTTAAGCCCTTTTGGTATAAGTTTTTGAATTTCTGTAATTTCAGATATTGAAGTGGCTTGTTATGGTTATGAAGGCATCGATGCCGTAAAGGAAGCCTTGAGAGCAGGTTTGAATTGTTCTACAGAAACCATGCCTATCAAGGTGAGTAGTCCATTTTCTCTCTCCCTGCTACCAGCCTAAACCAAATCAGATTCTTTTTGTGATCATATTTCATAACAGGTGTTAATGAAAATGGTTCTCGGTGATGTTGTCTAAGGGATGCTACTGCTGATGTCACAGTAGCTAAAGATTTTGATTGGTGTTTGGTGCCAGAGGGCCAGCTGTGCTAAACTTAAAGAGCTCCTATGTCCATCACATTCCTAGGACCTTGAAAAGGGTAACATATTCTCTCGTATTCACACACATCTTTTAGGAGTTTGATCTGAATCTTTTAAGTTGTATCATTAACCAGATGGTTGTTATTCAGAATCTCTTGGATTTTGTTCCATCAGTTTAGTTTAGAACGAAATAAGAATTTTTGTCTGTTTTAGAAGCAAATTATCCATTATGCTGATGATGGCTACAGTTATTTTAGCTACCAAAGACACCTGGAAGTCGTAATTCTACGTATTTGACATTGCAGTGGACTGTTGATACCGGATTTCATCACTGTATCAATTAGCTTTTGCTACCTTAACAGAACACCCCCAAATTGCTGACTTACAGGATTGGAAATTAAGTTTTGGGGTGATTTGTTAAGGCAGCAGAGCACAAAAGAGTTCGTAAACATCGTAATAGTTTTGTGTTGTGTCGGTATGTCCATAATTAAATTTTTGTCTTCTTCCTTAGATTAATCTAATAGCTCCTCCTCGATATGTGATGACTACAACAACTCTGGAGAGAACAGAAGGCCTCTCTGTTCTCAATCAAGCTATGGCTGTTATTAAAGAAAAGATTGAGGAAAAGAGGGGTGTCTTCAATGTTCAAATGGAGGTAAGATCTATAGTGTGTCTTCCTTTTCCTTAAAATATTTATAAGAAATTTAGGGGCACGTGCCTGGCTCTGTCGGTAGAGCATGCAACTCTTGATCTCAGGGTTGTGAGTTCAAACCCCATGTTGGGATTAGAGATTACTTTAGATAGATAGATAGATAATTTTAGATAGATAAATTTAAATCATCTTTAGATTTGCATTCTAAAATACTTTAATCACTGCCTTTCAAAAAGATACATGTAAGATTATAATTCTAAGCCTAAAATAATCATTGACTCAGAGGGTCCTAAAAGGGCTTTTTATAAGTCAATGAGAACTGTCATGCAGTGGTTATTCAGGACTAGTGGCACTGATGGTGTTAGGTTTATCCCCCTGCCAAAGAGAAAAAAATAGCTAACAAAAATGAGTGATCAGTTACTGTCAGAACTGAATTGGCAGGCTTGAAATTTGATCTCAGGATTAGAAACAACATTAGTCTGTATTTTCCTCATCTCAACAAAAATGAAACCATTTGGAAAGAAATGATAATTTATTTTGAATCCAGAAGATGCATTTTTAGAAGACATCTTGTGGGTTTGAAAGATAGAGCCACTGAGATTATTTTCATATTTTTTGAGTTTTGGTTTATAGAAATAACAAAAATATACTGTTTTACTACACACGTATTTTTTTTCCTATATTGTGTTACTCTTACACATTTCTCCCATTACTTACCTAATGGAATTTATTGATACAGTAGCACTCAGAAATGAACACATATGGCAGAGTTGTTAGAAGGACAAGTGTTTCTTTAAGAGTTATTAAATGGGACCAAGCCCCGCATTGGGCTCTCTGCTCAGCAGGGAGCCTGCTTCCTCCCCCTCTCTCTGCCAGCCTCTCTGCCTACTTGTGATCTCTGTCAAATAGATAAATAAAATCTTTAAATTAAAAAAAAAGTTATTAAAATACTAGGCAGTAATAGTGTTGAAATGGAATTTGTATACTGTTGAACTGCCTCACTTTGAAATTATGCCTCTGTTTCCACAGCCTAAAGTGGTCACAGATACAGATGAGACCGAACTTGCAAGGCAGCTTGAGAGGCTTGAAAGAGAGAACGCAGAAGTGGATGGAGACGATGATGCAGAAGAAATGGAAGCCAAAGCCGAAGATTAACTTTGTGGGAAACAGTCCATTTTAAGGAACACAAAGCAGCCCTTCCTGGCTGTAAACCCTAGACTTGAAAGTTTTCCAGTATTGAAAACTTCAAAGCTGAATATTTTTTATTTCCAATTATTTAAATGTTCCAACAGACCAAAACATGACATGCCCTCCTAAAAGTCAGCTGTTTTCACACAGGAGCTCCAACATTCAGCAGTTTAAGCGAGTGGGCCTAACTTCACTAGAGACAAATCTTTAACAGTCATAAAATTGGGCTTGTGGTTTCCATTTCTGATGTCTCCAGATTGGCACCCCTTTGTAGTTCAGTGCCTCCCTGAGATTTATCAGGGGCACCCAAAGCAAATAGCCTCAACCTTTCTACATAAAATGTATCAAGCAAAAATTAAATAAATTTCTGGGATATTTAACTATAGGCTTCTTCCTTCTTGTCACCAGTTAAAAAGCATTATGATTACAAAGACCCTAATTCTATTACTTTCGTTTTAGTCTAGATGAGAAATATAAGGGCAGGTGACCAAAGGATCTATACAGCGGATCCTTTCAAAAGGAGGGTGTAGAGAAAGTAATTTAAACCACAGTTAAAGTTGACTCTTAGGGGAAAAAAGCCTTAAAATGCAAATTTTAAAATTACATAGGATGTGTGCCTTTTACCAACTTGAGACTGGGGACAATATATGGTATGAGGGAGAATTTTATCACACTGGTCCTTGTTGGTCTACTAAGCTGCTTGCCCTGAGTTTGTAATTCAGGGTGGTAAAATTTTTTGTTCTGTTTTATTTTTAAAGATGCTGCTTCTTTAGTCATTTTGAGTATCATTGCCCAACTTCTGATTTCTTTTCCATTAACATATTCACTAGGTGCCACCTAGAGCTTCAGCTCTTTATAATGAATAGGGATCTGATTCAACACAATTAGAGTGATTTTTCTACATTTCCATCATTTTTATGTTTAAGAGCTAATTGTTTAAAAGGTATATGAATCTAAAAGTAAATAAATAAGGTAAATAATTTTCATAGATAATACATGGTTTGAAGTTACAGCTACATTAGCCAGGGTGTAGAAAGTCTTGAGTTACTTTGGGTATGTTTTATAGATTGAATCTCTTAGGAAACTTGAGGTACTAGATTTATTTTATTGATTATTCCTAAGAATAGCTATTTAAATACTTAAAAGATTAAACCTAACCCACCTTAATTGATTGAGTACTAGACTTAATTGAATATTAAAGGGACTGGAAAATAGAAGTGTGTTGGTGAGACAGTTTATGCCATTTTTGGCTTGTCCCTGTTTAATTTAGCAGCCTCTACTTAGCTTTTTAAATCCAAAAGTAAAACTTCATATGGCTGTTGCCACAGGGTAGCCATAATTGCTAGTACATGCCATACTGGGAATATTTAGAGGAGGATCTAGGTGTACTCAAAATTGGCACATGATTTTCACTTTGGTCTTTCTGAGGAGTTAAAACAAGTCTATAAAGCTTGTGGCATCAAGAATGTCCTCAAAATAACAACAGGTGCTCCTTAAATGTTTGTTGTAGGCAAGGAATTAAATTTCCATGTTGTTTACTGAATTTTTTACACTTTAAGGCATAACCCTTGAGAAATACTGGTGACCTCCACAGTGAGTGATTTTTATCCCATCCAAGCCTTTTGCTCAGTTCCACAACAGTTTTGCAAAATTTATGACCTTTCCCAGAGAAAAGATTAATACCTCACTGACACCAATGAAGGAGAGAACTAATCAAACTTAAAGCACACATACCTGCTGACCTAACAATATCACTTTCAAATATGAGGACAAGCTACACACCCAACTCCAAATAACCTGAGGAACAGATAAAGACAATTGACCAGTTTATCCAAATCTTGCATTACCATTCAAAGACTTTTCATTAAAAATTGACAAGTTCATCTCCCCATTCTGCCTGTGAGTTAAAGTGGCTATCAACTCATACACCTGAAAATCCACAATAGTTCGGGTCACACTTAATTGTAATGGAAAGTCAAAAGTAGCTGAAAAAAAATGGGAGCATACGAACATTTTCTTTTGCTGTGTTTTGTAGCAAAACAAGACAACCAGTATGTACCTGGATAAGGCTCATTTAGTGAGAACCTATAGAGACATGCTAGGTAGGCATTACAGTTACTACTCAGCTGCCATCCTTTCAAACACTTGACGCAGCTACTTTTGTGTGAAGAACCTTTAAAATGGTTCGGGATTTTTAAAAATTCAAGTACTAGGACTTCGGCAAGAGTTGCCTCAAGGTAATGGCCGTCTACTTTTTCAACACACGAAGATTCTGATACCCCTATACAGAACAGGGTGCAGTTGTGCCAATTTGGAGTCAAGCCATCAAATCAAATGCAGTTTAATTTAGATAAACACCTGTTGATATTCGGAGAGCAATAAAAAGAAAAAAACTAATTCCAGGGACATTAGACTTTGATGAAATGCCAAATGGAAAATGGTGCTTTAAAAGGTAGTCTCTTACAATGTAAGGAATAAAATAAAAACTCATTGGCTTGGAATTCCTGATCATTCGGGTCAGGTATTCTAGACAAGATTAAGAGGAGACAGTTCACGCTATCTAAAAGGAAAATTTTTTCCTTAAGCACTTTGGAAGTATCTACTCCCCTTAAATATAAGTTACATATCTATTCATTAAAGAAAGTCTAAGCACTTGTACTTGGCAAGAATGCTGGCAGTAGCTTGTGCCAGATTACTGTATAAACTTTAAAGTAATAAAAATGTTTTTAAAGATCTTGTATGATACAGACTTTTCACTACTTCAGATTAACCTCCCAACTGGTGAAGCTTCTTGGTACCTGTATGTCTCAGTTAATGTAAACCAAAATTTCGTTCCTTAATTCTTTTCCCGTTTACGTCTTTCTCTGTCCTTAAGCAGCTCCTGCTCTGCATCTCTTCCTGAATTGCCATTTTTCATAGAAATGCTATAATTTTACTCTTTGTTGTATGTGTGACTAATCTCTCCAACTGAGTCCATGATTTCTGCAGTGTATATGCTTAGGCAGGCTTATTCTTCAACACAATGTTCAAAATTCTGATTTTAAGATGAAGCAGGTCTTAGAGACAAAGATCACTTGAGATGTTTTCATAATCTTGCATAATAATTGGTACAGCACCAAGCCTGAAAAACGTTTGAAAACTATAAAACTTTATACAGGAATTCTAGAAACGTGTCAGTTTTTATTAATTCCAGAGAAGGAGTTAGTTTTGGACAGCATTTCAGAGACAGCCAGCATGAGACTAGTGTTTAATTTAGTATTACAATATGGCTAGTTAGTGTTAAAACCAGGAAACCTGCTTTGGTGCGGGAGGAATGGCTAGTCATGAGGATGGGTGAAAGTCAAGATGCTGCGGGCTAATGGCAGTTCTAGCATTTCCAGGCTATTAACAGGAAGGTGGGGAAGGAAACAGCACCACTGCCAATTGCGATCGAAGGAACTCCAGTCTCACTGCAAGGCCGTATAAAATATACAAAGAAGCTAAAAGTCTTAACACTCTCCCCTTCTCCAAGAAATCTTGCCTGTACCATCTGATAGGAGGGAGGAATCCTGTCCTGTTCCTTCGGGAACACATTGTCACGTTAGCTTTTTGATAGCTTCAATCCACTCAGCTCGCTCAGCCTTACTGCTGGCCTGGATATAATAATGCGTGTCATCCTTGGTAATCACTTTGAAGAGATTCCCCTGGACATTTCCTTTAACCCCTAGGCAGAAGAAAAATTAGTGAGTATCTGTGTCTGCTTTCAGCTAGAAGTCAACTGAGCCACAAAAAAAAAAAAAAAATACACATAATGAAGTATTTACTAAATACCAATGTACGGAGTTAGGGAATCCCACCAGATGCCCGCTTTCCTTTTTCCCTCCTTTCTACTCCCCATCCCTCCCCTGCACCCTCTTGACCTGCTACCTACAATCTACAGTTCCATTCACATCCAAGAATCCAGGATGTTTATGTTAAAAGTAGGCACAGATTTGGGACTTAAACTTGTTTAGCTTCTTTGAACCTCAATTTCCACATCCATAAAATGGGAATAATACCATCTTTCTTAGCAGGCTATTGTGAAGTTAGTATGCTAACTGATATTAAAGTGTGTTGCTGACCCTTAAACACTGGGTAGGCTACCATTCTTAGGTGGAAGCTTATCTGCCAGTAAGCACAGAAACTGAGGGGAAAGAACACCAGAGAAGGATTATTTAGTTGTGTTGTTAAGACACTGAAAAGACCCCACATGCCCTTTTCCCTCATTCTGAAATTGGCTCTAAAACTCACACTATTCATCATCTCACTGAGACCTACTCAGCCCCCGTCACTCAGTCCATCAGAAGAGCGCCACTGAGCGGAGCCAGGAGCATCCCAGGGCCTACAGGCCTGCACAGACTTGTGCCTTACCAGTGGGAACGCCATTATCCTCCAGAGCAGACACGAGTGAACCACGAAGAGAAAACCCACCTACTGGCCGGTTCTCCTCCTGTAGCAGAAAGAATTCCTGATGAGGCATAGTGTGAATGCACAAAAGGGAAAAAGGAGAAAGGAGTTGCCATCTTGCCTGAAACCACCCTCAGGCCAGCTAACAAAGTGAGTCATCTGTAACCGAGGAGACCGAATTTGGACATCACATGGCCACCTACGTGCACCATAAGGAAGTCTGGCATCACTGCCAGCAGTCGCAGGGCCACACTCCACCCTGGCCCTCAGCCCTCCCTGCCATCTGGCTGGGTCCCAGAGGGCTCCTTCTCACTCTTTCAGGCGCTCGCCTTAGGGCGGGGATTCCTGACAAGCTTGGTGAGGGAGGAACTGCCCACTCTTCAGTATTTCAAAAACTAAATGAAAATCACACATCTATCAAGACAAGGCTGGACATGCCAGCTCAAAGGCCATTTATCTTTACTTTTAACTGGAATTAGATCAACTCATCATACAACAATACTTACTATCTGAAACTCAAGAGTAGCAATTCTTTGATCGGTTAGAAAAAAGAAAACAAAATTAGTAAAGTATGGCTTAAACAGTATGTAATAAAAGAAACTTTCCACTACATTGGTGGGAACAAAAGTTTGAGGGGCAGAATTCATGGGATCTCCACACAGAAAGGGGCAAAGAGACTGGGGAGCACCAGTTAGGAGTCTCCTTTACAGGCCACCCCACCTTCCCCAGCCCCACAAAAAGCTTTAGAGAAACTAAAAGATGCTTTCCTCTGAAAATAATGATAACCCTCTGCGCAGGCAACAGTGTGCTGAAAGAAAGAAACGATCAGACCGTTGAGTACAGCTTGGATCATGGAAGGAATGGCATGGCACAGCAGAAGTACGGGGAGGGACACTGACACAGTCAGTGGGCTGGCTCCCGCTGGGCTCGGGAGAGAAGCGTCTGAAGCCTCACACACAGTAGTTAAGTGAACGTGCAGCACTCACTTTGGAAGGGTCATAGTAATGCAGGAAAGCCGGATCCTTCCTCAGGACAAAGCGTCGCACCTTCCAGTTTTTCCTCTTGTGCCCCTAACGCAAAGAAAGGGTTCAAGGCTCATCAGGGACAGCCCTGACCCTTCCTCCCACTTCCTTGCATCTACTGCCCAAGCCAACTTGCCACAACGGACTGCTTTCCGGAAGGGGTCTCCTGGAGATCTGAGGACTGCAGTGACCTGGACCTCCCTGCTCCGAGACTCTTAAGCAAGAACACTGTCACAGTTAGTTGACAGAACCAGAAAGGGTCAACACTGAAAGGAAAGGGGAGCACTATCCAGACCCCAGTCAGGGTGTAAAGAGGACAGGGAGGCAGCAGGCGTCCACTGGACTAAGAGCTCCCAGGAAAACTGGAACCCGAGGACACCAGCTTTTAAGTGTCAGAAGCAAACCTACAGCTTCACGGAGATATGTGCTCACATGGACACTAAAATCCACTTTAGCATTCTCCATCAGAAAAAGGAAGAAGTGATCAATCCTATGTTAAAAATCTTAATGTATAAGATATTGATGTGTAGGGCTCTCTTTGGCGTCACCCCCAAGATCATGCTTCCTTAGCCCCCTAGCCTGGAGCCCCCAGAGTCCCTCCCTCCCCCTCCTCCTGGCCGGCCAGGCACTGGCTCCCTCCCCTCACTAGACTCCCATGGGGCCTGGGCAGCACAGCCCTCGGGGTAGAAGCTGTCCCGTTCGTGGCAAGTAATCTAAGAGCAGGTGGGGATCCTGATGTACAAGAAGCAGGCGACAAGGACAATGTGTGTCCCAAGTAACACAGGAATGGCACCGAGCAGCGTGTGTCCATTGGACAGACTCGCCATTTCACACAGCGTGTGGGATGTGCGCCAACATGAGCGGCGTGCAGAAGGTCTGTTTACACGTGGTGGCACGTGTGATTCTGTTCAAGGCTGGCCTGTGCGTCTCGCACGCAGGTGTGCCGTCACAAGGACACTCCCCCAGACGTGGTTGGCAGTAGTGACCATGGTCAGTTTTTAAACATTGACATGACACTACAGAATGTCATCTTCAACCTAGTGAAGTAGGTGAACAAGACTTATTTTTTGTTGGAAAAGTGCATGAGGGAGGTGTGCAGCCTCACAGGGAAAGAGGCAGACACCCCAGGAAGCGTCAGGGAGCTGAAGACCGGCAGATGCAGACACCAGCCCGGCAAGCAACGCCCTCGCAGCCAAGTGCTCGCAGTGGGTACGGAGGCAGACGCTGGTTCTTGGGACTGTGATCGTGACTCCTGGGCATGTTTCGCCTGAACCTTGGGACTCTGTGTGTGCGTGTGTGTGAGAGAGAGAGAGAATGGGCATGTTCTCGCGCCTCTTGACTCGTGGCCTGCAGCTGCCCTTGGCTCCCGCTTTAGCAGATTCTGCTGGTAATGAGCAGCTGTCCTCGGCATGCTCAGCCCTTCCCACCCTGTGGGGGCACCTGCCCATCTCCTCCCTCTCCAAGGCAGGCATACCTGCTTGGCCAGATAGCCTTGTTTTACCACTGTACCACTTAACTCCACAGTGCTGAGACTAATTTCTTCCTTGGAGCTTATCTTCTTCTTGTAGCTCTCAGCCTAGCAGGAATAAAGAACAAGGACTCCGTGACCAAAAAAGTCCCAGTTCCAGGCTCTGGGGGTTACCACAGGGGAAAGGAAAATCCTCGATCAAAAACCTCACTCCACCTGGAGAGGAAGAGGTCCCCAAACCCTAGGCCTCTCGCCCATGACTGTGGACCCCTGGTGCTCACTCTGTTACCTCCTCCTTTCTCTGCCCCAGTGGCAAGAGGAACTCCCTCCCTAACTTACAAAAGTGTACAGGGCTGTGGAGTCATCCAGGAACTGCTCGGCCAGGTCTCCAGAGCGAATGGCTCCCATGCTTCGGACACCTACCGGCCTCAGGAAGTTCTCTTCCATGAGCATGGAGGCCAGGGTCACAGCTTCCAGACGGTTGGCAGAAAAGCTGTTGGAGATAAGCCAGTCCACCAGGGAGGAGCCTGCATTGGGGCAAGGGCAGCACCAGTTAGACAACAGGCTACAGTCTGGCTTCCCTGGGGATGCTTGGCTGTGACCTCATTGACTTTAACCTCCTGGGCAGCCTTGGGCTCTACCCAAGAGCAGACCCAAGGCCACAACCACATGTGGCCATCTCAGACCAGCTTGTTGGCCGCCAGCAGCTCTGGCCTCAACACAGGAGAGCTAGTATGACTGAATCCCAGATCACCAGGCTCCCAGTTTCCACCGCCTGCCCCAGTCCCCAAGGGGGAGGCTCACCTATGAAGGTCTTTTTGTAGGTGCTTCCCTGCTCCATGTTGGGGCTTGGCCGGATTCCACTGCTGCTGTCGTGCATCTTGTCCACGATGTGACTAATCAGAAGGAAGGCAAGGAGAGGGACCCCTCATTGCACTGACACCATGGGGGAGGGGCCATGGGTGCAAAACAAGGGGCAACCAGTGTGATATGTATCACAGAGCAATGGGGGATGCATCCGTGATGCATCAGAACTAGAGAGGTAGGATTTTCAGATGTTTCTTTTCTTCTGCTCGTCTACATGCTCTAATGTTTCTATATGAGACAGGTACACTTTTGTAGTAAAGTGTACAACAATGATTCTCTATGACTGCATAAAGTGGGACCTCCTCCAGCTACTTCTCAAAGTCACACAGCACTCGAACCTGCTCGTGCCTGCGCTGCTCCTCCCTCCGCACTCTCCATGGTCTAGCAGCGCCCTTGCTGCACAATCAAGACTTCAGCACCTGGCATGGAGCTCTCTGCGAGTCCAGAAAGGGACTCATCCTGTGTCTTTGACGGGTGTAACCGTTCCGCTATCTGGGAGGTTAGGGGGTGCTGCCTGTGGGGGTAACTGTCTCTGTGATGGGACTCCTTTCATACGTCCCCACATTTTAGAGCGCTGCCTCCGGCAACGACCTGCTTTCTGTTCTGTGAGACGATCCCTGCCTTGAGTTGGAAAGCCCTGAGAGGAGATCTGATGTATTCCCGTTTGTATCTCCCGAGCACCGAGGGCAGTATAGGGCATGCAGTTGGCACTCTATAATTGTTGCCTGAATGAGGAGCTAGATGAGGAACCTCACAGAGCAAGAATGCACCTGCTACCTGAACATGTCCCTCTTGCTGCTCAGCTGCCAACAAGCCCGGTGACATGGTGAGTGGTGGTCCCTGGGGGACTGTGACGTGGCCCTGGACAACCTAGCTGAAACTGAAGGGAGGAACTCAAGACACTGAGGTGGGCAGAAGCAGCAGAGGCCCCAGGAGGTCAGAGGAGCGGGGCAGGTAGCTAGGGCCTAAGGCCCTGAAGCACCAGCTGGTACCAGACAGGCCTGTGCGGCAGCCAGGGGCCCATTCCCTGTGTCACACAGACATTAGAGGCTGCAGCAAAGCCAGGCAGGGCGCGGGCCGTGGGGCTGGGCACTCACTGCAGGCTGATGTGAGGCGGCAGCTTGAAGGAGTTTTTGAGTATGTGCAGCTGCTGGACCTTCCCCGGCTGCCCCGCGTGAATAGCCCCCGTTATCTCGAAGGCCCAGGCATCCCTCTCTTCTCGGGAACAGGCCTCCAGGAAGTACTCGGTGGACGTTTGTGTCTTCAGCTTAATGAGATGCTGCGGGAAGAGACGGCCGGTCAGACGAGCGCTCAGAGGCCTGGCGGGCAAAGATGACAGGGCCACGGCCAACCTGAGACACGTAGGTCTGGCCGCTGCCGAACGCCCAGTCCCTCAGGCATGTCCCGGGGGTGGTCCTCAAAGATCCTCCTACACACCTCAAGCCACAGGGAGCCCATGGCCTCCTAAGGCAAGCTCTCCTCCCTGTACAGACTATTTGGCATAGAGACAGCTTCTGGGCACTTTGCCTCCCTGCTTCTGACACTGCCTTCGAGAACCACACAGACTCACCTTACGTCCCACCACAGCCCCTAGGCCAAAGTGGGAAATGCACTGGCTTTCACATCAGATTGATCTGATAGCAAATCCCAGCTCTGCCCTTAGCTGTGGACACTTGGGCCATTGAGGAGCCCCACTGGGCCTTGCTTTCTTCACCTGCCATATGGGGATATGAACACCTACCTCGGAGACACCGTTCCTCATGCTCCCTTCCATGCGCTTTTCTCTAGTCTAAGCATCCCCAATCTTTCACATACTTCTCATACGGTATGTTGAAACTCTTAACCAGCTCATACTCTGCTACATGTTCTGCCGTTGGTCAACAGTTTCAGAAGCTTTGACCTATGGAACAGAACCAGCTGCTGCGGGAAAGTTCTGAGGGGTGCAGGGTGGCACGGGGCTGATGGCCCGAGGTCGCACTGACGGCCCCGTAGACTCACACTCTGTGCAGTCAGCCCAAAGTCCTTCTGAGGTGGGCTGCACCTCCTCCATTCCTTAAACGTGCAGAGGGGGTTTTCTGACCGCTGGATGTGGTCAAAAAATGGATGCTGACCCTATTAAATGTCATCTAAGTAGACTCTGGGCCTCCAGCTTCTGCTGGAAAACAGACGCTTTCTTTCATTCCCATTCTGGTTTCCAGTGCATTGGTTCCCAACTTGCTTCGCTTGCAAACTTAACATCCCTCCTGTCAACTAACAGCAAAAACGGTGATAAGACAAGGCTGGCTCACAGTCCCTGAGAACACCATGAATCTGTTCCTCCAAGTTAACACCGACTCACTCACCGGCATTGTGAGAGAACAAATTTAACCAGCTCCCCGGACCTCTACGATCTCAGCTGGCAGTCAACATTTTAATGGAAGAATTTCAGGAGAGACTATAAAATTCCATGTGAAATCCAGGCATACTCTTTCATAGCTTCCCTAATTTAATATATATACACATACATACAGACATACACATGCATACACTTTATAACTTGTTCTTAATGAACCTGCAGGCTCTTCCTGACCTCTTCCAGCTCAAAGACTCATGAACCAGGCAGAGGACCGTCTGGAAATCAACATGAAGCTCCCAACTGCAGTTAGCAAATTTAACTCCTATCTCTTTTGAAGGTTTTTTCTATGTCCAGCCCATTCAACCTAACACTTTCTCTACCGATCCTTAAAGATTTTTAAGGGGCATCGGGTCAACAAGTTAAACTACAAGTTCTGGAGAGTAACTTATGGACAACTAGAGTCTTACATTGACTTAGAAAAGTTTTTTTCCCTCTTAAAATCATCTCACTTATCTGTATATTTGTCTTCGTTCTTAAACATTAATTCAGCAAACATTTGCTGATCTCCTGCTATGTGTCCAGACACCATGTTTGGTCTTCTGACACCACAGGGAGGAAGGTGCAGCCCCAGTCCGCCCAGGCTGGGTCTTCTCCGGCAGCCCGGTTTTCCCTTTCCAGCAGCAGCCCCTGCAGGCTGGCAGAGGGAAACTGTAGAAGGATGTTTCATTTTTGCAGCTTCCTAGGCTGGAATGACACTCGACACACCTCCCTCTCCTTCACCCTCAACGTCCAGTCAACCATGTCCTGAAGACATTTCCTTCACCATGTTTTCTCGTGGTTCCCCCTACTTTTTGCCTTATTTCATGCCTTGTTATTTTAATAGCTCCCTTTGTTTTCTTGAGAAAAATTCAACACTACAAAAGAGTACAGCAGTTAACATAACAACTACCAAGAAACCCACCACCCGGAATGCACTGTTACGAATATTTTCTTATACTCAGAAGGATTGTCAATTGGTCTAGAAGAGTCAAAGAAGTAAAACATGGTAAGAAAGACGAAAATAGTGGGGTGCCTGGCCCGCTCAGTCGGTGGAGCGTGTAACTCTTTTTTTTTTTTTAAGATTTTATTTTATTTATTTGACAGAGAGAGATCACAAGTAGGCAGAGAGGCAAGCAGAGAGAGGAGGGAAACAGGCTCCCTACTCAGCAGAGAGCCCGAAGCAGGACTCAATGCCAGGACCCCAAGACCATGACCTGAGCCGAAGGCAGAGGCTTAACCCACTGAACCACCAGATGCCCCTGTACCTCTTGATCTCGGGGGTTGTGAGTTCAAGCCCCATGTAGAGAATACTTAAAAAAATAGGAAAGCAAAAAAAGGAGGAAGATAATGTAAGATCCCTTCTTTATGTATTTAGTAACTTACTAGGAGCAGAGCATAGTTCCTCATTTTAGTCCTCCTAAGAGCATTTTTACCCATCCATTCTCTCACTCAGAACCTTTGATGGCTCCCCATGTCCTCCATCTGGCCCCAGCCAATCTCCCATTGCTCCCTGGGTGAACATTCCCTTGTGGCCACATGGGCCATTGCTATCTCCAAATCTATCTCTCCCCTCACTTTTACTCAAGGCTTTCCACCTTCCCAGAATGTCTGCCTCTCCCCTCTTTCAGATCTTTCCCAAATCTCTACTCCTCCCAATGCAGTACCTGACTCAGCCAGCCTGTAACGACATCTTCCTCCTCTTCGGGAATACAGTGTTCTCTACAGCTCACCATGCTTGTGCCAACATTTGGAATTCTGTTTTTTTCAATTAACCACTTGCTTTCATAATAAGATTAATAACTCAAGGGGAAAAAAAAAAAACTCTTACCATTTTCTTCCTTGATTCCTCTAAGCAAATTTCCTGGCACATAACGAGCCCTCAAAAAACGATTGATTCAGATACCTTTTTGATGGTCAGGTTGAAACTGTGCCTGACTTTTGGAACATGCACCCCCCTCAGGGGATGAAAGCCAGTATATGTACAGTGCCTCCTAGCCAACAAAGTGCTTGGACAGACCAGCACTTTCTCTCATGATCCTCAACACAACTATCTCTCATGATCCCCAACACAACCATGGGAGACAGTGAGGCATCATTATTCTACCCCATTTCATAGATGAGGGACAAAGACTCAGAGAGGTTCAATTACTTGCCCAAGGTCACACACCTGGTACACAGTGTAGCGGACTTGAATTTAGGTTTTTCAATGATAACTCAGCTCTTCACCCACACCACCCTCACCAAAGACACCACAGGTGGGAGGGTCCGGGGCAGGGGGAGCCGGGAAGCAGGGGCCTTCACTTACAGGTCGGTTTTCATACTCCAGGCAGGGGCAGGTGATGGTGCAGCCATCCAAAAGGATCTGGCCCTTGGGAGGGGTCACCTTCCGACCCCCCTCAAGCTTGTAGTACAGCAGTGTGTTCTGCCGAAGGATGAACCATCGCGCCTTCCAGTTGTGGACAATGTGACCCTGAGGACGAACAGGAGAGCCCTGCAGTGAGGTGACTGAGAGGACAACACTGAGTTCAGCGAGAAGTGTCACATGACCCAGGGAGCCCAACTGTGCCATGGAATCAACTGTTCAAAAATGGGGACAGCATTATCTTTTTAAAACAAAACCAAAAAACTCATTTTATATTTTTAATTTTAAAATAATTTCAATTTAGAGGCACCTGGGTGGCTCAGTCAATTGATCCTCTGCCTTTGGCTCAGATCATGATCTTAGGATCCTGGGATCAAGTCCTGAGTCAGGTTCCTTGCTCAGCAGAAAGTCTGCTTCTCCCTCTCCCTCTGCCTTCTTGCCCCCACTCATGCTCTGCCTCTATTCCCCCCCTCTCAAATAAATAAATAAAATCTTAAAAAAATAATTTCAATTCAGAGAAAAGCTGAAGAATAGTATTAAAGAACTTTTTTACAGAATAATTTACGGGTAAATTGTTAACATGATGCTCCATCACTTCCGAATATTTCATTGTGTATCTCCTACAAAACAGGGAAGGGGGAATATTTCCAACACATCCATAATGCAACCATCAATGTCAGGAAATTTCCATTAATATGTTATTTTCATCAGTTCTACAACCCCCAACCAAGTTTCACCAATTGCCCCAATAATGTCCGTATTAGCCAAAGGATCCAGTTCAAAATCATATCTTTTATTTTCATTTTCATGAAAAAGGCATTATCTGTCTGGATCTCCCTGTCATCTTTTTTGAGTATGTAACAAAAACCCTTGGCATTGACCTTCCAGTTCCCAGTTGGCCTTTTTTGTGATTATAAGCCTTGAAAGAAACTACAAAATATACAGAAGAGCGAGTCTACCACTAGGAGATAGCCATTGTTAACACTTTGTATTTTCTTATAGTCTTTTTTCCTCTTAGTTTTTACTTTCTGGGTTTTAAAAAATTCAAGACCATGGTACATATATTTTATTTTTTTTTTTTTTTAAGATTTTATTTATTTATTTGACAGAGATCACAGGTAGGCAGAGAGGCAGGCAGAGAGAGGAAGGGAAGCAGGCTCCCTGCTGAGCAGAGAGCCTGATTCGGGGCTCGATCCCAGGACCCTGGGATCATGACCTGAGCCGAAGGCAGAGGCTTTAACCCACTGAGCCACCCAGGCGCCCCAAGACCATGGTACATATAGTTTTGTTATCTAGCTTTTGTTTTGTTGAGCTTCGCAGAGCTGAACATCTTCTCAACACCAATATATTTCTTTAAAACATGTTTTTTTTAATAACCACTAGGTAGATGCAACCTCTACTTATCAATCTCCTATTGTGTGTAGCTGAGGTTGTTTTGTTTTCTCAGTGTTATGAACAATTCTGCAATGAATAGCCTTGCACATAAATTCTGATCTGCATCTCAGATCTCCCCTCCTTAGGATACATTCGTAGAAAGAATATTACTAGTCAAAGGATGTAAGCAATTTGTAGAGTTGAAGCCACAGTCTACCAGCGCTAAGAACCCTAAGAATCTTGCTAAGCCTGGTCTGACAGGCCTAAAAGGCAGGATATTTGAGGCGGGGGCGGGGGGGTTGCAGGGGGGGATGTGGTTCCTCAGGTGAGTCATAGAGCCAATGCATAGCATAGTCAGGATAGGTAAAGGCAAAGAGCCTATTTCTTTTTCTTTCTTTTTTTTTTTTTTTAGATTTTTTTTTTTCTTTTTGAGACAGATCGAACACATGCAAGGGAGAAGCAGGCTCCCCACTGAGCAGGGAGCCTGATGTGGGACTCCATCCAAGGACTCTGAGATCAGAGCATGACCTGAGCCAAAGGCAGATGCGTAGCCAACTGAGCCACCTGGGCGCCCCTAAGGAGACTTTTTTTTTTTTTCTTTTTACGATTTTATTTATTTATTTGACAGAGAGAGACACAGCAAGAGAGGGAACTCAAGCAGGGGGAGTGGAAGAGGGAGAAGCAGGCTCCCCACCTAGCAGGGAGCCTGACACGGGGCTCTATCCCAGGACTTTGGGATCATGACCTGAGCCGGAGGCAGATGCTTAACGAGTGAGCCACCCAGGTGCCCCTAAAGAGCTTATTTCTTAAACAGACCAACAGATCAGGGAATGTCTACTGAGGAATCAGAAAGGAATGGGTTTAGTACACACTCATGAAAGCACCTTTCCTGGCCTATTTCCCAGAGCAAAGCCTGATAAGGACTGGATTCTAAGAGAGGTGTGCTTTATCGGAATCAGAGAACCCTTCCCCAATTCATGCCTTTCCTTATATTTCCTGGCATTTATTTATTTCAAAGGCTCCTTGAGTTCGCATATCTGTGGTATTATGATTGCTCTGTGTGTGCTGAGTGCTTGTTAGGGAACCAAAAACTCTAGGAGTTGACAGAGCAAGCACTGGGCAGTGCCCAAACAGAAGTTACTGTGGCAGCGAAATAAAACTTCGAGCCATGCTAATTTGACAAGTTTATGAACAGGTCTAAGTGCTGTCACACTGTGTGGCAATTGGGCTGTTCACAGGAGACAACTCTCGTAGACAAGTTGCCTTTCACGTTTTGCTGTCTCCACTCTGTCCCGTACTTAGGACTGACATGTAACATGACGGCTGGCAGCTGCTCTCGACATGGGCAGACATGTTTAAAGAAACAAAAAAGACTTGGCTCTGGCCTCTCAACAGCTGGGGTTCTCTACTGCTCTCCACGTGGCCCAGACTCGGGTCCTTTTTCTCAATGACTCCCTCCTAAGGGGCTCCCGGAGCACTAGCAGCAAATGGCTGGCTCAAAAGGTTGTGTATGGGGAGAATGCAACCCTCGTGCATGGAATGGGGGCAGGTTGAAGTGGAGAAGGGAAGACGGCAAAATCGTCTTAAACCTTAAAACACAGGCATTATGGGCTCCATTGTGTCTGCCCTCATGCACACACATGTGTGTATTAAAGCCCTAACTCCCAGTATTGACTGCATGTCGAGATAGGGCTTTTAAGAGGTGATTAGGGTAAAATGAGGTCATTAAGTGGGCCCTAACCCAAGCTGACTGGGGTCCTTATAAGAAAAGGACAGTTAGACATACAGAAAGACATCGGGGAGGCATATGCACAGAGGAAAAAGACCATGCGAGCCTACAGCAGGAAGTCGCCCATCTGCAAGCTGAGGAGAGAGGCCTCAGGAGAAGCCTGACAGCCTGACTCGACCCCAGCCTCCAGAACTCTGAGAAAACAAATCTGTTTAAGCTGTCCTGTCCAGCAGCTCTAACAAGCTAAACCAACAGGGAGAGGAGAAGTGGGGCCTGGAGATATCAGAGAAAAAAGTGTCACCAACAGATACTGAACAGGACAAACCAACATGGAGATTCTGTACTTTCCTGGACAAAATGCTACATTTCCCAGAATCCCTGGCATGAAGGGAACAGGTAGGTGACCAAGTAGCTTCCACTCCCATGTATGTGGACCTGACGCATATCTGGCAACAACCAAACAGGGGGAAATGGGAATTTGGGGCAAGAACAGTGTTGGAAGAACAGGTTCTTCTGACACCCAGTCCCCAGAGCTATCAGGGACAAACGGCAAATCATCTCAGCAGTGATGTTTCCCCTAGAAATATCTGGTGGTGCTGTTGGGCATTTTTGTCCGACTACATCAGCCCTGGCTGTGTAGCATCCCAGCCAGGTTCTCTGGCCCTCCCAAATACTCCTGAGTTTCTTAATAATTAATATTCCTCCATGAGATCCCCTTCTGTTCAAATTCACGAGAGTGGAATGTGCTTATGAGCCACTATGAATCCTGACAGCAAAGGAGAAAGGTCCGCAGAGAAAGGCTGATGAAAAAGGATTTACTGTGTAGGTAGGAACCCTGAAGCAGCTGGTGACCCTCATAAAAAACGTTCAAAGTCTTTGACCCAATAATTCCACTTCTGGGGAGGTGTGCTGAGTAAATCATCTAGGATATGGAAGAGGTTTTATGTATTGAGATACTTTGGATCATCACTTCTAATAAAATAATGCAAAATAATCTAACTGTGTAACAATATCATGCCCACTGTGGCTGTTGAGGAGGGATTCCCATCCTAAGAGATGGCAGGAAAGGTCACTGGTGGAACCCTCAAGGTCAAACCCAGCAGTCTGAGCCTACCAAGAATCACAGCGCCCATGGTCTTCAACACAGGCAAAGCACTTTTACCTATATTTTTTTCATACGATACCTAAAAATAACTCTATTGGTTATTTTAGAAAATTTCTGAAGAGATACCTCAGGAAAGTTAATGGTTATCTTCTCTAAGGACTAAGACTGGATACAAGGCAACAAGAATGAAAACTTATTTTTCGATTTACAACCTTGAGTAATTTCCTAGCTTTTTTTAAATAATAAGTATATATTATTTTTGTAATGGAAAATGAAATTCAAATAGACAATAGTCCTGATGAGATAACTAGGGAACTCGTTCATTCATTTATCACTTCATTCAACAATCAACGAATAACGATTACTCCAGCAAGCACCGTGTTGGCAGCAGGGAGACAAAGATGGACAAGATTCGGACCTAAGACACCGCAGGAGACAGACAATGATGCCAGCCAGTGGGATAAGTTCTAGGACAGACTATTGGTGGGGCCCCCCAGGATCCACACCTTCTGATATTGACACCCTTATGTATTCCTTCCCACATTGTACAAGGGTTGATCTGTGTGACCCTTGTCAGAGAGAATATGGCAGAGGGATGATTTGTCAGTTCTGACATTAGGATAGAAAAGACCGTGTAGCTTTAGTCTTGGGGACTCTCTCTCCCTGACCATGTATTCCAGGGAAAGCTGGCTGGTTTCATATCATGACCAGCCCCTACAGGGAGGTGAGGAACCCAGGCCACCAGCCAGCAGCCATGTGAGTGACTGTGCCTCACTGGGATCCTCCAGTCAGCCAAGCCCTCAGGAGACTGCCACACTGGGCAACATTTTGGCTGGAACCTCATGAGAGACTTGAATCTTGTAGCTAAGATGTTCCTGAATACCCACCCCTCAGAAACCAGGTGAGACTGTAAGTGTTCATTGTTTTAAGATGTTAAGCTTTGGGGTGATGATTACGGAACAATGGGGAAGTAAGTAAAACAGGTCATGATGCAAACCCCAGAATCACCTCCGATGAAGGCAGAAGCTCAAAGGAGGCTGAGTGGGCTAAGGCAGGTCCCCTGAGAAGCTAGGGCTGAGTCTGGATGCTAGGGCTGAGTCTGGAAGGCTAGGGCTGCTAGGGCTGAGTCTGGAAGGCTGCGTGGAGTTGGCCAGGTCAGGAAGGCAGGAAAGGGAGAGCTCGAGCCACTTCCGCTTGTGGGAAACTCCAAGTAGCTCTGTCTGGCTTTGGCTCAGAGGCCTGTGGGCAAAGGACAAGGGAAGTGACGTGGGTCCCGTCGGCTTCAGGTTCCATGTGGTAAAGTCTGATCTTTATACTGTGGCCCAAGGGGAATCCTTGAAGACTTTTAACTAGAAGGATGACAAAAAGCTTGTGTTCTCGTGTTTAAAAGAGCTCCCCGACCACACTTTGGCAGATCAGCTGAACGAAGCCAGCCAGACTGCCGCAGGGCAGCTCAGGTGGGGGCCGTGGTAACAATCCACCAGATGGCAAGAAAAATGCCACTGTCGCCAGTCTACAGACAAACATGCCGTACTCAGAGGAAATAAGAAACTGGCTCAAAGTCACCAGGTAAAAGGGGTCAGAGGCCAAAACCACAGTGGTCTAGCTGAAAAATATGCCAGGCCTTCCTCTTCCCAGGCAGTTTCCACCCTCTCCAGGCTCCTTATCCGCAAGTAGCTGGCCCAGGCCCAGCCCACTGGACCACGAGTGGTTTAGGGTCCCTAGAACCCCTTTAGGGGGAAGGAGAAGGGTCCCTAAGCTGAAACAGCAACTCCACAGCTAGGCTTAAGAGGCATGGAATGTTACAGCTGGAGGGACCCTTTGAAAAAGACCACACTACTCCCTAACTTTAATGGTGAGGAAACCAAGGCTCAGAAAGTTCTTGTCCAAGACCCTACAACCCCAAAGAAGCAGAGATGGTACTTGTTATGGATTGAATGATGAGCCCCTGAAAGTTACATTGAATTCTTAACCCCTGAATGTACCCATGCATGTGATCTTGTTTGGAAATGCGGTCTTTGCAGATGTGATCAGGATAAGATGAAGTCATAACAGCTTAGGGTGGCCCTAATACTGACTGGTATCCTTATGTGAAGAGGAGAATTTGGACACTGAGATTCACCAGGAGAAGATGGCCATGTGATGATGGAGGCAGAGACTGGAGTGGTGCTTCCACAAGTCAGGGAATGCCGTGGACTGCCTGTTTTAAGATGAGGGCTAACATATATTTTATATGTATTTTATATATATATATAAAATCTGCCCCCCATTCCTGGCACAGAGCTCCTGAAGCCCTTGCAATTTCCTAGGTGCTGGGAGCATTTTTTGCTCTCATGAGGTAACTCTGGGTGGGCTCCTGGATGAAGGCTGGTCAGATAAAGAAAAAGCCACAGGGGCGCCTGGGTGGCTCAGTGGGTTAAGCCTCTGCCTTCGGCTCGGGTCATGGTCCCAGGGTCCTGGGATCAAGCCCCACATCGGGCTCTCTGCTCACCAGCGAGCCTGCTTCCTCTTCTGTCTCTGCCTGCCTCTCTGCCCACTTGAGATCTCTATCAAATAAATAAATAAAATCTTAAAAAAAAAAAGTTTGGAAAGTAATCATCTACTCTAACCTCCTTAAATCCCCTTTTGTACTGAAGAAAAAGCTAAAGCCCAAGAGGATTCAATTGATACCTAGCACAAGTCTTTAAAATTAATGGTGTTACAATTAGAACCAAGGTCTCCTAACTTTCCAGTGCAAGGTTTATTAAACCTTCATATCCAATTAAAGAGGAGGGGCACCCGGGTGGCTCAATGGGTTAAAGCCTCTGCCTTCAGCTCAGGTCATGATCCCAGGGTCCCGGGATCAAGCCCCGCATTGGGCTCTCTGCTCAGCGGGGAGCCTGCTCCCCCCCCCCGACCTGTCTCTCTGCCTACTTGTGATCACTCTGTCTCTGTCAAATACATACATAAAATCTTAAAAAAAAAAAAAAAAAAAAAAGAACAATCCACAATTAGAAGCTTGATTCTCCTGAGAGGAGAGAAGGGCTGAAAATGGGAGTTAATGATCAATCACAACTCTGTGATGAAGTCTCCATAAAATCCTAAAGTATGGGGTTCAGAGAACTTCTGGGTTGGTGAATACATGGGTACTGAGACTGACGTGCCCTGAGAGGACACAGAAGCTCCGTGCCTCTTCCCACATTCTTCGCCCACACCAATTTCCAGCCGGCTGCTCATCTGTGTCCTTTATCATAGCCTTTAGTCAACTGGCAAATGGAAGTGTTTCCCTGACTTCTGTAAGCCACTGTACCAAATCAACTGAAATGGAAAAGGGGGTCATTGGAACACCCAAACAATTATCCAAACAACTAGTCCGTCGGTCAGAAGCACAAGTGATAACCCAGGCTTGTGACTAGTGTCTGAAGTTATGGGCATGGTGGGTTGGAGGTGGTGGGACCCTAAGTCAGGGAAACTGATCCCTTGATCTGTGGGATGTGACGCCATCTCCAGGTCGAAAGTGTCCGAATCGAGTTAAATGGTAAGACATGTAGCTGGTGTCACAGAGAATTGCTTGCTGTGGGGAGAAACCTCCACACATTGGGTAAAAGTAAAGGAGACTCACAGGATAAAGAAACAATAGGGAGGTACAAAGTTTTTCCCTACAGAAGAAGGGGAAAGCTGGGTTTTTCTTTTACAGCCTGTAAATACCAAAACAAAAAGGCAAAGGAGGACTCTTCCCTATAGGGTTCAGAGGAAGGAAGGCCCTGCCAACACCTTGATTTCAGACTTCTAGCCTGCAGAACTCCTTCTAGATTTTTTTCTTCTATGCCTATTTGTTCCTAATACCTTGTGTATTTTTACTCTTTGGGTTATCATATAAGTATTTTAAACATCTGCATAACCATAATATACTTAGTCATTTATTGGTGGGGACAGTAGATAGTTTCCAGTTTCTTCACTATAAAAATAACCCTTTGTTCAAAAGCTTTAATGGTATTTCCTTGGCATAGAGTCTGACAAAGGAGATTTTTAGGCCAAAGTATGTTAACATTGCCGTGTCATTTTCTAAGAGGGTCATGGGAGGTGTGAGCAGGCAGCAACACCTGAAGGGCTTCAGCGTCTTCTTAAAGGAAGACCAGTCTTGCCTGTACTGATCCCACTTCCTTCCCCCTCACCCCCCTTTAAATCCAGGCCAAGTGAGTGCCCTGCATTTTGCCTGGAGTGTTGCTTCTTTCGTGTCTGGGCGGGAGCAAGAGCCAAATCCATCTTGCCCCTGCCCGTCTCCTGCTTCACCCCCACCGGTGATGACTGTTCCGTACTCTGGGCTTCCAGCTCAGGCCCTGCCCTCCCCCCAGGACTGTAAACCCTCCGAAATCTGCAAATCCCATGGCCATACCCCGGCAACTTCTTCAGCAGACACAGAGCTGCTGTTGCCACCCAGGAGGAAAGGGGTTAAGGGGGAGAGAAAGCTGAGATGGATGGGTAGAGGGAACAGGGAACTGTGAGCAGAAGCCAGGGGCCAGGTCCCTCACCTGGCAGGAAGGGGTGTGGCTTCCCCTGGCCTCGGGCCAGCCTCCATACTCCCATCTTTGGGTTTGGTTGGAATGAGCTTTCCCCATGCCAGTCAGGGCTCTGCTGTGGGCTTTTGGGGCTAGACCTGTTGACTATCCTCACTTCCCTGCACGCTGGACTCACTCAGCCAGGACTGGGTGGCCAGCCCAAAGAGAACTCATGTCCTTCCTTCCCTCTCACCTTCCCTGAGTCTGCATGGTGGGGCGGGGGCGGGGGGGGAATGTTGTGAGGGAACCCCAGCAACAAGGGCCGAGCTGTCTGGACAATCAACAATGCCCACCAACCCCCCTGCCCATATCATGAGCCACAGGACAGTGGGAGGTGTGCAAGCACTCCCACAGGTTGTTTCTCTGAGGACCAGCCTATTGCTCTAATCACCGTGTCCAGCCTGACCCTTGATCCAACATCAGCCTCCTGCTACACCGCCTGCTAACAGTTTCAAGCAAACAACACACCCGCCCTCCTATATCAAATAATGTGCAACACAACATGATTACATTACCTACTGACCTGAAAGCCACTGGAGGCTTGGGGGCTACTCTGGTGGTGGGGGGAAGCCATGCAAGGGGGAACCCCCTCATCCCCCTTCATCCCCCTTCATCCATCTCCCTCCCAAAGCTATAGTCTCAGCAGAAGAGCCCAAAGGCTCAACCCCGGATTTTATGCTCTGCTGTTATGTTAATACAAACCCTTAGTGTCGATATCAACATTCAAAGAACTTTAAAATATGGAACTTCCTCTTACTACTGCTCTTTGGTTCATTTTCCACCTTGATTTGTGTGTTCTGTGTCTGTCTGGACTCTGGCTAGCTGAGGGAAAGGCCACGTGGGCCATGGGCAAGGACTGAGGATGGAGATTGTGTCTGGGTTGTTCCTAGCCCTGGGGCCTGGGGCCTGGGGCCAGCGGTCTGTCATTCGGTGACAACACCATCCACCTGCGGGGGACAGATCAAGGCCTGGAGTCAACATTGGTGGGTTTGCACCTGCTCCATCACCCACGGGCTCCCAGATCCTTAGCAAACTGCTTAATTCGCCTCCTTGAACTTTGTCTCTCCTTTGGGGAGAGGGAGGAATGCGGTGCTCCACGTGCGGGCCGCCCAGGGACTGAGGAACACCCTAAGTGCTTAGCAGCCTGGGCTGCCTCCTTGCCCAGGGCTCACTGTGCAGAGAACGGGAGATGACGCCGAGATGGGCGCTGTGAGCCACAGAGCGCACTTAGGTCGTCGCGTTAATACAGCAAATTTAAATACGGTCTTCGTCCCATCACCCCAAGTTGTTTTAACTAGGATGTCCGCTTCAGGAGCCGCCTCCCACCCCACACCGCTGGCCAAACGGGCCTCTCCTCCTTGCCTGTGCCTCTGCCGCTCTGTTCCAGCCGAAGCCGCCCTCCCACCCAGTTCTCAGCCGGCCCCCGCCAGCCCCCCATCCCCGGTCCCCGGACGGTCCCCGTCCCCCGCCCCCACCGGCCCGCCGAGCCCGCCGTCGGGCGCGGGCAGGGGACTCGGCTTCGGGAGCAGCCGCCCGCGGATCGCCGGGCCAGCGCCCGGGGAGGCTCCCGCGCGCTCACCCTCTTGACGAGGAAGCCTTCCTTGAGCACGCCGTCCTCCATGTCGCCGCGCGCGCCAGCCGGGCCTGCGGGCGCTCCAGGTGCGCTGTCCCCGCACCTCCCGCGCCTCCCGCGCGCGCTGCGCCCAGGAGGAGCCTCGGAACCCGCGCGGGCGGCGCCTGCCTGGCGGGCGTCCAGAGCCGGAGGCCGCGGGGCCTCCCGGGCAGGAAGTCACTCCAGGTCGGGGTTTCTGACGCGGTTGCCTCCGCGAAGGTGCGCTAGGGTCCGCGGTGAGGCCTCCGGGCACAGAGTCTGCCGGCTCTTAGCGCCCTGCCCTTGATGGGTCGCCTCCGGGAGGCGGAGTGTTCCATCCAGGTGCCCTCGGCGCCTTGCGCTATCGGGTCTGTGCCCATATTCGCCCGCCGCAGCCTTAACCAGCTGCCTGCCTGGCCCTTGAATAATGTTTACGGAATTAAACGGAACAGAGGATTTTCAGGAATTCGGAGTAAACCCTGAGCTTAGTGGAAGTGCCGGTGGGAGACTGGATGGAACCAGGCTAGGTGGGAACTTCGTCCTGGCCTCTGGTGGGGATAGAGCAAAGTTCCCATCCGCAAAAAAGGTCACAGGTTTACAAAATACACCCCCCCCCCCCCCCCCCCCCAATCCCCTAAAAAAGCTACCGCGGGAGATATTCCATCATTAGGGGCAGAATTTAAGGGAATGCAAGGAACTCAGTAATCTAGATAAATTATATTTTAACTCAATATTTTTGAAAATCAAAAATAATGCAAAAAATCCAGGATGAACAAAATATCAAAATTTTAAATGAGGAGAGATTGGAGTCTGAAACAAGAGGAAACATAGTAATACTGATTCTGTCTAGTAATCCTTAGGACACATTCAGCGTGTTCATTGTTTGCACTGTGTGTGAAGAGCCCTCTTAGGACTGACTGTTCACCGGGAAGGGGAAAGGCCTCAGAGCCTAGGAAGAAAGAAAAGTTTCAGCCAGGAGGAAGTACCCCAGGCTGCATTTCAGAACTAGCCTGGGGCCAATTCCCAAACCACAAGGGGCACTCCAGCCCTGGAAACAGCCCTACTTCAGCTTCTCACTGACTGACTTCACGTCTCCCAATGAGTCCAAAAACAATGGGCTTCCGCACCATTTCAGAATGAACATAGACTCACCTTCTGAAGCCAGGTCTGTAGTAGGTGTTAGGTTTTATTTAATGCACAGCAACTCCATTAAATGAGTTTATTATCCTTTTTTTCCCCCCAGCAAAGGAAACTGAAACTCAAAAGCAGTTATAACTTGCCCAAGGTCACACAAGCTAGGATATTAATCATGATGTACTTGCTTCTCAGTTCTTGAGTTGGGATGAGGAGGAAAGTCTCCTATGAGCTCTGAAATCTTGCTGGGCTCAAACCTAAGACATGAGAGGATAGAATGGGAAATTCTTATCCTCTTTGGCTCCAGGTATGTTCTGTTCCTCTCCTGCATACATAACCTGCTTCCTGTCCTAGGGAAGCTCCTGGTGCAGCCCACCCCAAGTCTGACTCACTAGACTCAGGGCATGAGTCACACTCCTTCCTGACCCAGCTGTAGTGGCTAAGCCACCAGCCCACCAGGGAACCACACTGACATAAGCTCGATATAACCATAGGGAAGAGGATGAAGACAGAGGAAGCAGATGCTGGTGAATAGCTGAGACTCAGGAAAGGGAGAAGGAAGGGGAAGGAAGCTCAGAACACAAGAGCTTATCTTGCTCTTCCAGGCAGATACCACTCCCCTCTCTCTCAAGGCTTAGACTAATGTGGAAGGATCCCTGACTCTCTCAGAAGGTCAGATAATAATCTAGAATGTGTGAGTTGTAGGGAGCTATATGGTCAGTGTTTGGGTGTAGGTAATTCATATAGCCCAGTGTGAAATTCCACCATTAGAGAGTCATTCGTTTAGCTATAAATAAAAACCCACTGTTTAACACACAGTGGAGAAAGGTAATCATGGAGTCTTACAATGAATACATTGACTTAGTGAGTGTATTAGAATCACAGAATCAGAATCTAACCCTTAAATCAACCAATCTAGACACTTCATTTTATAAATGAGGACTCCCAAAGGCCAGAGAAATAAAATTACTTGTCCAAGGTCTCACAGCCAGTTAGTGGCAATACCAGGACCAGAAAACAGGCTAACAGTGTAAGCACTTCAAGGCTAGCTCTCTGCAAATGCAGGGGCACTTCCTTCAGCAGTGTCCTGCCCCAGAGCAGGACTGCCATCAGGGAGTAACTACACAGGCTGGAAAGAGTTCTGTCTGCAAAGCCAAAAAAGCTTTAAACAATGTTTTCTATGGTTTTTTGTTGACCATAAATAATTTTTGTGCTCATTAGAGACAATTTAGAAAATACCATAAAGGATAAGACCACCCAAATCCCATTATCCAGGCAGGTAAGTATTTTTACTTATGCACATATATTATTATTTAAAAATTCTTGAACCTTGTCTTCTGTCATTTATCATAGCTAATAAGCATCTTCGCAGATCATTAAAAGTAATTCAAAAACATAATTTTATTTTTTTTTTCAAAAACATAATTTTAATGGTTGAATAACATTTCATTATACCTGTATCATAATGTATTTCATTGTTTCCATTTAAGCTGAATTTCCTGTTTCTCTGTATAAATGATGCTATGATAAATACCCCAATACGTAAACATTCTACCACATCCCTTATTACTTTGGATAAATTTTGGGTTTTTTTTTTAAGATTTTATTTATTTTAGAGAGAGAGAGAGAGAGAGAGAGAGAGAGATCTCCAGCAGGGGGAGGGGCAGAGAGAGGAAGAGAGAATCTTAAGCAGACTCCCCGCTGGGGAGTCTGGGCTAATCTCAGGACCCTGAGATCATGACCAGAACCAAAACTAAAAGCCAGCCGCCTCACTGACTGAGACACCCAGGCACCCTGGATAAATGTTTAAAGCATGCTTTTAGACTTTTAGATTAAAGGATATAAAGTTTAAAAATTCTTGATACATGAGTGCCTAGATGGCTCAGTCAGTGAAGTGGCTCACTGTTGGTTTCCACTCAGGATCCCGGGACTGAGGCCGGGTTCTGTGTTCAGTGTGAGTCTACATAAGGATACTTTCTCTCTCCAACTCTCCCTCTGCCCCTCCCGACCCCCATCCCTGCAAACTCTCTCTCTCAAATAAATCAATTAATCTTAAAAAAAAAATTCTTGATACACTTCACCAAACTGCTTTCTAGAAGTGTACCACAAGATGCCTTCACCTGTAGCATATGATAACGGCAGTCTCAGGTGTCTACATCAGCATTACCTGGGGTATTTTTAGAAACTTTTGCCAATTTTATCAGAGGGAGCAGAGCCTCTTCCCAGATGTGTAGGCTCTGTGTGATCTTTATCCGGGGACAGCCTGCTAGAGGAGCTTCACCCAGGAACAGACTCGGAACTGGGAAGTGGCCAGGAAGGAGGGCAGTGAGAGAAAAGGAGGGCATGTGGGGTCTTGGGCAGCCAGGAGAGCACCCAAAGGCATGGGCAGAGACAACAAGAGGAAGGAGAGGAGAGCTAGAAGTATAAGAAGCTGAAAAAACTGGAAGAGAAATCTGCCCAATTCCTGGCTTTGCCCAAAGCCCTCCATCAAGTTGCCCTCTTAAAACCAGAAACATATTCACTCATCCATCATTTCATTCATTCATTCATTCACCCAGCTGGAGACTCATATCAAGTATGTCCTGTGTACAAAGCACAAAGCAGGTGCCATGAGCAATACATAGACCCTGCCCTCGGGCTGTACACATCAGTGAAACAAAGTAGCCTTTTGATGAACCATGAATATCGCCAGGGCCGGCCACAGCTGACATGGCAGGCCCACCAACACAAAATGCTGCTCACACCCATCTGTGGTGAGGACCAGTGTTTTTGATTTCCCATGAGTCTCGGACTGTTGCATGGACCTACTGTGCTTAACTAAAATGTAGCCTCTACCACAGGCAACTTGTCAGAGATTTCTGCGTCAGCTAAACTGAGCTAGATTCATTCAGTGAAATGAGACCATTGATCGTGCACTTGAATGTTGTGGCAATGCTCTGCTCATAAAAGTTTCTAAACACTCTCAAGTTCTGTTCCATTCTTGTCATAGAGCAGTACGAGATGGACCACTCTTGAAAAACATTGCTTTTGAATGTGAGCTCTGGAATCTTCGAGTCTTATTTTGGCCATTGCAGGAAATTTGGCAAGTTACTTATCCTCTCTGATCCTTATTTTCCTCATCTGTAAAACAGGGTAATAAAGTACGTACCTCACAGGGTTATTGGGCAAAATAAATGAGATCATGAAAGTAAATTGTCTAGCAAGGTGCCTGGCACACAGTAGGACACAAGAAATTACCTTGTTTCCATTTGATCCCAGCCTTGTGAGGTCAGTAGGAGTATAGGTAGTAAGTAGCCCATAGTTATGGATAAAATGCCAAAGCTGGGTAGTGGGTAGAATAGTGGAGAGTTTATATTTACTGTGTTCTTACTATGTGCCAAAGATGTAGTCTATATCATCTCATCTAATCCTCAACAATTCCCTGTGAATTAGGTATTATACTCATTCTGTAGTTGGAAATAAGATTCAGAGGAGTTAAATAACTTGGCCAACATCACAAAGCTAGTACATGTCTCAGTCCAGGTTAAAATCTAGACCCATCTGACTCCAAGCCTTGTTCTTTCCCTACTTTGCACTGTTTCCTTTGGCCCAAGGATATTCTCTCTTCCCGAGAAGGAATCCCCCGGCCTAAGTCAGGGGGCCTACTGGGGTACATTGCATTTTTGTTCCCAATTATTCACTGCATTTTGCCTGTGATAGAAGCATATGTCCCAGACCCTTTGACTCAGGATGGGCCACGTGACTTGCTTTGACCAATGGAAGATCGGCTGCATAAAACAGCTGAAGATTTAAGCACCATCACCTGGTTATACCTTTGCTCTTTCCACAAGCCCGGCATGGTCCAAATAGGGACTGCTTCCTCAACTTGAGTCCAGGAATGTAGACAACTTGGGAAGAGAACTACAGCCCAAGTGAGTGCGAAGTAGGCCTTTGTTGTTGTAGACTCTGAGGTTGGGGGAGGGTTTGCTACCAGGTGTGACTAGTAAAAGCTCTTTCATACGCCCACCTCGCCACCTCAGCTGCCTCTCAGAAGCTCAAGGAGGATACAGGGCAATGCCAGCACTGCCCAGAACCCCCCCTGGCATGGATGGGTGGAGTGCCCTCTCATGAATACCCAGAAACCCACCTCCCTGCTCCGCAGGCGAAGCTAAAACTCCTTGAGAGTCTTGTCCCTCTCTCTCTCCGGGTGCTCAGCCAGCCTTTAGTCTGGGGACAGCCCAGACCCCCTGCTTCCCCAGCAGTGCCCTCAACCCTGCCTAGCCCCTAGAAGGCAGACTTGAAGAAGAAATGCTTGTGGCAGCTGTCCTTTGGACAGGAGTGGGGGCGGCAGGATGCCTCCCATGACTCAGCCGGCTATGGCAGAGAGAACTGGACCTGTTCAATATAGATAAGGGCCCTCCCCTCCTTCTCCTCCCCCATCCCTCTTCCCCTCCCTTCTTTATTTTTTTTTTAAAGATTTTATTTATTTATTTGACAGAGAGAGAGAGAGATCACAAGTAGGCAGAGAGTCAGGCAGAGAGAGAGGAGGAAGCAGGCTCCCTGCTGAGCAGAGAGCCCTATGCGGGGCTTGATCCCAGGACCCCGAGATCATGACCTGAGCCGAAGGCAGAGGCTTAACCCACTGAGCCACCCAGGTGCCCCTCTTTTTGCTTATTTTGTGTAAAAAAGAAAAAGGGGGGTACTCTAGAAACTTGAGCTGGGAATGTCTGAGGAACCCCAGCAAGAAGGGGGTGGCCATGGTGCCACATGCTGGCCACTGTGTCACACATCTGGTGGTATCTGCTCTGGGGCATCAGAGGCTCCACCTGGCCAATCATTGGAATCACCTGTAGGGCTTTTACCAGCCGCCCCCCCCCAACCCCAGGGTCTCCTAACAATGCATGTTGTCTGCTTACTGCATAAAGAGGGCAAACCGGAGCCAAGAGCCTGCACGACTGCCAAGCTCCACACACAGGCCCTCAACTCGGAGCTGCATTCCCCAAAGGGAGGGGGCATTTTTCTTCACATATAAGCCTCTCTCCACTTGCCAGGACACATCCCAGCAAGACTGCCTTTGCCCATAGCAGGTACCTTCTTCTATCTCATATGAAAGTAGCAGGGACCATGCCCATCCCCAGAAGGTTCCGGTTTGTGGGTCAGAGAAGCCTCCTTTGAGAAATCTTTGCTCTTGGGGTGCCTGGGTGGCTCAGTCCGTGAAGCTTGTGACTTGGGCTCAGGTCACGATCTCAGCGTCCCTCAGGCTCCCTGCTCAGCGGGAAGTCTACTAGCTTCTCCCTCTGTCCTTACCCCTGCTCATTCATTCTCTCTCAAATAAATAAAAATCTTGAAAGGGAGGGAAGAGAGGGAGAAAGAAGAAAGGAAGGGAAGGAAAGAAAGGAGGAACTCTCCCCGACAGCTGCGGGGAGTGGGGGGTGGTGGGAAGCGGAAAATCCCTTTCCTCTCCCAGGTGATGTGGCTGGAGCGGAATTCAGGGGAGAAGGTCAATCTCCAGCCTGGTCTGCCACCTGCACTCAGGCGGGCAGGCGTAAAAACGTCCCCAGCCCCCACACACCCAGCTCCGCGCTGGGGAGAGGCTACTGTTGCTGGGTGGAGCCGGCTGCTGGGGAGATTAAAAGAGGGCGAAGCCTGCCCCAACAATCCCCGAGGGAGAGCTGTGAACTTAGGGGCAAGTGACGAGTAGGGGGTTGCTGCGGGCTTCCCGAGGTTAAAAATGCTAAGAGATGGTGCGAGGGCTGAGCCGTCAGTCGGAGCCATCACGCACTCCCCCTTCGGGAGTTGCCGGCACCGAGGTGCTCTAGCCAGAGCTTGGAGGGACACGAGCCCGGCGCTTCTAAGCGTTCCCAATGCTGAAAAGCGTGGGCGGGCGCAGCACCGAGACCCCGGCAGTTGGAAGAGGCCCAAGTACACCTGGTCAGACTAAGGCTGGGTGCGCAGGAGCGGAGGATGCAACGGTTAAGGAGGCCCTCGGAGTCGTGGAGGTGCCGGGTCCACGCCTCAAAGTGCGTGCCTCCTTAAGTTTTGCGCCGCGGTCTCCAGCGAGTCCTGCTGGCAAGCTAGCGCCTGCGGGAGGCCCGACCCGGAGCCGGTGCAACTTCTGAATTAGCTGGCTCTTCGGTCAGCCTTTGGGGTTGCCCGCCCACGCTGGCCAAAGATTTGGGGGCCCTCAGAAGCCCACCTTCCACAAGCAAGGGGAAACTGTCGCTTGAAGAGCCGAAATTGAGATCTTTCCTGTTCAATTAAGGCTACGTTTGCAGTTAAGTGCAAGCGGGGAAGAAAATAACAGACTGTGTTGGAGACCGCAGACTCGGCGCCTGACCTTGTTAGAGTGCAACTCTGTCTCTGGAAGGCTGTGCTGGGCCTGGGACTCTGCATTGCTCGCCAGCTCCCAGGTGCTGCCTCTGCCCTTGGTTAGGAACCGCAGGGTTACTCAGCTTCTGTAAAGGGGAGACCTTGAGCTCAGGGCTGGCTACACAGTTTACAGGGTCCAATAAATGAAAAGGGAGACTTCTGTTTCAAAAACGAAGAATTTCAAAGCATCAACAGCAGACTGTTAAAACAGTCATGGGGCCCTGTGTCTGAGCCTTACAGGGCTGTAGAGAGGATTAAAGGTTAGCCTATAAAGCACTAAGATATCACTTGGGTGGTAAATTCTTGATAAGGTTAGTGATCACTATTGCTCAGCCCCAGACCTCCTCTTCCTGAACACGTGGGCTGTCAGACCTTATATAGTCCAATCTTCGTTTTACAGGGGAGGAAACAGCTTCACAGAGCTCAGAGAATAAATGATGGGTCAGTGGGACAACTCGTTGAGGTCACAGGCCGCCCTCCAGACATCTAGGCCAGGGCTCTTCCTTCTGGGCTGTCTACTCAACTGTCTGGGGAGGGGGGGGTAGATGGCAGGGAAGTAACATCGCACTCTCAGAAATGCTGAGGGGATGATGAGCACTGGGCGTTTTATGCCACTGATGAATTACTGAACTCTGCATCTGAAGCTAATGATGTCCGATACGTTGGCTAGATGAATTTAAAAAAAGAAAAGTGCTGGGGGGTGGTGTCGAGACTGGATGGGTGCAGGTTGGCCCTGCGTGAACACAGTCCAAGCCATGGGATCCGTCATGTATTGGGCTTCTGGACTGTGCGTTCTGAGCCACTGGTAAGAGCCTAGAATTACGCAGGAACAGCACAGGTGCCCTCAACCATTGCCTCTGAAACAGTTCCAGTTGCTTCTTGGTCTGCTCCTTGTAGTATCTCCATCTCCTCCCTTAGTACCACTTATGGCTGTCAGGGTGCCCATCTCCTGACACTATTCTATAAATTGCTTACAATCTGATGAAATTTGTCACCAGTAACACAAGACCAGGGTCTCTCGAAAGACAAGGCACAGCATGGCTTACCCCAATTTGTAATAGGAAGTGAGAAGCTGGTCCGGTTCTCAGAACAGCCTCAGAAATCCACTGTCAATTCTTCTTCATAGTGACAAAATAATGGCAATAATGGTAATAATGGCAATAATTCTTAAAACCTGCGATTTTTCTGTTATTGATTTCCTGATTATTACAGTGATAACTTGTCCAGAATTCAATATTTGGCAACCTCACTCAGGCAAATCATGGCTACCTCTTCCTTCCCTCTCTCCCTCTTACCAGCCCCCACTCCAACGTGGGGTCTCATGATTGGCTTAGGAAGGAAGCAATGGGTGAGACTCAGGCTGTCTGCCCATTCAGGTAGCCCCAAGGACTGAGCAAGAACACTGTCCTCTCAGAACAGTCCTTCCCACTTCCCTCTCCAGCAGGATCCTGGTCCTCTCTCAGACCTACCTCTGTGGGCTCTCTTCTGCAGCTCCCTCCAGCTGCCCCTGGAGTTGGGGCTCAGCTCTGTGTGTCCAGCAGCTTAGTAGAAATACTAAGAGTGAGAGTTGCCCTATTGGGGGCACTGTGCTAAGTCATCCATTAATCCCAGTGGCTTTCCGAGTAGGGGCTGTTATTCCTTGCATTTGCAGGTGAGGAAACATAAGTAACTTGCCAAAGTTGTACAGGCTGACTCCAATTTTGGTCTCGTAACTTCAGAGGTTTATTGAATAGTATAGAATATCTTCTAAGAAGTAGGCTAGAGACACGGAGCTCTGGCCACTTCTGAATGAAATGAATGAGTGAGTGAGTGAATGAACAAGGGCGGGCATGTCTGCAGCACATTTCCAGGGCTAAAATGCTTGGCAGTGCCCCGGGTGTTTCTCGTGGCCATGGCCTGGTTAGGACATTTCTGGCTCTGGGAAGTGAGGTTGGCTAGGAAATCTGTCACCTAGGATGCCAAGGTCTCTGGGAAGTAGGCCTAGTGGAAAACAGTGCATATGTCTCTCATGACCAGGAGCTGCTTGAGAGAATGCCATACTTGTGAGTGAGAAACTCAGAGGCACTCAGGGAGGGCAGACCTAGTGTAGGTGACTGGTGCGAGTCAGGGCCAGGCTCTGGAACGACTCAGTGCCCTCCTTATGTGTCTGTAATGAAGCAGACTTCCTGAGGAGCACATTTGTTCTACCCACCAAGTCCTTGTCTTAGTCCTTGAATAAAGGTAGCAATCAGCTACAGGGCCCTCTGCCCCAAGGGCTGCACCCTTGGGTCTTGTAACTCTATGTCTTCTCCCCCTTCTGCCTTCAACCTCCTGTCGAAGGCACCCCCAGCTCCCAGTTTCAAGATCACGTTCTCAAGGATGTCTTTCTTTCTCCCAGGCTTTATATCATATGTCTTGTGTTGCATGTTCTCACTGCAGCCGCTCCTCTCCTCCAAGTATTTAGCTCAGCTTCTAATTATGTATTTGTTAGAATTACTATTTGATTAATGTCCTATTCCCTCTTCGGATTCTAAGCTTCATGAGAACTGGGACTGTGTGCGGTTTTGTTGACATTAGCCACGGCGACTGCCCGTTGTGCCTGACACACAGGTGCCACGCCGTAAGTACGGGCTGACTCCCTTGGATGAAGGAAGGTGAAGTGGGTCCATCCACCGTGGAGCTTTCTGCCCCTTTCCACAGGGAAGTTGAGTCTGCCCCGACTGACCACCAGGAGGTGATGAGTCCCTCCCTAAGTCACCCTTAACTCCTCTCATACATGGAAGAAAATCGGTTACAATGCTTTGGGCTGGAAGTAACCCAAAAGTCCACCAACAGTGGCTTATACCCTAGGGAGATGCTTTTATCTACTTAACCAGAAGTCTGGAGGTAGGTGATCCCAGAGTTCACTCAGTGGCTCAATGCTGCCATCAAAAGCCAGGCATCCCCCATCTTTCCGCTCTGTCCCCATCAACGAACATCCCATTCTCTCAAAACAGCGTCCCCAGGGGTGCCTGTGTGGCTCAGTGGGTTAAGCCTCTGCCTTTGGCTCAGGTCATGATCCCAGGGTCAGCAGGGAGCCTGCTTCCTCCCTCTCTGCCTGCCTCTCTGCCTACTTGTGATCTCTGTCTGTCAAATAAATAAATAAAATCTTTAAAAACAAAACAAAACAGTGTCCCCAGCAGGAAGGAAAGGGACAAAAAGGGACTGTGAGGGTATTTGTTTGCAAGATTGAATTTAAAAAATTGAAGTGGCCTTCTGTAGCAGCCTCTAGGGTCGTAGTTACAGCATGGTTTTGCAGTTAGTTCTTCGTCTAGGAGTCCCCCTCCCCAGTAACTTCCCCAATCAGCGTTTTGCTAACAGAGGCTATTTGGAGAATGTCCTCCACCAACCCCTAACACAGTTGGGGTAGCCATGGTGCTTGCAGAAGCAGGGAGTCCTGAAGGTGGCTGAGAGTGGGAGGTGGGGAGGAGGCAGGGTGGGGAAGGGTACTGCGTCCATTGCCAGAACCGGAGAACTTGGAGGGAAAGTGGACGTCACAGTGCTCATAGCCCAGGAAACAGGAAGTGGTAAATCTGAGAGAAGGAGGGAGCGAGTTGTGGCAAATATTGGCACAGTTGTTAAGGAGCTGTAAAAAAAAAAAAAAAAGGGAAGGGTGTAGGCACAGGGTTTTTTGCCAACACAGCTTCCTGTAGGTCCCAAGGTTTCCTTCTCAGGGTGTTCTTTCCTTCCAGAGAGGGCGAGTGTGTGACTGTCACTGCCCTCAGAAGCATCCAAGTGCAAACGAATCCTTGGTGGGTATTTCTCATGATTTCTGCAGTTGTTGGAGGAATTAAAGTCTTTTAATTAGCTCCTCTCTCGTCTCACCTATTATGGTCCTATGGAATCGAATACCAATAGCTTGCTGGGGAGAGAAGCTAAAATATTGGGCTAAGAGAGAAGGGAGCGGAACCAAACTCCCTCTTCTCCTTCGTGTCCATTCTCAGCATCAGGCATTCTCTCTTTTTTGGGTCACGACCTGCCTGAGCAGGGCACCTGCTGAGGCTTCCAGGACAGGCAAAGCTGACAGAATTGGGTTGGCTCTTGGGGTGCCATTGGATCAGAAAGGAGGTGCCCTCTGCTGTGATCCCACTTCGTGCCTGGAAGTCAGTCCCCCACTGTCCTGACTCAGCTGTTGCCCATTAGAAAAGGCCCAGCCCCCTCCACGTCATCCTCCCTCTCCTTGCCTTAATTCTTCCCAAGCCCTATTTGGAAAGGAAGGACATTATCCCAACAGGCTCAACTGCTTTGTCTTACCTGGGGAAACAAAGTTTAATACTGAAAATGAAACCATTTTAATGGCTGGCTTATGCTGCCCCAAAGAAACCATCTCTAAGTGGTTTCTCAACACACCAAAAACCAAAACACACTCCACATCAAACATTCAAAATACTCACTATGACTCTCAGATTACCTTCTCCTATGGAAAGACAATCAGAACAACAGTCACTAGGATATTCTCCACATAAGGGAGACTATTGTCGGGTCTGATAGCATCTGGGCGAAGCTATGGAGGAGGGCAGGGGATGGCAGCCTCCCCCTTGGGGTTTCCCATGATCTCAGCAGAGTTAGGAACCAAAGACGGGGGGGCGGGCATGACTGTGCAACCTTCAGAAGTGAGGGACCCTCTGTAACTTGCCCTGTTGGGGGTTTCGTTACCTGCTGCCTCCTTCGCTCTCGGAACAGTTGGTAAGCTTCTCAAATGGCCAAGTGGGACTAGTATCCGTAGCAGCAGAGAAAGGGCCATTTGTGTGCTGGTTTGGGCAAGGGAGTGGCAGTGGCTAGTCGGGTTTTAAGGGGAACTGAAAGTCTAAAGACTCCTGGGCTTGTAGCTGGGGAGCAAATGCAGCTCAGAGCAGCTCTAGGCCTGAGGCAGGTCCAGGCATGTGAAGATGGGAGAGTGTGCACAAGCCCAGTGGAAGGGACTGTCATTTTCCAAGCCACACGTTCTAGTCCTCTGGCTAGAGAAAGGACCTAAGACCCTGGAGGAGTCGGAGCTCACCGGTCCTCCCTTATTTCGGGCTCGGACCCTCTCCTAAAAGGAGAGATCGGATGAGTCAAGGGAAACTGAAGGGTAGGGTGTTGGAGGTGGCTGGGGAGGGGTTGGAGTGCATATGCTTGAGGTGGCTAAAGACTATGGGGGATGTGGGGGACATCCTTAAGCAGAAAAGCTACACCCTCATAATTGTGACAGTGCCTTATAACTGTAAAGCACTATTCAAATGCTTTTGTAAAATCTTCCTGTCTGCCCATGTTAAGAGAACTTCTGCCCAGTGACCACTAAGAGGCAGCCAAGCTCCATCCAGTTGCATTACCCCTGGCAAATAAGGCCACAAGGGGAGGAGGGCAAGAGTGGCAGCCCTCACCTGCTGTGGCCATGCAAATTCTGCAGACCCAGGGACCCAGGGGCTCCAAGGCAAAGCTGAAGCAGGCCACCTTTGTCCAGTGCTTCCCTCCTTACTCTCTGTATCCTCACGTTATACCCAAAGCACCCTGAGAACTTCTTGTCTGCCACCCAGGGCCCTACCCACACACAGCTCGTGGTAGGACTGACCTGCCCCATCCAACTTTTGTTCTTATTCCCTCAGATCATGCTAAAATGCTGGCTCCTTTGAGAAACTCAATTGCACTTCATGGCTGAAGACAATTTATTATTTAGCCCTTCCAAGGATACTCCTCCTTGAGGGGATTTGAACCCTAACAATGATGGTGTAAACTTAGTTTCCTTAAGCCCCTGCATGGAGGAGCTATAGTAACTATAAGTCACTGTATTTTTCTGGCACATTCTACCACTGTTGTGTGCAAGAGACATTTTGAATAATCCCGCTATTTCTGGGGAGTCTCCAGAAGATGTCTTATAGGAGCTGCACCGATGCCCCAGACCTCCACGATCAGCATGGGGATGCTTGCCCCTCCCCAACCTACACACAAAGGTGTCCTGAGTGTACCAAGCCCCAAATGATAGCCTGTTCCCCAATATCATAAAAATATTCACAGTCAGCCCTTATGTGGCACCTATCATATGCCTGGCACTTTCCTAAGTCCTTATCTACATTTATTCCCCACAAGAACCCAATAGGGAAAACTATGAGTCTTACCCCTGTTTCCCAAATGGGGAATCTGAGGCCCAGAGAGGTTAAATACTTTGACCAAGATCATACAGCTAGATGGCAAGTGGAAGAGCCAATGTAATCTGGCCCTGAAGTTAGGTTTTTAACCAGTGAGCACATCGCCTCTTCAGAGAGCTCTGGAAACTGCATATTCAGCCTCTCACAGCCTCCTTTCTCACTGGGACGCAGTCTGGGACAGACTCTTGCCCTGTTAAGTGCTTCCCCTTCCTTCAGACCTCTGAATCTGGTTTTCAGGTAGGCCTAAGGGCCTGACCTTCCTTCCTTCGGTATTAGTTACCTACCAGTCTACTCCACAGACAAACTCCCCACAGCTCCTCCCCACTGCTGCCCTGGGATCTAGGCCAGAGGAGAGAGAGAGAGAGAGAGAGAGAGAGAGAGAGAGACAGCCTTTGGTTTGCAGAAGCCGGCTGAACTTTCGGCCACCTCTCTCATCTTGCCCTATAGGCAGCCGCCTCCATCTGATCATCCTAATGTTGGTTCTCATGGCAAGTGGAATTATTCCTTGAGGGTCAAAGGGATTGTAGAATCCTAGAGCCAAAAGGAATATTAAGGCTCAAGACCCACCCTCTCATTTTATGTAAAAACATGTCTACAGAGGTGAAGTACCTCCCTCAAACTCATAAAGCTCAAGTTGGTGGAAGGTGGGACTAGAAACCAGATTATTCTGTTAATAAGAAAAATAGCATCTGACATCTATTAAGTGCTTACAGCATGCCGTAGCAGACCTATATATGCATTATTTCACTTAACCCAACGTTTCTGTAACCTAGCTCTGTCCTGTACTTTACAAATAAGAAACCAATTCTGAGAGATGAAGTAACTTGCTCAAAAAAATCACATGGTTGGTAAGCTACAGGGCTGGGATTGAACCCAGGCCTCTTTGACTCTAAAGTTGCTGCTCTGAGCTATGACCATCTGTCAGGGAATCACAAGCATCCTCGTGAAACTCTTGCAAGGGGAGAGCAAGCGTGATGTCTTGGTTGGAGCCAAGGCTCAGCTACAGCAGCGCATGGGGGCAGACGCCATTCCTACATGTCCGTCCCCTCCTGTGCACCACAAAACCACATACCTCGGATGACAGGGATCCAACCCAGAGACAGAATGCGAATCCTGTGTACAATTTGGATTCATCTACATGAGAATTGGAGCAAGTTATGGGGAATAAATCAAGGCACAGGGAGAGGAAAGCCACTGTGCATGAGGAAGGAACCTGGCCTGGTGGCCCTGGCTCTGGCAAAAGCCTGTATCGGGTGCATGGCTGGTGGTCAGATGGAAATGTTCTAGTGCTCCGAAGGAGAGGGCTACAGGACAGAGCCTTCCTGTGGAAGGGCTCAGGTGGCTTTGCTATCAGCCCTCCACTCCACAGAAGGAAGAAGAGAGGGCTTTCTCTGTTGACAGAGAGGAGAAACAAGTGGGGTATCTGGTTGACCAGTTAGTGTAGATGGTGTCGAGGGGATAGAGCACTGGAGAAGGCCAGTGGTGACAAGAGTCTTGGCTGTGAGTGGCTGGTCCCAGGGTCAGACATGGCAAGGGGAAGGACACAGATGCGACCTCAAGACCTTGGAGGGCCTGCTCGTCACCTGCTGGGGGAGGTGGGGCAGAGCACTTCACTGAGTGGACCACAAGGCTCAGCTTCCCATTCTGATCCCTTGGGGACTCCAATCTAAGCTGTCATTTTTTGTTCTGCCTCTTGATAGAAGACCTCAAAATGCTCTGGGAAAATGTCTTCCCAAATACATCATTGTCTATACACACAAACCTATGGCTTGCCCTAACCACGTAGCAAGATGGTCCTTATTCCTCTAGATTTCAGAAAGATAAATCAGACACCGTGAAATGCATGGCAGGCCTGAGCACCCAACTCTAGTTTGCAAACTCTAAGTTAATAGGAACAAGGCAAAAATAATTCAGGAGGTATGAGCTGGATAGTGTCCCAGAAGCTCCCACATTAGAAGCCTGGGGGAGACAGACTCCCCGTCACGGGTCATCAGTGCCCACGCTCTAGACGTCCGCTTTGGGTGAGGCGGGATCCAAACACACAGCTTTATTTACTTCTTCTTCTTCCTTACACATGAAATTTTCTTTAACATATTATTTTCAATACTACATGGAACAAAAGGGGATACGGTGAGAAGTAAATTTCCCTCCCACCCTGTTCCTCCCCCTTCACAGGCAACCAGTATTGATTGGCAACATCTGCCCAACGCTTTACTGTTTAAGCAATAATTTCCCAGAAATTATCTCATCAGATCCCAGGAACAGCTTCCTAAAATATGTTAGGCACAAGTTTTTCTTTTCTCCTTCTACAGATTAGGAGTCCAGCTCAAAGAGACTATGACTTGCTCAGAGCCCTGCTCCTAATATATGGCAGAACCAAGATTAAGACCCTGGTGGTCTGAGCCCGCCTTCCGAGCCCTTCGAATTGTACTGCGTCACCTCCCTTGACAAAGGAGTCCTGAGTTTTTAGAACTTGGAATATGTCATAAATAGTTTGCCTTCTACAGAAAGAGACCGTAGTCAGTGAGAAAACGGGAAAAATCTCATCATTTAAGTATTTACATTCCAAAGTGGACTGTTCATTCTCTGCTTTGGGGCAGGTTTACAAAGACACTTCTCTGTGTTTTAGATAATCCTACAATTAAAAGCACCAGGGATGCTTTCCAGCAAGAGCAAGCGTCCTGTGTGGATTGGTTTCCTAGGGCTGCCATGACAAAGTGCCACAGCTGGGTGGCTTAAATCAACAGAAACTTATTCTCTCCGTTCTGGAGGCCAGAAGTCTGAAATCCAGATGCTGGCAGTCTCGGTTCTTTCTGGAGTCTGAGGGAGAATCTGTCCCAGGTCTCTCCTGGCTTCTGATAGTTGTCAGGTGTCCTTGGCATTCCTTGGTCTCTAGATGCATCGCTCAGATTTCCGCCTGTTATCTCATGGCATGGCCTTCTCCCGTGTGTGTGTGTGGGTTTGCCTTGTCTCTGTTCTCCCTTCTATAAAGACACCAGTCATGGGATTTAGGGTCCTCTCTAATCCAG
Organism: Enhydra lutris kenyoni; assembly: GCF_002288905.1. Classification (NCBI taxonomy): domain Eukaryota; kingdom Metazoa; phylum Chordata; class Mammalia; order Carnivora; family Mustelidae; genus Enhydra; species Enhydra lutris. The sequence goes on from NW_019154104.1 coordinate 575,382, forward strand.
GTTTGACCTCATCTTAACTAACTGTATCCCCAAAGACCATATTTCCAAGTAAGTTCCCATTCTGAGGTCCTGGATGGGCACAAGTTTTGAAAGGATGCTTATTCAACCCAGGGCACTGTATCTTCCTGTTGTTTTCAATAAACAGAGTTGGTACATCTAGAATAGGCTGAGTCCTCCTTAACCAGCCATGTCCTAACACAGGAAGATGGAACCAGAGCGATTCTGCCCATCTTATAGAGAAGGAAAAGAAAGGGGAGAAAGACAAGTGGACGAATCCTCGGAGCACCTTACAGACTACTGCTGGCTGAGGCCAAGAACGAGCGTGGCTGGACTGGGGGTGTTGGAGGGGAGAGTTATCATTTTATCTGCAAGGCTCTTGGGTCAAAATGCTTCTGTTTTGGTGAGCATGAGAATGAGAGTAGGAATAGTGTGGAGAGAAGAAAGGAGAGAACTGGCTTAGTCACAAGAATAATCTTCCCATCCCCCAAAAAGTAATTAGTTGGGACCAAGTCCTAAGGCAGACAAAGAGGAGATAACAGCTGATCAAAGTTTAACACATGGTAGGTGCCTTTTCTGCATTGGAAAACAACAACAACAACAAAAATAGTTTGGGAATTCATTTACCTTGGAATAAATGATTTTTTTTTCAAAGAAAATTTTAAAGTGAGAATAAAGGAAAATATGAATGAATGAAGAGCTATACCTTGATCTTGATTATGAAATCTAAATGAAGTCTACAACAGAATATAAATTAAAGACACAATGAGCTGCATTGCAGTGTTTAACAAAGAAGTAGTAAAACTCATCTGGAGTATGAATGGGCAAAAATACAAAAAAAAAAAAAAAAAAAGTTTCAGGGGAGCTAAAATAACCGGACAGCCATCAGTATAATCTATCAGGTTAAAGACAAGAAAAACTGACCAGGGGAATAGATTGCAAAAAGAGGTCGAAGTTATTTAAGGACTTTATGTAAAAGGAATAAGTATCCATATGATGCCATAAGGAAGTCACTACTTAACAAACATCCTCTACATGGCGAGACACCAGCATGAATCAGAATTAGCTTATATCCAGATTTTTCACCCCGTCCACTCCAATGCATTTTAAATGGGTCCTCAAAAGCCAGAGAAGGAAATGGAAAAGCAAGCGTGTTTCAACTGTGAGGAGGAGAAACCATTTTGACTATTGATGAAAGAGATAGCAGGGACGGGACAGATGGATCCAAATGTGTTTTTAAAAGCCTTTTGTGCCACCGAATGTAATAAAGCAAACACAAAAATGAAAGCCGCAGAAGAGAGAGAAATGTATGTGGCAAATAAAGCTTTCTATCCAAAATAGCTAAGGAATTGATCTAACTATAAAAGGCCAGTATCCTGTTCCCTTTTTGGTAAATAGTGAAAGGAAGCGAGCAGATAGTTTACACATAAAGCTTTCCTAGAAAAATGCACAGCCCCACTATAAATCTTGAACTTGCGATTTGAGCAACTTAGATATTGTTATGAAAATCAATTTAAGTGCCAAAACTTAATGTTCAATTATTCAGATTCCCTGTGAGACTAATTTGGCAAAAACTGCAACACCATTCCTGTCCTTTGATTCCATAATCCTACTCATAAGCAAAAGTCTCAAGAAAATAATGTAAAAGAAAAACAATCCTTTCCACGGAGTCTTCCTTACAGTATTAAATATAAAAACATTAGAAACCAACCTACTTGCACAGTGTCTTTGACATTTTTAAGATTATTTATTTATTTATTTGACAGACAGAGATCACAAGTAGGCAGAGAGGCAGACAGAGAGAGGGGAAGCGGGCTCCCGGTGTGGGGCTCGATCCCAGGACCCTGAGATCATGACCTGAGTTGAAGGCAGAGGCTTTAACCCACTGAGCCACCCAGGCACCCCTGACATCAATACTTTTCAAAGAGGGTTCCTAGGACCCTCTCATCAGAATCCCGGGGATGCTTGTAGGAAGACAGAGTCTTGGGTCCCACCTCAGACCTAGTAAACCATCCCTTCCTAAGGGGGCCTAGGAATATGCATTTTACCCCCAGGCCAGATGACTCCAAGTTGCACTTGTGTGTGCGAGCCGCCACACTCAGAACAAACACAGAGCAAGGGGGCATTTGGAGGACCACACTGAGTCCGAAGCCACAGACCCTGCACATGCAGAGAAACGAAAAGGGAGTAATGACCACAGAGAGAAGACCCCACTCTGTGGGCAGCAAACGTGTCTGAGATTCCCACAAAGCAGTGGCCACGACAGAACCGAGTAATGAAGTCCTTGGGGGCTCACTATGTTGTATTTTGTTCTGTAGCTTGCTTTTAAACTCCGTCGTGGTAATAGGAGTTTTCATTTACTTGTCGGACTCCCTGGAGGGTCACTTGAAGAGTGAGAGGAACACCGGATCTTTCGGGTTCCTGCCTCAAGCCGTCCCTGTCTGGATGTCACCCCCTGCCCTTTTCCTTCCTTGGGCCCCCAGATCCCAGGGGATAACAGGTCTTTTCTGCCTTGGATTTGATCTGAGGCCTGGCACCCCATAAGCATCACCCTGCCCTATCCCTGGTCACGTCTTGTGTTGGGGTTGCTGTGTGGGGTGCACGCGTCAGGACATTGTCGCACCGAATTGAGAGCAGGGGAGAGCTTAGCCGGCGGCATGACGGAGAGTGTTAAGTGTTTCCTTCTCAGGAGGAGGAGAAGAGATGGGTCGGACGGCGGCGGCGTGCTGCTAATGCGATTCTGAACTTCTCTGGCTCCCAGAGGGCCTGCTTGCCTGTGGTCTGATCCCTGAGGTGCAGAAATGCCACTGTGGCTCCACTTTCCACAAAAGTCTCTTTCCTGGAACCTACAGATCCATTCTTGCCCGAAGCCTTGGGGCTCCTTGCCAGGATCTGTGGATGTCACAAGATACTACCTTCCTGTCAGGGCTGGCCAGCCTCCCCCACGAAGGCTGGGCAAATGCCCAGGATGCCAGGCCAGTGGGCATCTGGGCAGGAAGAGAGAGTCCACTCTGTACCAGACTCGCTGGGGGAAAGTGGGGTCGCCAAGCAACAACACGCCCAAGATTTCATTCTCGGGGCTCTGCAGGCCTGGGGGAGGGTCTAAACTCTTCCTTTTAAATTAGCCCATCAGCTCACTGGCCCTGAAATGCCACATTTCACCTCCTCCTGGCTGCCTCACAGCTTCTCCCTCCAGGAGGTACCCAGTCTTTAGCAGTCTTGTATGGTCTGCAGAGGGGGCCCCTTTTCCTTAAGGGAGACCAGGCTGGGGAAAGCGTTCCCTCCGAACACCAGACATGTCACTTCTCCCAGCCTCCATCTGCCACCCCGTAATCTCACTGCCACCTTCTGACCTTGTGTGAGACGTGCCCACAGGGTCAGAAACCAGCACCTGTCGGGAGCAGATTCATCACTTCCTGGGCCTCCTGTGTGGTGACCTACCCTCTGGAGGAAGGGAGCAGAGGACCAGAAGCAGAGGCAGAGAGGGGAGCGGGGGGCAAGGAGAGTCAGTGGGCTGGGAACCTATCGTGACTTGTGGAATAGACCTTTTGCCTATGATGCAAAAGTTTTTCTTGAGTGCCTACTGTGTGCCAAATGCTGTGCTAGGAAGCTACAACCATGAACAGACAGCCATGACCCTGCCCTCACGGATATTACAGTCCACGGACCAAGGCAAAAAACAAGCAAAGTCATGGAATGATAGACTCATATTGTACCGAGCGCTCAAAGGAAACAAACAGGTACTGTGATAGAAAATCAACTAGAAATCTGCTTCAGATAAGATGGTCAGGGAAGACCCCTCTGAGTCCAGGTGACAAGAAGCAGTAAACAGGGACTAGCAGGAGGCTGAGGGACTCGCAGGTACAAAGGCCCTGCCGTGGAAAAGAGCTTGGTGTGTTCTAGAACTACAGGCTCACTGGGCTTGGGGATCAGTGAGCGAAGGCATGACCTCTGACTTGAGATGGTGGGAGGGGTGGGCAGGGACCATACCAGTCAGGCCAAGTTTAGGCATTTTGATTTTTGTCTTGAGTAGAATGGTGAATCGATAAAGGGCTTAAGCAAGGAGGACTACGTGGCTTACATTTTCAAGCAGCATTGTGGCTCTGGGTCTGGGAACAGGCTTTCAGAGCCAGAGGAAGAGCAGTGAGAGGATGAAAGAGACAGAGAGATGGTGGAGGGGAGAGAGAGAGAACGAGAGAGGTGAGAATTTGGAGACATGTTTGGAAGGCTGGACAGAGGACTTGCTGATGGGCTGGGGTGGGGGTTGGGGGCTGGGGAGGAGTCAGAGGAGGGTCAGACTTCCAGCTAAAGCAGCCCGTGCTGGGTGGGGCCATTTACTGATGTGGGGGAAGACTGGTGGGAGCCAGTGGGAAAAAGAGCTTGGAGTGAGAAGAGGACAAGGTTTTCAAACTCCAAAGTTAAGGAAGTTATTATCTCCTATTCCTTCCCAGCTGGGCGAGTAAGGCCTGGTAACCCAATTTTCCAGGCTGAGAAAACCAGGTTGAGCCCAGTGAAGTCAATGGGACAGGGCTGAGAGAGAAAACCAAAGAGTCTGCCATTTGGGGTCTTCTGCTTCTAGTCTAGCACCTTCTTTGCTGGCCCAGCTATGAAACCCCCTCCCAGATATCTCACCAAAGCCACCTTAAGCCATCTTGGCCAAGCACCCAGGACGGGATGCTCTGGCCCCAAGAGATTTTTTTGTCCCATCCTTCATCTCCCCTCGAGTTTTTCTGGGGCCATGCCTTAGGTCTCTGCGCCCGCTGGTGTCCTTATCCACAAAAGGGAGATAATAGTCTTGCCTACCTCAAGAGGTTGTTGTGAAACTTGAGTTAGCTTTGCAAACACTAAACAAGAATGTGTTTAGCACAGCGTCAGGAATGGACTCTTGGTCCTATTTTAGCAGCAGTGGAGGTTTTCCTCAGCAGGTGTGCTTTGGGGGGAAACGTCTCTGCTACACTGACCAGTCACAGACCGGCCCTTCTGGAGGCAGGTGCGGAGCTGCAAGACCCAGCCTGCCAGATCCGAGCCTGGAGATGGACCCAAGGCTTCGTGACCTTTCACAGTCCCCAGACTCCAGGCACGGGAGCAGCCCTCCTCCACAGCCACATTTTCTTCAGTCTTGGGCAATATGGGGAAAACATATAAGTGACACAGTGGATTTTTGTTAAACCTAACTTAATTCTGTTTTTCAATTTTGAGATTTTTGTCTTTTACACTTTTGATGTTAGAATATTCTTTATAAAATGGTAGTGATAGTTGTGGGTGACATGGTTATTTGTGATGATTTTAACTGGTCCATGAAATTCAAAATGTGAAAACCAAACATCACACACATAAACCCACCACACATACACACATTCCACATACAAACATATGCCATACACACCAGACACACCACACAAACGCATACTACATACATATACACCACACATGCACACCACACCATACACATACCACACACACCACACATACACATACACACACCCCAAATACAAACATATAGCACATACACCACAGACATACTACACGGACCTACATACCATACCACACGTGCCACACACATACATACTACACACACATCACACCACACACACACACACACACCACACATGCACCATGCACACTCATACCAAACCACAATCAATACACACATACACACAACACACAACACACATGCAAATATACACCACACAGATACACACCATACCACACCCACACACCACACATATACACCCACATACAAACACGACACCACATGCACACTGTGCACATACACACACACCATACCACACCACACATGCCTTACAACACACACCACATACACATACCACATATACACCACATAAACATATACCACACACACTATACCCATACCACACATCACATATACCACACACAACATACTACATGCATGCAACACACATGCACACCCCACACCACATATACCACGCATACTCACATACAACACACATGATACCACATACACCACACATACACACACCACAGAACATACATACTGCACAATATGCAGACACTGCACATACAACACACACATACATACACCACACAAACACATGCTACATGCAGATATACCACACATACAACACCACATTCATACATATACACTACACACACACCACACATACACATACTCCACAAACATACCACACATACATACACCACACACATACCACACCACACATATACCACATACCCACCCATACCATTCCATACATACACACACTACACATACACACCATACATAAACATATATCACATCAATATATTACACATACCACACACACTTACCACACCATATATACATACACACAGCACACCATGCACCACACATACACACAACACACACACACACATATCCCACACTCCTTATTCTACATAGGCCCCTTAAGATCCATTATTTGACACCCTGTACCCTCACTCAAGCCTTCTCTCAGCATACACCAGCCAGGAGTGTCTTATCCATCCCCCATCCCACCCATCTCACTTGTTCTTCAAGGACAACTTTGAGCTACCTCCCCGGCCAAGGTCAACAGAACACACTGTCCCCAGCAGCCTTTCAGCCCTGATTTACTAGCTGAGTAATTATGAGATGCATCTGCATTTTCTTCATTGCATTGGGGATGATCTGCACATATCCAGAGAACTAAAAATAAACAGGAGGTTTGACTTGTTTGAAGCTGGGTCAATGTTTATTTTCTCAAAGACTGAACTTCCTTGATACGGATGTAAAGTTACATGCAATGGGCCTTAGGTGCATAGACTATGGTCTGTGATTTGAATATATAGGTGGGTAGGATTTGCGCTAAACATCTTAGCTGCAAAATCTCCCTCTGGATAAGGCTAGGGCATGGAGACACACCCAGCAGATCTCCCAGTTTGCCCTGTTGCTGCTCTGATTCTGTCGCATCCCCTGCCTTGACATACTAAGCAAATGGGCGCCCTTCTCTAGGCCTTACTTTTTCCATTGGCAAATGGACAGATGGAAGAGAAGGCAGGAAAGACAGTAGAATATTGATCTTAACTATTGTAGTGTCATTAGTCCCTGACAAAGAGCCTCGGAGCTGGTCTTTCTCTCGAATCCACTTTCCTTCAAGTAGGGGGCCAGTATCCCAGGAATAATAGAGCTATGGGATAAAAATGGAGCATCATCTTCTACTCAAATATTTAGGGGAAAAGTAATATAATAAGGGGTAGAATGCAAAATTTGAGTGAAAATTTTTTAAACAAAAGTTAAATTGAAATATTTCCCTCTGGCTCCAAAGAAGCAGCTCTGTCCCACCAAGTCCTGCTCAGCAAAATTAGCATGGGCCAGACATATTTGGCAAAGGATAGACATGGTTTTTTCAAGATGACAGGGGATAGATAAAAAGTAATGGGGCGCCTGGGTGGCTCAGTGGGTTAAGCCTCTGCCTTCGGCTCAGGTCATGATCCCAAGGTCCTGGGATCGAGCCCTGCATCAGGCTCTCTGCTCGGCAGGGAGCCTGCTTCCCCCTCTCTCTCTGCCTGCCTCTCTGCCTACTTGTGATCTCTGTCTGTCAAATAAATAAATAAAATCTAAAAAAAAAAAAAAAAAGTCTGTCTCCAAGGCCTTCGTCCTCTTCCTTTCCCATTCCTCCCAGCTAGAGATTAAAATGCCTGGGCACCAGCCTCCACGCCCAAGACCCCTTGCAGGAGCCCAAGTAACCACTGTGTGAGCAGAGCCATCTTTCCTATGGGTCCCCTTTACAGAATGATACCTCCAAGGAAAGGACCACATGTAATCTACTCCCTAACGCTCAGGGCTGACTTCTCCAGCAGACTCAGGAGACAAAGTGCCTCAGGTCCCATCATAGTTTACTTCATGTGTCAGCTTGGCTAGCTCACCAAGGGCCCAGATATGTGATTAAACAGTATTCTAGGTGTTTCCGTGAGGGTGCTTCTTTCTTTCTTTCTTTCTTTCTTTAATTTATTTTTATTTTTCTCACCATAGTACATACCCTCCCCAATGTCCATCACCCAGCCACCCCATCTCCCCACCCCTCACCCCCCAGCAACCCTGTTTGTTTCCAGAGCTTAAGAGTCTCTTATGGTTTGTCTCTGTGAGGGTGTTTCTGGATGAGATTAACCTTTGAATCAGTAGAGGTGCCTCGGGGGCTCAGATGGTTAAGCATCTGCCTTCAGCTCAGGGTCCTGGGATGGAGTCCCACATCGGGCTCCCTGCCTGGCAGAGAGAGCCTGTTTCTCCCTCTCCCTCTGCTGTTCTCCATACTTGTGCTCTCTTGCTCTTTCTGTCAATAAAATAACATACAAATAAAATATTAATAAATAAACATTTGAATTGGTAGATGGAGTAGAGCGGATTGCCTTCTCCAGTGTGGGTGGGTCTCGTCCAGTCCTTTGGAGGCCTGAATAGGACAAGAAAGGTGGAATAGGGAGAATTCGCTCTCTCTGCCTGCCTTTGAGCTGGCACGTTGATCTTCTCCTGCCTTTGATCTCAGACTTGGACTGGAGCTTACATCATTAGCTCTCCTGGTTCTCAGACCACTGGGTGAGGACTAGAGTGATACTATGTATATACACACACTATTGGTTCTATTTCTTCAGAGAATCCAACCACCACAGATTTCAACCCTGAAGGTGGTTCTAGGGGGACAGAATTTTAAGAATGAGTTTTCTGAACTGGTTCTGGGTGTCTGGAATTTGCTTTCTAATCTGATTAGACTTAAAAATGCTAATGACTATATTTCTAGTAGAAAGAGCACTAATAGTCCGTGGAGTAATCTGGCAATAGAGATATGCAAAATTGCTCCATTGGATACTCCTAATCAACCTCTTAGATGCAAGGAGCCAAATAACGGTGTTTATGAATACTTTCATACCTTTTCATACATTTGGAAAACTAAGGAATATAATGAGGTTGGCCACTTGCTCCTAGTATCTCCGGATAAAATGGTGCAAGGAAAGGATGAGTTCAGGGGTTGGAATTCCCAGCTCAAATGCTGCCAGATGACCTAAAAGCTTCTGTACATGCCCTGAAGAGAACCTTATCTCCTCAAGGTGCAGGGCTGAGCCTGCTGAAAATCAGGCACAGAATGTTGTCCTGCCCGTAGCTGAATTAACAACACAAGTTTAACTCCTACCCTCACAAGGTGTCTACTGTGAAAGTGAAGGCATTGATTGAGAAAGAACGGGATCCCGTAACTTGTAATGTAATAGGACCTTGATGAACTAGGGACCTTGAGCTCCCACATTCTGAAGAGTCTTCTTTGCCAGAGGAAGCAGCCTCCCCACTTCCAACAGTAGCCTTTCTCTCTCATCTGAGGGGACTAGCCCTGCATGGCCTAAAGAAGCTGTCATGTCCTCCCCTGAGGCATTGCCATGCAAGACAATGCTGATTCTCCTCAGGACCCACTCCCATCACCTCTCTGCTTCTTGACCTACAGCCAGACTCAAGTCCCAGTGGACCCCTAAAGATGAGCTACAAAATGGGACCCATGAGGAGGTGTGCTACACTTCAAAAGAACTATTTGAGTTTTCTAACTTATGCAGACAGAAATCTGGGGAAGGTGTGTGTGAATGAATCCTGGGAGTGTAGGATAATGGTGGAAAGAACGTAAAGTTGGATCAGGCCAAATTCATTGACATGGGTTCACTAAGCAGAAATTCTGCATTTAATGTCTCAGCTCAGGGAGTCATAAAGGACTCTAACAGTTTGTCTGAAATATGGACCAAAAGGTGACCCACAGTAAGTGAATTAGAAATGCCTTGCCAGCAATGTCCACAATAGCCAAACTATAGAAAGAACCTAGATGTCCATCAACAGATGAATGGATAAAGAAGATGTGGTATATATATATACAATGGAATACTATGCAGCCATCAAAAGAAATGAAATCTTGCCATTTGCAATGACATGGATGGAACTAGAGGGTATTATGCTTAGCGAAATAAGTCTATCAGAGAAAGACAATTATGATCTCCCTGATATGAGGAAGTTGAGAGGCAACATAGGGGGTTTGCGGGGAGGAAAAGAGTAAATGAAACAAGATGGGATTGGGAGGGAGACAAACCATAAACGACTCTTAATCTCACAAAACAAACTGAGGGTTGCTGGGGGGGGGGGGGGGGGAGGGAGAGGGTGGTTGAGTTGGTTATGGACATTGGGGAAGGTATGTGCTATGGTGAGTGCTGTGAAGTGTGTAAATCTGGCAATTCATAGACCTGTACCCCTGGGGCTAATAATACATTATATGTTAATTAAAAAATTAAAAAATTATAAAAACTTTAAAAAAAAAAAAAAGAAAGAAATCCCTTGCCAGCCTGAGTTTAATGTAGAAGAAGAAAGTCAAAGGGTTAGGGAGATTGGAATTTTAGAGTGGATTTGTCATTTAGGATTTACTCGCCCACACAGGGAGAGTCCAGAAGACATACCTTCCACCACTGCTGTGATAAATCAATTTGTGAAGGGAGCCCAGGCGTCCTTGAGGAGCTCTGGAATCATTTTTCTCGGTAGGCCAGACCTCATCGTCTTGACTGCAGTCACTGAATAGGGAAAACTAGGTGCAGTGGGAGTAATTGGATCCTGGTATGGTAGGGGTCAAATGTCCGCCTTCAACTGCCAGAAGCCACGAGGGCATGGTTGTGGTAAAGGGCAGCAGAGCCAAATCAGCAGTCAGAGTAGTCTGACTCCCACAGATCCGTGGGGCTGGCCGGGTGATCAAGGTGTTCCTTGAAGTGGAACAGATAAGCAGCATACTAAATTCGCACTCCATCTGTATGAGCAGACACATTCTAGGTCAAATGAGCAAAAGTCTAACCCAAATCATAAAAGCAGAATCACGCCCTCAGTCAGTTCCCAGAGGTGAGCCAGTTTAAAAACTTCTGGGTCTCATGAATGAAGGAGAAGCCAGGTTCCCTTAAGGAAGGAGCGCAACACACTGCCTGAATTTATACCAAGACTCTTTCTCCTCGCCTCGTCTTTCCCAAGGGCCCTATGGCCTTTTACTTGACTTAAACTTTTTTTTACTTTTTAAAAAGATTTAACTTCTTACTTTGACTTCTAACTGTGCATTGGGAAAAAGGAAGTAATTCGACACTTCAGGGACTACTGGGCATTGACTTTAAAGTGACATTAATTCCAAGAGGCTCAAAAGTGCCTGTGGTCTTCCAGGGCAGGGGCTTGTGGAAGTCAGGTGGCAGTGGAATTTCAGCTCAGATTCATTTCCCAGTGGGACCAGTGGGTCCCTGTCTTAGTCCATTCAGGTTGCTGGGGCAAAATACCACAGACTGCATAAACCAAAATGGGCTGCCTACAATTCTGAAAGCTGCAAGTCCAAGACCAGGGTGCCAGCATGCCTGGGTGAGGGCCTTCTTCTGAGCTGCAGACCTCTCACTGGATCCTCACCTGGTGGAAGGAGCTAGGGAGCCCCGGGGAGTCTTTTCCACAAGAGCGCTACTCCTAGTCACTTCCTATGCACGAGGGCTCTACCCTCATGACTTAGCCCCTTCCAAAGCCCCCACCTAGTCATACTTCCACCCTTAAGGGTTAGGATTTCAACTATGAATTTTGAAGAGACGCAGACATTCAGGCCATTGCAGTCCTCAAGCCCATCCTGTGGTTATCTCCCTAGTTCCAAAAATGCATCATTGGAATAGATATACTCAGCAGCTGGTCCAATCCCCACGTTGGTTCTCTGACCTGTGAAGTGAGGATTATTATGGTAGGAAAGGCCAACAGAAGTCACTAGGACTGCCTCCATCTAGAAAAAAAAAAAAAAGGTCAACAAAAGCACTACCACAGACCTGGAAGGATTGCAGACTTTCGTGCCAAATTAACTTACCCCTGATACCTTACATGCAGCTGTTGGTCTGGCAAATGCTTTTTCCTTGACACCTTTTAGTATACATCACCAGGAGCAGCTTCTTTCAGCTGGTGAGGCCAGCAATATATCATCACTCTCTTCCCTCAGAGATAGAGCATTGCTCCAGCCCTATGTCATAATTCAGTTCACAAGGACCTTGGTCATTTTATTCTTCCACAAGATGTCACACTGGTCCATTACGTTAATGACAGCAGCTGACTGACCTCGTGAACGAGAAGTAGCAACTGCTCTAGAGTTATTGGTAAGACATTGCATGTCGGAGGGTGGGGAAATAAATCCCATAAAAATCCAGGGGCCTTTTCCCTCAGTTAAATTTCTTGGTGTCCCACGGTGTGAACATGTCAAGATATCCCTGGTAAGGGGACGGATAGTTTGCATCTGCCTCCTTCTACAACCAAGAAAGAGACACAATGTTTTGGGGGCCTCTAGGTTTAGGAGGCAACACGCTCCTCATGAGGGTGTTACTCCAGCCCATTTACCAAGGGACCCAAAGTGCTTCTGGTTTTCAGTGGGCTCAGAAAGGAGAAGACTGCCACAGGTCTGGGCTGCTGAAAAAGCTCTTCTGCCACTAGAGCCCTACAAGCCAGTGGAGTGAATGGGGCTTGAAGGGTCAGCGGCAGATAGAGATGCTGTTTGGAGTCCTTGGCGTGCTGTTAGAGGTGAATCAGCACTTGGCCCTTAGGACTTTGCAACAAAGCCCAGGGCCATCCTCCCAAGTTAACTGTTCTCCTTTTGAGAAATAGCTCTTTTTCTGCTCCTGGGCCTCAACAGAGACAAAGCACTTAACCACAGGCCACAAAGTTACCAGGCAACGTGAGCTTCCCATCGTGAACCAGATGGTATAGGACCCACCAATCCCTGCTGGTGTGCTCCATCATCAAACAGAAAGAATATGGGCCGGATCCTGCTTGAGCTGACAGACCCTGGCCTGAAGGCAGAAGCAGGTTATAACACAGAGAACTGACCCAGAAGCTCATGGCCTCCAGCCCGGGTTCCCTGACATCTCTCTCCCAGTCCACACACATAGCCTCACGGGGAGTTCCCTGCAATCAGTGGACAGAGGAAGAGAAGACACAGGCCTGGTTTCCAGATGGTTCTGCATGATATGCAGTTACCTGGATGTGGTCGGCCATGGCACTGCAGCCCCTCTCTGGGACAGCCCTGGAGGCAGTGGTGAAGGGAAATCCTCCCAGTGGGCAGAACTTGGGCAGCGCCCCTGGGTTTTCACTTTGTTTGGAAGGAGAAATACCAGACATGTGATTAAATATCGATCCATGGTCTGTGGCCAGTGGTTTGGCTGGATGGTCAGGGATTTGGGACAAGCATGATTGGAAAATTGGTGACAAGGAAATTTGAGGCAGAATTATGTGGATAAACTTCTCTGAATAGAGGGACGGTGGGAAACGTGAAGATATTTGTGTCCCGTGTGAATTCTCACCGAAGGATGACCTCAGTGGAGGAGAATTTTAATATTCAAATGGATAGGATAACATGTCCTGTGGATACCAGCCAGCCTCTTTCTGCAGCCGTCCCACCATCTCCCAACAGGCTCGTGAACAAAGTGGCCATGGTGGCTCTCCAGGGCTCAGCAGCCTGGCTATGGCCACAACTGCTGGCAACAGAGACACACCCCCAGCCCCTGACATGGCAACACCTCCAGGGTGGTCATCCCACTTAGCCGGACGTAGGTTGATGACCTAGAACCCCTTCGGTCATGGAAGAGTCTTTTTAAAAAAAAAGCATTTTGTTCTTACTAGAATAGACATTCTGGACTCAGATTTGCCTTGTCTGTCATGCCACGCTTCTGCTAACACTGCCATTCATTCACTTACAGAATGCCTGACGCACCACCATGGTATCCCACCCAGCGTTGCTTCTGGCCAAGGAACAGCAAAAGAAGGGCATCAATATGTCAGTGCTCATGGAATTCACTAGTCTTACCATGGTCCCCACCACACTGGAGCATGTGGTTTGACAGAACAGTGGAATGATCTTTGAACACTCAGTTATAATGCCAGTTAGGTGGCAATACCTTGCAGGGCCGGGGTGAAGTTTTCCAGAAGGCTCTATCAACTCTGAATTAGGGTTAATATATGGGACTGTTTCCCCCATAGCCAGGATTCATAGGTCCAGGAATCAAGAGATGGAAATGGGAGAGGCACCACTTGTTACCCCTAGTTGCTCACTAGCAAAATTTTTGCTTCCTGTTCCCATGACCTTATGCTCTGCTGGCCTAGAGGTCTTGGTCCCAAAGGGAGGAATGTTTTCACCAGGAGGCATGACAATGATCCCATTGAACTGGAAGTTACGATTACAGCCCAGCCCCTTTGGACCCCTCATGTCCCCGAATCAACAGGCAGAGAAGAGAGTTACTCTGCCGACTAGGGTGATTGGTCTTCACTAACAAGGGAAAATTGGGCTGCGAATGCACAATAGAGGTAAAGAAGAGTATGTCTGGAAGATAGGAGATCTCTAAGGGAGTCCCTTGGTATTACCATGCCTTGTGAGGAAGGTCAGCGACAAACTACAACTACTCAATCCAGGCAGAACTGCTAAAGGCCCAGACCCTACAGGAATGAAGGTTTGGGTCACCCCACCAGATGAAGAGCTGTGACTAACTGAGGCGATTGCTGAAAGTAAAAGGAATACAGAAGGGCTAGTGTAAGGAAATCATTGTAAGTACCAGCTCTGACCACAAGACCAGTTACAGAAATGAGGACATAAGATGTATTATCTTTATATGATAGTTTTTAAGATTTATTAATTTTACATCATAGTAATCAAGTTATAGGATATCAGGAAGAAGAGGAAACATCTTTAAAGGCGTTTACCTCCTCTTCTGGGGAAGGAGTTAGTGCATTTTTGGTTGTTTGCAAGATTGTTGTATCATGTTAGGCAGATTTATAGCCTTTTTATTGTCTTTATTTGGAGAATAAGTTTGGTTTAAGGAGATGTACACGGATGCCAAGTTGATGAGGAGTGGACTCATGATGGTTAATTTTATGGGTCAATATGACTGGGCTGCTGGGTGCCCAGATATTTGGTTAAACATTATCCTGGAAATGTCTGTGAAGATGTTTCTGGATGAGGTGAACTCTTTTTTAAAAAATATTTATTTATTTGACAGAGATCACAAGTAAGCAGAGAGACAGGCAGAGAGAGAGGAGGAAGCAGGCTCCCCACTGAGCAGAGAGCCCGATGCGGGGCTCGATCCCAGGAACCTGGGATCATGACCCGAGCCGAAGGCAGAGGCTTAACCCACTGAGCCATCAGGTGCCCCAGAGGTGAACTTTTGAATCCATAGATCCGCGTAAAGCAGGTTGTCCTCCCCGATGTGGGTAGGGTCACATACAATCTGTTGGAAGTGCTAATTGAACAAAAAGGCAGAGTAAGGGAGAATTTGCTCTCTCTGCCTGATTCTTTGAGCTGGCACATTGATTTTCTCCTGCCTTTGATAGCACACTTGGACTGGAACTTAGACCATAGGCTCTCCTGGGTCTTTGCCTTGCTGACTGCAGATTGTGGGGCCTCTCAGCCTCCAATACCACATGAGCCAATTCCTGATAATAAATCTCTTTATGTGTCTATATACCTCCTATTGGTTCTTTTTCTCTGGAGAACCCAGATGAATGCAGTCCCATGATACTTGTAGGGACCCATGAGAGTGTTTCAATTTTAATTTCTTTTAAAATCAGGAGATGAATATAATAACAATGAATACATACAAAATGAGTCAAGGCCGGATTATGTATTTCTTTATGCCAATGGAATTATAAAATATAATTTTAAGTGTATTTTTATGGAGGAATGAGCCCACGAAAGCCATATGTCCCACGAAAGCCATAATGTGACCCTGCTAACACTCCACGGTGCCCCACCCATGAGGACTGGGAGTCTTTTGGCCTGGGATCCATCGTCTACCCATTGGTTTGGTGGGTTGACCAGGATGGTGTTTCTGTGGCCTTGCCCTCACCTTGAAGAAGAGCTGTTGTCCTTGAGCTCTATTTATTAATAGAACTATGTGTGTTTCTAGGGGTGAGGTGGGTCTACCCCTGTAGAAAGCTGAGTAAACCAGAATGGGGCAGAGGAGAGTACTAGCTTCTCCTCTGAAAAGAAGATAACTATCAAGGAGCACCTTCCCTGCCCCCACCATCAGTTTTCCTCTGTGTCCTGTCCTGGTTCTTATCTAATTAGGCTGACTTCTCTTCCCCAAAAGATCAGGACAAAATATTTAGTAAGCCCACACTATGTGTTAGATACTCCTCAGGGCAGAGATAAACACCTGGATGCTCACAGCCTTTGCAGGCAAACAGCCTCCTAAACAAGCTGTTAGAGCACAGAGCCCAAAGTGCTATGCACAGGTCCATTTTAATTCTACCTGGTTGACCCAGGAAGTCTTCACAGAGGAGGAAGCACTTGAGTGGGGTGCAGAAGGATGAATACCAGTTCGACCACAAATGTAGCCTCAGGGAACAGGGGAAGGTGGGCATGTGTCCTTCTAACTTCCCAGAAGGAAGAATTTGTTTGGTGGTCCCAAATGTGTAGAACCAAGGAAAATCATATGAAGTGAGCGCTGTAAGTTGTGAGCCAAAAAGTACAACAGTTTGTTCTGTGACGGTGTAAAATGATTTCTTCTCGCAAACAAAAACAAAAAAACCTGAAACAAATGTACATTCGGAACACCCTGTCACAGAAGACCTACCACCACCACCAAATATTCTGTGCCCTAAGACCATTTTACTCACTTGCAATCTGATAGGGAAAGAAGGGCCAGAAGAACATTCCAAGCAGATGGTTGGGCGCAGGCAAAGGGAAGAGGGCCAGGTTCTGGGGGTGGCAGGGAGTCCCGTTGTGTCAGAAATGGGATTATAACCATGGCATGGCCCCAATCAAACCTCTTATCCCGAAGAAGGAAATAGGTACTAAGACAAGGAGTATCCTTGTCTTTTGTGGAAGGAGGGTAGCCTCTTAAGTGATTGTGATAAAATGTGTGTCCAGAGTGTGTTTTCAGGGCTCTAGCTATAAACATCTCAGCTGGCTTATGAACTATATAGCATAATATGGTATAATGAAAAAAATATTTGGGGGGACTTTGTCCAGGGTTTCTGGCACAAAGCTCCTAAAACCTTTGCAAGTCACTGGTAGAAATGCCTGTTGCCATTCAGCATGACCCTTCTGAACACACCTGAGTTTATGCCAATGACCTGACTCAGGGCAGAGTCTCCAGCTCACCTCAGGATGGGGGCTGATTGCTGGAAAGACCAAACCATGACTAGAGGGTGGGAATTTTCAGCCCCACCTCCCAAACTTTTAAGAATAGAAGGGGGACTGGAGATTGAGTTATAAAAACTCTGGAATGATGAGATTCTGAGAACTTCCAGGTTGGTAAACACATCAAAGTGTTCAGTGAGTGATGTACCCTGAAAGGGCACAAAAGCTCCACCCCCCACCCCAACCTCATCCTTTGCTCTGTGTATCTCTCCCATTTGGCTGGTCTCAAGTTGTATCATTTATAATGAAATGGTAGTCATAAGTCAAGCATTGTTTTTAATTCAATGAGTCAGTCCAGTAAATTATCGAACTTGTGGGGAGTCATGGAAACCTCTGAATTTATAATTGGTCAGGCAAAAGCAAGGGTCATCTGGGGACTCCACTTGCAGCTGATATTTAAAGTGGGGACAGTTTATAGGACCAAGTCCTTTAGCTTGTGGGATCTGATGCTAACTCCAGGTAGATAGTGTCGGAATTGAATCGAATTGAATTGAGTTGAATTGAATTGAATTGAATTATAGACACGTAGGTGGTGACACAGAACTGGAGAATGGATGTGGAAAAACAGCACATATTTGGTGTTGGGAAAAAAAAACACATGGGAGTCAGAAAAAAGCCATGCATATAGAAATTACAATTCATAAGGAAACATCATCAGCTGGGTTTAAGGAAGACAATTTACAAAGCAGCTCTTGGACTTTACTTTGCTTACAACTAATGCATAGTCCTCTTGGTTTTTAGAGCCAAGCTGATGAGAGATACAGTCCCCAAACCAGAACATCCCAGGAAAAACTCAATCTTCTTTTTAAAATTTTTTTAAAAGATTTTATTTATTTATTTGACAGACAGAGACCGCAAGTAGGCAGAGAGGCAGGCAGAGAGAGAGAGGTGGAAGCAGACTCCCTGCTGAGCAGAGAGCCCGATGCGGGGCTCGATCCCAGGACCCTGGGATCATGACCTGAGCAGAAGGCAGAGTCTTTAACCCACTGAGCCACCCAGGTGCCCTCAATCTTCTTTTTATTCTGATGGCAATCTGGGAGGCCCAGATAGAGGCATTGTAGTCTCCATCCACTGGACTGGTATCAGAGGATGGCTCCTGGAGCTTCATGGCCTAGAAGCTCACTGGAGGCAGTTCCTTCTGGAAAGACGTGGAAGGAGGAAGAAGGACCCCAGGTGCCAGACTGCCTCTCCCACAGATGCCCTCTTTGTCTTTGGGCAAATTTTTCCCATCTTGGTCTTCACATCTGTTTTCTCTTCTGTAAGACAAAGGGTACTGGACTTGATGATTTGTTAAATTTCCCCCAGCAATAAGATTGGGATCCATGGCTCTAACCTATGGAAGATGTCCAGAGATTATAGGAGGACACAGGGAAAGGATAGACATGGGGTTTATCCCATTGAATCTCAATGAGTGTTGAATAAAGGAATTCTTCAGAAAAGAAAATAGCCCCAAATTACTCCGACCCCAACCCTGAGCCAGATGCCCTCCATGAAATCAGAGAATCAGATAGGGTGCTGGCCCCAGAGCAGCAGGGGCAGTGAACAGAGTGATTAGAAGGGAGTGCTGTCAAGCATCTTACCCTTTGGGTCCCAGCTTCCCAGTGTAACCTTTCTCAGGAGGAGCAGCACGGTCACCACTCATTACGTTTTCAAGGGCCTGCTAGTCTGATGAAACGTTAAGACACTGAAAGCTCATTTGATATGTACATGACACAGAGCAGGGAGGGAGAGCTGCTAGGCTGATGGTAGAGTCAGGATCCAAAAATATGTCTGCTGACGTGCAAGATGGGTTGAAGCTAACAAGATTATGTTTAGCAGGGAGAAATGAGAATCCCAAACTCAGATCTAAAAAGACCAACTAGACCAGGGGTTGGTAAACCATGGCCTGTGTGTCAAATCCAAACTGCAGTCATTTTTGTAAGATCAGATTTATTGGAACACAGCCACGTTCATTTATTTATCTACTACCTGTGGCTGCTTTCAACGTTACAATTATGTTGTTACAACATTGCATAGTTGCACCGGGATTGTATGGTCCACAGTGTCTAAAATATTGCTGTCAGAAGTCACTTGAATTAGACAAGGAAGTCCAGATGGGGAGATTTGAATTTATAACAGCTCAAGTGAAAAGATTCAAAAAAGAAAGTGTGTGATCATTTAGTCTCCATCAATAGCATTATAATGTGAAGACAGAGATGTATTAGATAACTATTCTCCTTTAGATGTATGTGACCAAGAGTCATCCAAGAGTAGCTCAGCACGAGAGGAATGTCCTAGAGGAAGGCCGTGGTGGTGTTTTGCACAGCAAACAAGAACTTAGAGAAAGCAATGACCATCCAGAGCAGTCTAATCAGGAACTTTCTCCCCATCTCTCCCCTCTCCTGCCGGTGACTGCTTCTCTCAGTACAGACCAGCTATCTGCACACAGCCAAGAAACATAGTGACAGCAAGTGTCCTCTCCCAAGTTTGACAGTTTTCATCCATCTTGGTTTTGTCTCTCCCGCTTCAGCACATAGAAAGATGACCTCTCCCTCTCCCCTGCAGTTAATTAAGTGACACTTCAGACTGAAACCTGACTGGAGGAGGGGGCAGGGGTGCGGGAGTGATAGGCATCCCTTTCAGGCAGAAGCCTTTCAGAGCAGACAGGACTTCTCCAACGTCCCCCATCCCTCTATTCATTTCATCCCCATCTTTGCAGCTGAAAGTGAAAGACTTTTAAGGATAGAGCTGCAAGACAGAAGGATCTTGGATCCCTGAATCACCACTTGAAGAAGAGCTTCCCAGGAGAAGTACCCAGCCCCCATTAGACTTTGCCTGGAAAGGAAATACATTTTCATTGGATTAAGCCACTAACATCTCGGGATTGATTCATTTCTGCGGCATAGACTACTCTGTCCTGATAATGTAGCTGCCGACCTGCTGAATTTTGTATCTCATAGTTTTAGTCGCCAGAGAGGCACTCAGAGCCACAGATCCCAAGAAATGAGTTGATTGGAGCAGCTTAAATATAGTGCCAACCTCTTGGCCAATCAGCTGGCCTTGGGGGCGGAGTCATAGCGAACATGGCAGGCCCTACGAGGACCATGTGAATGGAGTTTTCCGGGGTACTGTTTCCAGAAGAAAGCCTGGGGAGTTGGAGGGCGTGGAGAGAAAAAATGGCAAAGATAAACCATATATAGTGCCTCCGCCTACCAGGCACTGGAGTCTTATGCTCTGAGAATAGTATTTTGAAAGGGATCCCGAGCTGAGATTCCTGGAAAATCTGTTAGGACAGATTGGGAAAAGAGAGAGGAGAGTAGTGAGGGAAAAAGCCTCAAAGAACTCTGACCTAAGGAGGTAGAATGAAAGGACATGAGGATGTTTAATCTTGAAAAGAGAAGAGTTAACAGGGACACCAGAACGCTCTGCAAGTTGGTAAAACACTGTCCCATGAGAGGGACCCTGCAGTCCTCCAAAGAAGGATTAGCCCCAGAATGTGGACATGACAGAAAAGTCACACTGCAGCCAACTTCAGGAAGAACTTCTGTTTGGGCCAGCCAGGAGGGGCTCAGACTCTCCTAGCCCTAGCTGGAGCCCTAGGTGAGGCTGAAGGGTCATTACGAGGGCACACCAGCCAGCAGGCTCAGAGCTGCTGAAGAGGACATGACGGCATTCTGTCCTTGCTGCCTATTCCCCTCCAGTACTGAGATTCTCAGAAGTACTTTAAATTGGTCACGAGTGTGACTAAGAAGCCAAGCAAACTTTGATGTGGGGGAAGACACAACCTATCAGCGTGGTCCACACAGTCCAGAAGCCCACCTCCTTCTCGCAGTACCCACTGGACACCCAGGAGACCCTAGACGGATGCTCTTTCACTACCCCGGCTGCTGATCCTGAAGCCAAGGCTAGGAGGCAGGGTATGGCAGTTGGGGTGAGGGGGCAAGGAGGAGAGATCTGTCCGCAATGGTTCCAGCCACTTGTGGGGTGATGGGCAGAGACGACACACTCTCAGAAACAACTTAGAGCTAAGATAGTGCTACACTGTGTAGAATCAGGGGTCTTCTCCCTCATTTTACGGATGAGGCCCAAGCGACCATGTGATTTAAGCTGCTGGCAGGGCCAGGATCAGAATTGCACTCTTCAGGTCTCACAGGAAGCAGGGCGGTGAGCACAGACCAGAGCTAGACCCCCTGACTCTGCTACCTACCAGCTCTGTGACCTTGGGCAAGTTAACTTACCTCTCTGTACCCAGTTTCTCAATTATAAGGTGTAACTAGAGAGGCGCTTGGGTGGCTCAGTCAGTTAAGCATCTGACTCTTGATCTCAGCTCAGGTGCTGATCTCAGGGTCCTGAGTTCAAGCCCCACACTAGGCTCTGTGCTGGGTGTACTGCCTACTTAAAAACAAACAAACAAACGCATGTAACTAGAGATAGCGTCTACCTCACAGGACTGTTTTTGAGGATTGGATTTCCAAGGCTCACAGGTCGTATAGACAGGAAGAGGCACATTCAGGGCTTGAACCGAGATCTGCATGATCCTGAAAACGGAGTGTCTCCTGGCCCCTCCCTCAGCCCACAAAAGGAAATCTTTTCAATTATCTCAGGGACATAACTCAGTCAAGCCCATATGTGCTAGAAGCTTGAGAAGTTTCTGTTCTCACACATGGGGAAACTGAGGCACAGACTGTCACAGTGACCTATCACCTTAGGAAGAGGAATGGAGTAGTGAAGCCTGCATCAGATATCTTTGGAGTCCAGTTACTGAGGTGAAAGATAACCACAAGTTGCAGGATAATGGGCCTGGGCATCAGCTTGGCCCTAGGACTCTGTGTCAAAGAGCCTGGATTGGGCCCAGCTGCCCTTTTCCTGGTTTCAGTTGCGCCACGAGCCTGTGTGCCACTGAACAAAGCAAGCCCTTGAGAGACGAAGCAAGAGAGCAGGGGTAGGCAGCACTAGGAAGAGTACCCTGGCAGCCAACTGGTGAGACAGCAAGTCTGCTGGAGGCTCCGAGCCCTGCCGGGAATGTCTCACTTTGGCCTTGCAGGGCCCTGGGACGCTGACTTGCTGAATCCTTACCCACCTTCCCTAGATCTGGCTGACGCCATCCTGCCCATCGGGGTAGTATAAATAGATTTCAACTGCACCTATTTTTTTTGCCCAAAAGTTGCTGATGGATTTAACTGTTTCTAATCCCGTGCCAGGTTGGGGTGATGTCCCTGTCTCTGCAATGGTGGGTCAGAGGCTCAGTGGTAGGATGGGAAGTCGGGGAGGAGAGGAGGGGCTGCTGAGTCAGCCATGTGCACGGGCACAGCCATCTGCCAGGCCTTGGCTGAGGCTCCCAAGCTGCCAAGGGAGTGCCACAGAAGATGAGCCAGGTGTAGAGCTCAGCCGAGAGCAGTGAGGGCATAAGAGAGGCAATAAGGGTGTCTGTCATTACAGATCCCGCCACTTACCCGCTGGCAGACATTTGGTAAATTCGTGTCGTTGAGCCTCAGTTTGCTTCTCCGCAAAATGGGAAGGAATCATGCCTCCATCTCAGGAGGATCTTTGAAAAGATACCAGATCATCAGATATACCAGCAGCAGAGCAAGGGCTTCAGAGCGACACGAGGTGGGCATAAGAGCCTGACTTCCAGGTCAAAGTGCCTGGGTTCGGAGCTTGGCTCTCTCACTTCCTGGCTACTTGGCCTGGGGGTAGGGGGGAGGAGGGCTCTTCGCTCCTCAGTTTTCCCACCTATAAAACAGACATAGTCATAGTGAAGTGCTTCATGCAATCATTATGAGGATCAAAATGGCTTAATAGTTGCAAAACCCTGAGAACAGCGGTTGGCACATAATACATGAGAATCTGTTAAGTACCAGATGTCCTTTGGCATCCATGTAAACTCATGCAACTTCACCTGTTGAAATTTCTTTTCAGCATTGGGTAAATAAATCTTCCTTGAAACTGTCATCCCTCCCTCCTACTAAGGCTGGTGTTCTAAATCCTTCTTTCCTTCATGTAACACTAACTGCATCGCATCCCCTGACCTTTCTCTTTCCCAGCCTTCTGGCTCCCTTCTCCTCCACTGTCCCCTCTCTCCTGTTTGCAGCACTGGGCTCAGCAGGGGCTTCCTGAGTGCACAGAAATTCAACTACCTGTCCAATGGGCTCGTGATCCATTCATCGAACACTAATGGGGACACCATCCTAGGCACTGCGCTAGGTCCTGGTGGCAATAGATGAATAGCCAGAGATGAGGAGGCCAAAAAGGAAGAAAACAGATTGTTAAAGTAGACTTCGACAAGTTCAACAATGAGGGAAGCCCTGAGTCCCATGGGAATCCAAAGGTGGGCCCTGACCTAGGACTGGAGAGTTGGCAATGGTCTCCTGGAGGAGGGGCATCTCCTACAGGACACCCCGCCCTGGCCCAGGACACCCACTGAGCATGTCCAAGGCTATTCCCTCACTCCTTACTTCCCAGCCAACCCTCAGTTCCTCCTCCCAGCACATTCCCTGCCACCACTGGGCCTTTCACATGGCATCCCTCTTCCTACAGTAGTCTGTGGCTCCCAGTTAGTGACTTTCTTTGTTTAGCTCTTGGTTCAAATGGGATTTCCCCAGATCGCTTCCACTGACCTCCCTGGCTAGGTCTAATCTCCCCATAAGAGACACCCCTAGAACTTCATACCCCCATTTTATAGCCCTGACTACATTATATGACTATTCAGTTCCCAGCCACTGCAGATCAAACACAAGGTTAAATGAACAGCTGAATGAGTGCATGAACACATAAGCAATGAGTAAGGCAGGACAGTATGTATGTTAATTCTGAAAGATGATGGAAATTACGACTTCTTTTTATTTATTTATTTATTTTTTAAAATTGTATTTATTTATTTGAGAGAGAGAGAGATCACAAGTAGGCAGAGAGGCAGGCAGAGAGAGAGGGGGCTCCCCTGCATCTCGAGCCAGATGTGGGGCTCGATTCCAGGACCCTGAGATCATGACCTGGGCTGAAGGCAGAGGCTTAACCCACTGAGCCACCCAGGTGCCCCTGTGGCTTCTTTTTAAAGTTAATTATAATAATCACTTCTTTATAATAACTCTCATTTATTATAGTACACATTGCAAAAATTTCACTTGTTTACTCCTCCACTTACAAATATTAATGAAGCACCTGTTTGGGAGCAGACACTGTTCTCAGCACTGAGATGAGAAAGCAGCAAAGAGTTCGCCACGTGCCCTCCCCTCTGGACTTCGTATTTGGGTGGAAAGCAAGTGAAGAGACAAAGGCATGAGGACAGAAATCAGGCTTTGGGCGTGCCTGGATGGCTCAGTTATTAGGTGCCTGCCTTCAGCTCAGGTCATGATCCCAGGGTCCTTGGATCGAGCCCCACATCAGGCTGCCTGCTCAGCAGGGGGCTTCCTTCTCCCTCTCCCTCTGCTGTTCCCCCTCTGCTGTTTATGCTCTCTCTGTGTCAAGTAAATAAATCTTTTAAAAAAGAAGGAAGAGGGGTCCCTAGGTGGCTCGTGATCTTGGGGTCCGGGGTTTGAGCCCCGTGTCGGGCTCCCTGCTCAGCGGGGAGCCTGCTTCTCCCTCTCCCACTCCCCCTGCTTGTGTTCCCTCTCTTGCTGTGTCTCTCTCTGTCAAATAAACAAAATCTTTAAAAAAAAGAAGAAAAAAAGGAATAGAGGGAGGGAAGAAGGGAGGAAGGGAGGAAGGAAGAAAGGAAGGAAGGAATCAGGCTTTGGAAAGTGACTCCTTGTCACAACCCCACAGCCCCAGACCTTCATAGCTCATCCTGTCCTCTTGGATATCACAATGAGAAGGATGGCATTGACTCAAGAAATACAGGAAATGGGGTGTCTGGGTGGCTCAGTCATTGAGCATCTGCCTTTGGCTCAGGTCATGAGCCCCGGGTCCTGGAATCGAGCCCCACATTGGGCCCCTTGCTTGGCGGGAAGCCTGCTTCTCTCTCTCTCACTCCCCCTGCTTGTGTTTCCTCTCTAGCTGTGTCTCTCTCTGTCAAGTGAATAAATAAAATGTTTTAGAAAGAAAAAAAGAAAAAGAAATACAGGAGAACTCCTTGAGAAAGTCCAGCCTGTGGCCTGGGCTTGAGTCACCTTGAACGGGCTCTCTAGCACAGACCAACCAGGGGAAGGGTCTCTGCTGTCAATGCCAAATGTCCAGGGGGCAGGCTGGCTGGGCTAGGAGATGATGGAGCACCTGAGGCCCCAGCTAGAGGTAGATCAGGGCACAGCTGTTGTCTGGTGCTAGGTGTCCTCCACTGGCCAGAGGGTTTTTGTTGGCTGCTGACACAATGGCCTGACATTCCCCTGCCTCAGCAGCCAGGAGCGGGAAATGAGGGCTGAGCTGGCCAGTTCCTTGTGACAGTGAGTCCTGTAGCCCTTGAAACCTGAGGAGATGGGCTGAGGTCAGCGCTTGCCTCTGCTCCCCCAGTGGGGGTAAACTTTAGGCTTTGAATCTTGCCTTCCCTGAACGTGGGACTCCTTATAGTAGACCCAGGGATGACAGGAGGGGGACTGCTCTTGGGAGGATGGATATAGGGGTGCAGCACGAGGGGAGGGAGCTGCCTCCTTAGGCCCTGAGGTGACAGAGTGATGTCCGGTTCTCTGCCCTTTAAGGGCTCATGGTAACATTTGCCAATTCCCTTGTACACACCACCGATGTTTATTGAGCTCCTACTATGTGCCAGACCCACACTGTGCTGGATGCTTGAATATAGGATGGGGTCCCCAGCCTCCCTCAGATCATTTGGACAACGTTTTGTCCTTTCTAAAACACTTGTCAGGATCTCAAGCAATCCTTGTTCCAGTCCTGTGAGTCCCATGAGAGCATCACTGTCCTTCCCTTCTGATGGATGGGCAAGAGAGGGAGAGAGAGGGTAAGTAAGTTGCTTAAGGGGAAGCAAGGTAAAAACCAGCAACCAGGTCTTATTTACCCCTTTGCTGAGCCCCACCAAGGGGAGTCAGGGAGTGGTACTTTATTTTGATTTTTAATGGTTCACCCTCACCCTTAAGAGTCTGAAAGTAGGGGCGCCTGGGTGGCTCAGTGGGTTAGGCCGCTGCCTTCGGCTCAGGTCATGATCCCAGGTCCTGGGTTCGAGCCCCGCATCGGGCTTTCTGCTCAGCGGGGAGCCTGCTTCCTCCTCTCTCTCTGCCTGCCTCTCTGCCTGCTTGTGATTTCTCTCTGTCAAATAAATAAATAAAATCTTTAAAAAAAAAAAAAAGAGTCTGAAAGTAAAACTTGATGAATTAGGGAAGGCTTCGTGGAGCCCCTGACCTTGTTTTCCCTACTCACTATTTCATTTTTAGCACCTTCTTCCTGAACAGAACCAACACCCTTGACGGGCGAGAGGATAGATCAGAGATCTATTTAAAGTTCTTGCTTTTTACCACTGATGTCACACGTTGGTGTCCATCTTGACCGGTTCTGCTTAGAAGACCTCACTGGCCGGACGCAAACCCAGCTTGGTTTGAAGCTGAAACACCTGCTCGGTTACACATACCCACACACTTCAGAGACTCCCATGCTTCTGTATTTATGCTTCTGACCTTCCTCCAAGCACGAAAGAGCACCCTGTTCCCCACACAGGCACTCAATCAACCCTAATTGATTAGTTGATTGGGAACAACAAGTACATAGTGGAAGTGCCTGGAAATACAATCTCCCAAAGGCTGCCAGCCAGCCAGGGGCTCGGGGGACAGGTGTTTTCAGATTCTAGTGCTTGTTCATTCCCAAGGCAAAGTTTAAAGTGAGTGACTGTGCATTATTTTAGAGCAATGTAAAACTGGAAACATGCAAATACTCAGTGACAGGGGGATAGCTAAGCTATCTGTGGTATATTATGATTCTGGAAGACTCTATAGTTTTTAAAAGTGATGATATGGTATCCCACAGAGAAATGTATACCAGGTACCAAAGCAAAGAAGGCACAATATGAAAAGAATGGAGAAATATACATGCATACCTTTAGAAAGATGAGAAGAAAACTTGACCACTTGGTAGGCCCTTTGTGTTGGAGGGGGCGGTTAAAGTTCATTAAGGAAAGAGAAGAGTAGTAGGGTCGGGTCTGTCACACTGTGTCGTGTAATGGGGAGAGTCCCTAGGACTCAGATGACCTAGGGATCCTCATGCTGTCAACTATGGATGATATGATCTTTTTGTTTTTTAAGGTTTTATTTATTTATTTGACACACACAGAGAGAGAACACAAGCAGAGGGAGTGGCAGGGAGAGGGAGAAGCAGGCTCTCCGCTGAGCAGGGAGCCTGATGCAGGGCTGGATCCCAGGACCCCGGGATCATGACCTGAGCCAAAGGCAGACACTTAACAACTGAACCACTCAGGCATCCCTGAACAATGTGATTTGAACAGTTCACTATTCCTGATCTTCCGTTTGTTATCTGTCAAGTGGGAATTTTATACTTGCCCTGTCTCATGAAGTAAGGCCCAGAAGCTACAAAATATACAGCATATAAATGTTTCTATTTTTCTGAAATCCAAAAAGCTTTGCCAAATCCCATGGGTTTTGAATAAGGAATCATGGACCTGTATCAAGCACGTTAAACATATTATTTTATTTAACTTCACCTTCACAACAATTCTACAGAATAAGTTTTATCATTCCTATTTTACAGATGAGAAAACTTGTGTGTCTAGAGATGAAGGAATTTGCCTCCCTATTAGAAATAAGTGGGCCAGTTCAGATCAAAAACATTCAAAGCCCATGATTTTGGCCGCCATGACTACATCAGCAGAAGTCCAGAAATGCTTGCTGGAGTGACATCTGCTTGCTTTTGACTTGTGAGATAACAAAGGAGAATATTTCTTCTAATATTGGACACTGAGTCCATGCCAAAACTTGTCAAACATTGTCTCATCTGATCTCCACAATCGTGGGAGGTTTGGACTAGTCTTAGCCCCTTTTTTAGATGAAGAAACTGAGGCTTAGGTTACATAACACGCCCACGTAAGCCAGGGACCTGGGATTTGAAATCAGGTCTGATGATTTCAAAGCCTGGGATGTTGCATCTTTCATCAGACAATCAGGAAGTTATCAGGGCAACACAGAGTGTAGAAGACAAAAGGGTTGGTGGCAAAATAGAGTTATGAACGTAGAGCTCCTTCCATTTCCTGTCTTCCCCCTTCCCTTTCTCTCCCTTCCCCTCGCCTTCTTCCTTCTGTGCAACAAGTTCAGCTGTCATCTCAAGGACATGAAACATAAGCTAGGATTGGATGTCAAATGCCTTTAATAGAGTCACAGAAAGGAAGAATATACGAAAAATATATCTGATGCACAGATATGTCCATCAGAGGAAGAAAATAAGTTGTTTCTTAGGATGTTCAGGGCCTACACAAAGGTGGAAATGAGAAGATATTCTTGCAAAAGGCACCATCTGGTCCTGCTGGTCAGCAGGTCTAAGACTCTGGGATGAAAGTCAGCAAAATCACACCTCATGTCATTGCATTTTAATTTCTAAAGCAATCCAAGGAAGAGGCTTGCTTTTTTGGTGTCAAAGAGGTCCAGACAAGGTTCTACCCCCTGCTTTGATCCTTGGCTGGGAGAGACTGTCTCAGGGAGCTGCCTGTGGACAAGCCGAGGAGGCAGTAGGCACTAGATGTCCTTGACTGTCCACCCAGAGGTGGTTGGCAGACTGCCTACCTTTAAAGCACTCCCAAGGACCCTACTGCAGAAAAGGACAACTCCTAAATCAGATTAATCCCATTTGGATTAGAACTGAATCCCGGGGTATCTACAAAATGTGGGAGGTCATGATCTGCACTTCTGGGTGCTTTGGAGTTTATGAGGGAAGGGCTTAGGTTGGGGTGCTCCCAGGTCAGAGCTTCCTCCAGGGCTCAGCAGTCAACCTCAGACTCAAAAACAGGTGTAGGGCTGCCAAGCCAAGACCATAAGAGGCAAGGTCTCCTAGAGGTGGGGCGGGAACAAGACAGGGGGTATTAGTTCAAGGCCTGAGCAGGATCTCGTGAAGGTTAGGAAGGGGGAGGTGACAGTCAGATGTTTAAAAGAATTCAGGTGTGTAGCAGGAATCGGATTGTCCACCTGCAGAAGATTCTCACTCCTGTGCAGAGCGTAGGGGAGGAGTTGGTTACAAGCAATGGAATCATCTGACTAACATAAATGGAAAAGGAGTTCACTGGAACACTGGGAGAAACATCTCAAGGGGTTGAAGGGAAGGCCAAAAACATTCTGAGAAAACAAAAGAAACCCAAATGGTGGGAGGTTTTAAACTCCTACCAGCTAGGCTTACCAGCTGGCCCCAATATGCACCAGCCTTTCCCAGTTTGGGCACAGAAGTCCCATATAGGTAACCCCCTAGTCCCAGACAAACCAGGATGGCTGGTCACCCTACGACCAGCAGGGTAGTGGGCCAGAGTTGACCCGTGAAAAATCCCCTAGAGGCAATGCCCAGAAATCTTTTTTTATTATTATTTCTTATTTTTAAAGATTTATATATTTATTTTAGGGAGAGACAGCATCTGCAAACTGGGGAGAGGCAAGGGAGAGAGAGAATCCCAAGAAGACTCCCCACTAAGCCTGCCGTGGGGCTCTGTCTCCTAGCCTGAGATCATGACGTGAACCGAAATCAAGAGTCAGATGCTCCAATGACCGAGCCACCCAGGCACCCACCCACTGCTCACCACAAAACTTTTAATAACAGTGATGCCTAATATTCCATATAAAATGTTTGCCACCCTGGGCAGGAATCTAACGCCTTCTCTGGTCACTCCAAGCCTTCAACGTGCGTGCTTGTACACTCAGTCTTAGAGGGGAGTCTGGGACGCACTTCCAGTGAATTAAACTAAACTGACTAAATTTGAACTACATCCACTGAGCTGGATCCCAGAGGGGCTCAGCTTCTCCTCAGAAGTCCTACAGATCTTAAGTGGCAGAGCCACAGTTTGACTTAAGTCTGTCTGATTCTCACCTGTGTGGGTTCCCCACCATTGCCCTACTCGGGGGTGTCCTGATACTGCCAGAGCCTGGAGACTCCAAGGTCTGCGGCAAGGATGGCTGCCTGAGCTTCCAGGTACTTTCCAGGAGGGCCTCTAGGTCAGAGATGGCAAGGCAAGGCGAGGGTATGGTGAGGAGAGAGAGCGTAGTTTAGTTTGTAGAGCCCGGCAGGACCTCACCTTGTGCACTGTTCCCTAAGGCAGGAAGGCTTGTGTAACAGGTAGAGAGAAGGGTTGGCAGAAACCAAACAGACCCACCTTTCAGTTAATCCTTTTACTTAATCCATGCCCCAGCCTCTAGGAGGACAGAACACAAGCTA
Source organism: Enhydra lutris kenyoni (assembly GCF_002288905.1). NCBI lineage: Eukaryota > Metazoa > Chordata > Mammalia > Carnivora > Mustelidae > Enhydra > Enhydra lutris. The sequence goes on from NW_019154104.1 coordinate 605,807, forward strand.
AGGATATGAGGGACCCCAGGCTCTGCCTGCAGTCCTCCCCTGCCTGGTCCTGTCCCTCATGAGGGGTTCCCAGGAGGGGACTAGGCCAGGTCCCACAATTCTCCATTCTTAAGAACTCTCTCCATGTCTCTTCCCCATCCCCTCCCCAGTGACAAGGCCTCCAGGGGCCTCCACCCTCTGACCCCGTCCCTGTCCTGTACTCCTTACCCCTTCCTCACCAAGCCCCAGACACAGTGGCCTTTTATCTGTTCCTCAGACTATCTGAACTCATTCCCACTTTGGTCCTTCAGACCAGCAGTCTCCACATGACATCTTCCCGTTCTCCACAGGCTGACCCTCCTCATCATCCAGATTTCAGGCCAGGTGTCCTCTCTTCCCTGAGACCTCTCAGGCCTCCCAGTCTAAAGGAGCTGCCTGTTCATTTGCCTACCCCTCTGTTTCAGTGTATTACAACCGGTTATTTTCTTGTCCATCATCTGTCTCTCCCTGCCTTGGTTCACAAGACATTTCAGATCCCAGCCTGGCTTCCCGTGAACTCCATCGTCCCCCCACCCCGACCCCCGGGAGCTAACACACACCCTCAGGGACCCTGCCCTCTCTGCGTTCCCAGCCTCAACCTGGCTTCCTTTCTCCCTGGAGGCCGCTCTTCACCCCACCTCCTGCTACATCAGACACAGAAACAGCTGCCGGCCCCTAACTCCAGTTCATTCCTTCTCCCCTCCGCCAGCCCATCAGGGTTCTCAGTGCCCCGTAACGCAGGGGAAGGCATCACGCGGGGAGGGCAGAGATGAGTCTGCCTTGTTCGATGCTGCGCGGAGGGCCTAGCGCAGGACCTGGCGCCCAGTAGGGTGGATGGACACGTGAAATCCGCCGCATCCACGGCCGCGGGCAGGCTGTCACACGGAGAGTTTCCAGGGAGACCGCTCCCACCCAGAGCTGGCCGGACTGAAGCCCAGAGAGCTGCGGTGGATGGAGGGCGTGCTGGCGGCCGAGAGAGCGGTGGGAGGGCTCCAGCGAGAGCAGCACCCGGCAGGAGCAGGGGCTGCTGCGGGGAAATGACACGCTGTTCTCTCCAGATTGCGCAGGACTGAGGGGGAGGTGAGGAATGAGGCCAAACCACAGAGGGTTGTATAAGCCTGGAGGAGGCAGAGAGCTGGATACTAAAGATAATGGCAGATCATTGAAGAGTCTGGAGTAGGGAGGGAAATGGTCAGATCTGCGTTGGAACTGACAAACCACAGCAGCTGGATGCGTTCTGGGATGACGAGCTCCGTCCTCCATCTAAATCCTTGCGTTCTCCCCCAGATTACCCCGCACTATCCTCCTTCTTGCTCTTAATCGGTACAGGAGGCCAGGGCTTCTGTGGGCATCTTCCCCCCTAATCCCTATAGTAGGTTGAATGGTGCCTCTCCCACCCACCCCCCAAAAGATTTAATCACATTCAAACCCCTGGAACCATGTGAACGTGCCCTTATTTGGAAGAAGGGTCTTTGAGGATGTAATTGAGCTAAGGGGTTTGAGACGAGATCACCCTCGATTACTGAGATGGGCACGAAAGCTGGTGAGAAGTGTCTGTAAAAGAGGCAGAAAAGGAGAAGACCCAGACAGGAGAGGAGCAGCCCCTTTGGCCGGGAGCTGGCGTGAGGCCACCACAAAGCTGGGAAGCCAAGATGCACCAACAGTGCCCAAAGCTGGAGGAGGAGAAGAAAGATTCTCCCCTAGACTCTCCAGAGGGAAAGCCCTGTTGACACCTCAATTTTAGATTTCTGACTTCTGAACCGTGAGAGAACACATATGTGTTGTTTGAAGCCCCCCAGTGTATGGCAATCTGTTACAGCAGCCCTAGGAAATTAATACACTCCATCCTCCAACTAAGACGATTCAGCCTCAGGACCCTTCCTGACAGGTGGACCCTCATAAATCATAAGACTTCCTTTCTGATCTGGAAGGTACGATTGTACCAGCCTTTCAGTGGACCAGCCTTTCAGTGGACCCTCGTCTGTAGTGCTTGGCTCTGAAAGGACATCTTAGCCACACCAAGAAATGAATCATCAGAATGAAGCAGTGGACGAGTCAGTGGAGTTCGGTCAACTCCACTTGGCGCTGCCAAGCGCCAAAAACCCTGAGAAAGAAGCTGGCAGCGCTCTGTGGAGACTAAGGGTTTGGCAAAAGGGGGCAGGACAGTGAGTTGCTCAATGGGGGTGAGCACAGATATGGCAGGAAGGGTCATTGTTCAAATAGGATTTGTAGCTTCAGGTTTCCCAAAGGGGTCTGTGGGGCTCTGGAATGGTCAGTCTGGTCTTTAGGGTGGGCTTCATGGGGCCAACGCTTCATTCGTTAAGCGTTCCTAAACATACCCACCGTGGCCTTCTTCTGCACTGTATCCATCGAAGCACAGTCAACTTCTGCATTTCCAGACATAAGCAGCAGCCAGCCCACCTCTGAAAACACCAGTACTTGACCTGAAGGTCTGCACTGTGCCCACACGTGTGTGTGTGCATGCATGCGTATGTGTATGTGTGTGTGTGTGTGTGTGTGTGTGTGTGTGTCCTCCCTTCCTCCCTGGGGAATCACACCTATCCCTGTAGAAGAGCCAGCTTCCTCTGTTACAAGCTTCTCTTCTGGAGGGCTAAGCAACACTGCAATAACGTCACTATCTCTATGAGTGCCCATTCAGTGTCTTTCTCTCCACTTAGCTATAAACACCCCCCATGACTACCCCTGGCTTACTGTAGGTGTCCCGTGAGAATCTGAATGAAGGGCGCCTGGTTGGCTCAGTTGGTTAAGCAACTGCCTTCAGCTCAGGTCATGACCCTGGAGTCTCGGAATTGAATCCCACACTGGGATCCCTGCTCAATGGGGAGTCCACTTCTCATGCTCTCTCTCTCTCTCAAATAAATAAATTAAAATCTTTAAAAAAAAAAAAAAGAAGAAGAATCTGAATGAAACAGGCCAATTCTCAGGGGCCTCTGAGTTTTCAGAAGGAGAAAGATTTCATCTGGTCATTTCAAACCCTCTGAGAGTGCCAACAGCTCAGGGTTCAGGCTTCATCTTAAGAGAAAGAAATAGAATCAAAGGGAAAAGGTCAAGGGCAAAAATAAAGCCATATGTGGGAGGGGAAGAAGACGTCAATCCTAAACCCAGGGCTGCCAGAGGCCAAAATTTTACAACCCTTCCTCCGTAAGAGGGATCCTTGCCAATTTTTCTTAGGTCTTGGTTAAGATGGCACCCTATACCTCCTTCCTTGTAACCCCAACTCCTCCCCACAACTCTCTTCCTCCTGAAGATTAATTTCTTTCTGAATAGCATTCAGATGGGCTGGACTCTAATGATGTCCAGAATCCCATCAAAGTAGAAAGAGACACGTGGCTCTTCACAAATCCCCCCGCAAAGGGTCACCTTCTTACACGAAAACGAAAAAGCAATTTGGAGAGAAATGTGGTAAATCCATGTTGCGGACTGGTTGCCACCAGATTTCCTCTGCTGAAAAAGTGAAAAACAGTACTCATCTCAAGTGGGAGAACATTTGAGATCATGTGTACACACTCAGTGCCGTGCCCAGTTGCAGTCCCAGTAGTCAGTACCACAGCTGTTGTTAAAATTATTGGGACCAGTCCCTCTAACTTGGAGTGTCATCAATCAATTGCTCTCTTTCCCTGTACCTGCTTCCCTGCTAACCATACACAGGCTGTCCAGCCATCCTCAGTAGCACCAGGGGTGTGGACCAAGCTACCCTTCTGAGATGGGCACCCCAGAAGGAAAGGCAAGGTTATGGTCATTCACTCATTGTTATTAATTAAATATTAGGCCCTTGTGAAGGCTGGGCAAATGTCAGAAGATGCGGCCCAGATCCTTGGCATTAGCTCTCTTGGGGCACTTGCCTCAAGGCACTGTCTTCAGAAGGTCCCTTTGGAATGAATGAAGGTGGAGCAGAGGAGGTGAAGGAAAATATCAAGAAAGGAAAGCATCCTTTGAGTAGAGTACAGAAGTCATTGGCCAGTTAAGAAAGGTTTTGGGTACCCTCAGACTTCTTGTTCTGAGCCCTACCTCTTGCCTTTTCTCTGGAGCTTCATAAAGTAGACCCTGTTTCATGATGCTTGCCTTTTTCTCTAAAAACCTGCTCTAAGGCAATAGCCTTATATATTTGTTTATACTAACATGTAAATTGTTGTTGGGTCTTTATACTTGCTTGTTTTTATAAGGGGAAAAGGATTCAGTGAAAGAAATGAATACATTCAAGTGAGTGGGGGAAGGAAGAGGCCCTTCCTAATGACTCAGAAAGCACACTACCTGCTCCATCCAGAAAGCCAGTGGCTGTGGCAGTGGGGACCAAGCCATTTGGGTTGAGTTGAACTGACCAAACAATTTCTGAGCTCTACGTTCTCTTGCTGGAAGTAGGAAAGTAGGCAGGAGCATGGTGGGGGTTGAGGAAGACAAGGGACAGTAGACAGAGCAGAGGTACACAAAGTAGGGAGGGATTATTCCCCCCAAAAGCACCTCTCTGGGAACGTTGCCAGGGAGGAGTGCAGAGCTCTGTTTCTTCAAAGCATCACTTTTGATGTAATGAAAAGTAAGGGGCTCTGGTGGCTCAGCTCTCTGGAGTACGCTCAGCCTCCTTCCTTGGCCCCTCCTGACTCGTGAGACCCCCCCCCCCCGCAGGTCGTGGCTGGTCTGTTTCTAGAGGAGCTCATCTCCTGAGCCAATGCAGCCAACTTGGATAACTGCCCAGGCCTCCCCATCTGCTTTGTAGCCTAGGACCAAAGCAAAATTATGGACCAGATCATGTTACTGGTGAGAAGTGGGAGGTTAGGGGGAGAATTCTGGTTACCCAGGAGGGTCAGGGCAGAGATGGTAAAAAGGACTGTCAGGGAGTCCCACTTGCCCTCCCCACGAGGTGGCTCCCCCCAGCAGTCCTCTTGGTTTAGGACAGCAGCATGACACAGTGTGAAGGGCTTGGCCTCCAGCTGCCCTAGGAAAGGGGCTCCAAAATAGAAGAAACAGAGATGAATCAGAGCCAGTCCTGGAACACAAACACCAGTATATTTGATGTGCACAAATGTGAAAAGGAAGAGACAGAGAGACCGATGGAGACAGAGCAGGCAATGGGCGCACAAACCAGTCACGTGTCCTGAGGGGCTGCATTGGGAGACAGTCCTGCCCACTTTGAAGTGGGAGAGCTGGGACCTGTAGCTCCTCCGGGTCTGGGGTGGTCTCAGGGTGGAAGGTACCCTCACTGCCTTAGCCATAGCTTGGGGGCCGGGCATCTCTCCTCTCTCCATCCCCCATGATGACATCTGCATGGCCCAGAGCTTCATAAATGCAGGTTCTCAGGAACTGACCTACTCAGCACTGCCTCCCCAAGGAGGAGACCCATGCAGAGAGTGAGGGACTAGGACAAGAGGATTTCATGGGCACTCCCTATATATTATTGCTGTAGATAAGCATAGGCCATTGTGACTTACTGGCAACAGAGGGGACAGGGCACAAGGGACAGGGTGCCTAGCAGACCTCAGAAGCGGTTCAACCATGCAGGGCAGCTCTAAGGCAATAGCCTTATATATGACAATCCGAAGTAACTCAGAAATGCTGCCATGTCCAGTGGAGAGAGACCCAGGACACCAGAGGGTCACAAAGAGTCAGCAGACTCTTCCTGCCAGCACCCCCACTGCTTGGCAGAGCTGGGGTGCCCGGGCACTAAGGGATGAGGGCCCTGAAGATACCCAAGAAAGCAGAGTTGAAGTCTGGGCTACCCCGGGTGAATTCTGAGCCTACCGACCCTGAGCTTAAGCCCTGGATTGTTGCCTCTCTTTGCTGGGGACTCTATGCCCTATGAGGGACAGCAAGAGCCATGAGGCACCTGGATGAAGAAGAAAAACAGCGCTCTGCACATACCAGGTGGGTTTACCACAGGACCTCCTATCCCTGGGAATCTATAGGGCCCAGAGAAAAGATGGTGCCAGGAAATGTCCATGGGGCAGCATCTGGAGTGGCCACACCTGATTGGCCACACAGGGGCTTGCTGTGGCTGAGAATCACTGAGACCCTGTGCCGGCAGACATCAAGAAGCCAACCCCCGATTTGGTCATGGGAGGGGAGGTCAAAGGCGGGTGGTGCGGTCTAGGGGCCCACCTGAGGGGCCTGAAAGGGTATTGGGGTCCAGAAAACTGAGATAGCACAGAGTTACGGGATAGGGCCAAGGAAATAATTCTGCAGATGGGACAGGGAATCCAGATGATGCTTTTCTTCTGGAAACCCTTCCACCGGTAGTTGGAAACCTGAATCCCTGGGTGCCCCAGAGCTCTGGAATTGGGGCCACAGTAAAATCGAAGGTAGGTCTGGCCCCTGGAGAATGTTCACTGCTGGATTTGAGGAGCCTGGCCAGGACACAGAGGCTGAGAGATGCCCTTCATCCTGTGCTGGACAAGGTCAACCGCACAAAACAATCCTATCAAAGGCAGAGTCTCCCAGCCTTTCTCCCAATCCTACCCAGTCCCCCAGCCCCCCAGCCCTGGCTCACACCCTGGCTGGGGCTGTCCGCACAGTCTCGGTGGAGCAGCAGAGTGAGGAAGAGGAGATTCTCTCCACAGGTCGTATTGTCATTTTTTAATGATCCGTAAGAAGGGAAAGGCTAATTTCTATCTAAGAGTCCTCGTGTGGTCAAGACAAGACCATGTACCATAGCATAGGCTGCGTTCTGATGGGCCTCTCCCCTCAGGGAGTGGGGGCAGAGCCAGAAGTGGGCTGGAGTGAGGATTTCACCTGTCCACTGCCAGCAATGGACCCGTCACAGAGGAAGGGGGGCAACCAAGATGACAACGCCTCTGAGCATGGCAGGGTCAATACTGCTTAAGGGGTAAGCTCAAAGGGTCGGTCTTGCCTGGGAGGGGTGGGACGGGGTGGCCCTGAGGAGGTTTTGCTGCAGGGCTGGTGCCATGGCGGGACCAGCTGATCCCTTCCCACTAAGGATGCTCTGAAGACCCTCCCAAAGCACAAAGGCTGTTTCTTTTTCTCTCTCACTCACCCTGCATGGGTCTCCAACCCTGGATGCCTGCTCTGCCATCCCCTAGAGAGCTCTATCAACTCTGATTTGAAAAGAGAAATGCCTTCTCCCCTACCCCCCAACTCCCCTAAACTGATTTGTCTCTAGGTCCCCATTGTGGATCTGGGGGGCGGGGTGCATCTTGGCCTGACTGTGTTGGGGAGGGCATCATTCCATTTCAGCTGGGCCTCTGTGGGGAGGGGGCGCTGCCACAGCCCATCAGACAGGTGGGGAGGTGTAAAAGGATGACTTCCCAGTCTTCAGGCAGCAGACACAATGGAGGGAAGGTCGCTCTCAGGGCTCTGTGTCTGGCAGCTGCTGTGTTAGCCAGGGAGTTGGGGAAGGGGGTGGGTGTGGTGACTGACATGGATAAAGGGGCCGCTAGTGGTAAAGGCCTAGAAAATAAAAGAGAAAAGGGGGAAACACCACCGAACACACAGGGATTGAAACCTCCAAAAGCCCAAGGTTGGTGGGAATCCAGCACCAGGGGGGCCCCCAGAAGGCCAAGGGAGGGGTGGAGCCCTGGGGGAGGGGAGAGGAGCCAAGGGAAGGCCTCCAGCCCTTGCACACCGGTACAGCTGCCAAGCAGCCTCCTGGCTGCCCAGTCTCTCGTCAGGCCGCAGCTCAGCAGGCCCCCGGGGAGGTATTGGTTGCAAGCAAGCACCTGAATATTGCCAAATAGAACCAGCCAAAGCCTACCTAAACCAGGTGAGAGGGAGGAGGCCTGGCAGTAGCCCAACGCCTCCTCAGGCCTTGCCTCCCACCTTCTGCCCCGTTCTCAGAGCCCCTTAGCCAGGACAGGGCCTGCTGCTTCCAAAGTCACCCGGGGGGTTCCAGCCGCTGCTTAGCCACAGGCCTCCTGCCGCCAGCCTCTGAGCTGGGCGCAGAGACCCAGACCCTTCCCAGAGTCCCTCCGCTCCCTCCACACCCGCCCCCCACACCTCACCCGGCCCCCAGAGGAGGGTGCTGGAGAGAGGCCAATGTCGTGTGTGCCCTAGGGGGCTGAGGCAGGCCCCCTGCCAGGGCTTGTGCTGTTCAGAAGATGTAACCCCACCAGCCTGATACCTCTGTCCCCCGCGTCCGTGAGAGCGCCCCGGGCCCCGCCCACCAGCCCCATTCAGTCTGTCTTGACGTGGCCGTTGGCCAGGGCCAGGGGGCCCCCGGGCTCCCCGGGCTCGGCGTCCTTGTCAAACCGGAGGCGGAGGGTGTTGCGGATGATGAATTGCTCCATGATGAGGGCCCCGCAGAACCAGGGCACGGCGTACTCCAGGGTGATGAGGCCCATGAAGTCAAAGTCGAACTGGGAATAGTCCCAGGGGCAGGCGTTGAACTGGCGCAGGATGAGGCCGGTGGTGAACTCCCACAGGTAGGTCCAGAGCGTGTAGATGAGGCAGCGCAGCAGCAGGGGGCAGCGGCCCCGCAGGCGCAGGTACATGCGCTCCACGATGAGGATGGACGTGCCGTAGATGAAGAGCGCCCACACGCTCGTGACCCCCGGGAACTTCCAGTTAAAGTTCACCACGAACTCCCAGGCGGCCGTGAACATCACCTCGCAGAAGTAGCCGTGGATGGCGTACAGGTACCAGCGGGACAGCGCGGTCAGTGGCTCGGCGGACGCCATGGCGCCCAGTGGGGCTGGCTGCTGCGACACAGAGGAGACAGGTGAGGGCGGGAGGGAGCCCCTCCTCCTGGCCACCCACGCCCAGCCCGAGTCTCCGCTGTGACGAGGCTCCAGGCGGTTCCACACCCGCTGCTACCGTTCTCTTTGGTTACCTTCCCACTCCAGACCCTACTTCCTGGTCATTACTTTACGCCCTATTCCTGATCTTGGTCAGGTGGGCGTGAGAAAGGAAGGCAAGAAACTTAAAAGTCCCACTGGCTTCCTCTGACCAACTCTACTCAAATGCTACTTGGAGGTGTCTCCTACACAACCTAGACTTTTTTTTTTTTTTCTTAAATTATCTGTGATCAGATGGAAGAACTGGCTGTCCCGACCCACCAGTCACCTCCATTTCTAGGCTACCAGCTGATTTCTCATCAGGCCCACCCACTGGGGTCACCATCTCCTCCTCCACTTCTCAAACAACTCCACCTCACTCATATTTCTGAGATCTTTCTAAGCAACCTACCACATATGTCCTTGGGTGTGTGTGTGTGTGTGTGTGTGTGTGTGTGTGTGTGTGAACATATACTAACATTTATCATGTTAGCCGTTTTTAAGTGTATAGTTCAGTGGCATTGCGTACCTTCCCACTTTTGTGCAACTGTCTCCACTGTCCATCTCCAAAACTTCTTCATCATCCCAAACTGAAATTCCGTACCCACGGAACACTAACTCCCCACCTCCTCCCCAGCCCCTGGCAACCACCCTTCTACCTTCTGTCTCTATGAATGTGACTACCCCAGTTACCTCTTTCAAGGGGAATCATACGGTACTTGTCCCTTCATGACTGGCTTATTTCACTGAGCATAGTGTCGACAAGGTTCATCCATGTAGTAGCGTGTGTCAGAATATCCTTCACTTTTCAAAGCTGAATAATATTCATTCTTTGTGATCGATTGATCGATCACGTTTGATTTATCCATCTGTCCATTAATGGTTTGTTTCTACCTTTTGGCTATTGTGAACATTGCTGCTATGAACATAGGTATACAAATATCTGTTCGAGTCTCTGATTTCCATTCTTTTGGATTTATATGCAGGAGAATTGCCAGATCACATAGTGATTCCATATTAATTTCCTGAGGAATACCCTTGCTGTTTTCCAGGGCAGCTGCACCATTTTACATTCCCGCCAATAATGCACAAGGCTTCCAATTTCCCCACACCCTTGCCAGCACTTGTTATTTTCTGGTTTTTTGAGGACGGCCGTCCTAATGGGTGTAAAGTGGCAGCTCATTGTGGTCACATTTGTCTTTAACTGCTCCATTAAGCAGGTTTGGGTGTTTAGTTTCAATGTGGAGAGGAAACCAGTGGGCTGACAGAGGAGAGAGTCCTCCTTTCTACTTCTTCCCTTTTCCTCCTCTCTTCTAGCCCCACTGTGCTTTAAGGCCCCAGACTGCTTCCCTGAAGGCTGGCCTCGCCCACAGGCCTCTCTAGTTTTCCTTGTCCTTTATCCAATGCTACCCCATTTCCTGTTAGAAGGCATGGGCCCTCTCAATCCACCTTGCTAGCCCAAGTCCTCCCCGAAAGAGAAGTGCCTCTTTTGCACTCCTCTGTTCTGTTCACAGGCCTCTCTGGGGCAGACCCTCTCTACATGATGCAAGTTTATGGGGAGAGTTCAGGGCAGCGTCAGGAAGGGGAAGACAGGGCATGAAAACACAAATCCCAGCTCTGCCAGCGGCCCGTGGACCCCAGGCTTGACCCCTCTGTCAAGGTGGGTGAGGGGACAGAGGTGAACAGGCTGCACCTGCAGTCTGCCTCCCTGTCTGGGAATCGCAGCCTCGCCTTCCAGCTAACGCAGGCCTCGTCACAAGATTACCTGCCCTGGTGTATCGCTTTGAGCCCTTCCAGACACTTCTGTTCCCATTTTTTGTCACTGGTAATTACAAAATTAAGATTCATGCGAAGAAAGGTAGGTAGTTTCACTCCCATTTTTTCAGAGAGACAGTCGGGGCTCAGAGAAAAGTGGGTTTGCCCCATACCCCAGGGCCGGTGAATGGATAGGCCGAGACCAGAATCCACATCTCCCGATTTCTACTTCAGCACTCATCCCACTGCACACTACTGCCCAGCTCCTAGACATGCCTGCCTAGTGCCGCTCCCCTCCTCAAAAGCATTCAGTTCCCCCCCCCCCCCCCCCCTCCATCCCTGGTCCTAATGAAACGCCACAGCTTCCTTGGCCTGATATTCAAGACTCTCTAGGATCTCACTCCAGCCACTTTTTCAGCCTTCTTCTCACTGGCTGGCTCTCCTGGTTTTCCCTCCTGCCTCTGCAGGTCCTGTCTGTATGTTTCCTGTGCCTTTCCTCTCACCGTCCACAAGTACAAATCCAGCTTCCAAATGACCTTCAGAATAAAATCATCTTCATCCCCACAGCCCTCTCTTCCTCCCCTGAATTGCCAGAGCACTTCCTCTGTCTCACTTTGGTCCAATGACTTCCTGTTTTATTACAGTGATAACTCCCAGTCCCCATCTAGACATCTCTCCTGTGTCCTACACCTACATATCCCACTCCTACCTCAACCCCTCCACCTAAGCGTCCTATAGACACCTCAAACTCAGTATCTTTTCCCTAAAGCTCATCTTCCTTCTGTGACCTCACTCTGCACCCAGCTGGCAGCAGGAGGCCCTGAGGTCATTCTAGCTTCCTCTGCCGCATCCCCCCACCAACATGAGCTCCCTGAGAATAAGGACCTTGTCTGTCTGGTTCAGTGCTGCATTACCCAGTGCCTAGAACAGTGCCTGGCACACAGCATTCAACTAAAGAAGACATTTCTTAATCAGTTCATGCTTCATAACAAAGCATTCTAAAACTCAGTGACGTAAATCAGCTCTCATTTATTATTACAGCTTGTGTGTGGGTTGGCAGATCTTGGCTGGCCTCGATCATGAAATGGCTGCTTGTCTGGGGCTCTGTCCTATCCTTGGCTGGGTGGCTCTGGTCTACCTGTCTCTCGTCCCCATCACGCTTTCTCATGCAGGGGCAGAGGCACATGGACAAGCAGACCCTACTGCACCACACTTTTCAAGACTCTGCTTAAGTCATGCCCAGGAACATCTTACTGGCCAAAGCAAGTCACATGGCAAAGCCACTAAGTCGGCCATTACCTCCTGTCCTTTCTACCACTTAACTATGTTTGAAATCATCTCTTCCCCTTGACCATCCTTTCTTATTGCTGTTGCTCTGCTCTAAGCTGTCACCACCATTCACCTGGATGCCCTCAGTCATCTGCCAGCTGGTCTCCCCGCTTGCCTTTTCCTTTCCAATTCACTCACCCAGCTAGGAAAGTGCATATAGAAACAACAGTCTTTCTAAAACACAAATCCAATGCTTCTCCCCGCATAAGGCCCACTAGTGTGTCCTTACCATCCACATGGGAAGGCTCGAACCCCTAGGGATGGCTGGCAAAGCCCTTCGTGAGATACCGTGGCCTCAGATCTTGTCCTCTGGATCTCTTCATGACTGCTCTTGCTACCTGGGGTGCCCTTCCCAACTGCTACTGCCGCCACCACCCCTAACCCATGGCTCATGACCCATAATTTTCCTCAGCTGCCCTGTTTGTCCACCTCTGCATCCAGTTCACTTCTGTGACAACAGTTTGCACTATGCTTTGCATTAGTGGCCGCTTGGTGACTGATTAATATAATGGTGAGAGAAAAAAAGGCAGGATTCAAAACTGAGTAATTAATATGATTTTGATTTTGCAAAAGCATACATACACACAAATGTACAAAAAAGGGGCACCTGGGTGGCTTAGTGGGTTAAGCCTCTGCCTTCAGCTCAGGTCATGATCTCAGGGTCCTGGGATCAAGCCCCACATCGGGCTCTCTGCTCAGCGGAGAGCCTGCTTCTTCCCTCTCTCTCTGCCTGCTTCTCTGCTTACTTGTGATCTCTGTCAAATAAATAAAATCTTGGAAAAAAAAACCAAATGTACAAAAAAATTAGCCATAATCATCTCTGGAAGGTGACATCACAAGTGATTTTTGTTTCCTTGTTTAAACTTCTCTGTATAACCTAAAATGTTTTTCTAACAAGTATGTCTAAACTTGTATTTAAAAATTTTATCTTAAAAACATTTCTGTAGCACTATGTATGAGTCATATTTGTGCCTTGTATATAGAAGATGCTCAACAAATTCACCACAAATCTAAGGAAACCTGATGTCCCATACAGTTCATACAGGTCCTTCCCTCCTGAACCATCACCAACCACAAACCATGATTCTCGGGTTTGAATAGCATGAAATGGTTAAGCCCAGGGGCTGCGGATCCAAACTTCCTGGACTCCCCACCTTGCCTTTTTCTTTCCAGTTTCCTGGTACCCTTCCCCTGTGGGATGTAGGGCATGTTACCTGACTTTTCTGTGCCTCAGTTTTCCTACAGGTGAAGTGAGAATAATAAGGGTAACTACTTCTGGGGGTTACTGTAAGGGTGACTGAGGGGACAGACACTACTAAGATGACAGCAAATGATCAGAGAGGGTGGCTCCATTTCTGGCACAGAGCCAGGCTTCCTGGTCAGCTTCTGCTTCCAGTACACCCTCCTCCCTGAGGCAGGGTCATTCTGCCCCTGCTCTCGCTAGTGGTTGGGCAGCCTTCCTTACCGGGCAAGTCAGGTCTTCACATCCATCCAGAGCACAACCCAAGAGCCAAGCAACCCTCCTTAACCAGTAACCGCATGTAGAGACCAGAGGAGAACAAAGACGGAGCTGAGGAGAGGCAAGGCGAGCTTCCAGCTTTTGTGTAGCTCGGGAGGTTTCATGAAGGGCGAGGGGTCTCAGAACTAGCCCTCTGAGGTCCAGGTTTGACAAGAAGTGTAGAACGAAAGGGCCAGTGTTCCTGGCAGAGCTTCCCACACCCTTCTTTTATCCTGAAACCCCAATAGGTTGTTAGCCCCCCCAGAGTGGGAGAGAACAGACCCAGGCTGAGAATGAGGAGGTGCCCATGACCAAAGGTTGGGGGGGGGGGTGCTGCGGTGGCCCGGAGACCACTCTGCCTCCCGCCCAACTCTGGCTCCTCTGAACTTAGATCTGTCCACCCGACCTGCACTCGTACCTCTGGCCCCTCTGGCCCACAGGATCCGGAGAAAGGGACTCCCTGTTCATCTTACGCAGTGGCCTGACAGAACTAGTGGACCCCTCAGGTCAGCCCCACCTTAATGCTGACTTTAAAACCCTGCTCTCCTTGCCTCATGGTCTCATCTTTAGACATGGCTGAGGATGGTTTCCCAGGCAACTGGAGTTCCCAACAACCCAGGGGCTCCAGTCACCCCTGGAGCAGGTGACTTGGAAGAGCTGGACTTCCAAACCCTATGAACAGAGGCAGGATAGAAGGAGCCACTGTTAAAGGGTGAAGGAGGGCAAGCTGCTAAATAGAAGATGGGGGAGAAAGAACAAGGTGAGCCCAAGGATAGGATCCCATTTCTGGAATCTTCCATACTGGAAGAACAGGGGTAAGGAGAGGGGAAGCATACCTAGGCAAGGTCAGGCCACGTCCTAGGGGTTGTGCCAGAAGAACACACCAACTCTGCATGAGACAAATGGGAAAGCTGGAAGTCCTGACTGGGGCCAGGAGATGGGGGCAAAGACAGAGAAGGAGGGACATGAGACAGTGTCATCAGCTGGGACAGCCGCAGACACTAACATGAGAGGCCACATTGGCTTGGCTGGATTTTCAAAACTCCACTCCCTGAACCCATTGTTAACACTCACTGGAGGGCTTAAACTCTTGAGTTGGGACAAGCTCCCCCACCCTTTCCTGGCCCCGGCCATGCCTTCCAGCACCTGAACGGGGACTCTGCCCCAGGCTCTCCCAGTACCTCCTTGCTCCGCACTGGATCAAAGCCCTGTGAAGTCCTGCATCAGGAAGAACCAGCAGCTCACTGGAAGTCAGTCTCTTTCTCCTGGTGACAAACACAACTGTCCATGACACGGAGGACAGTCAGGGAAAGAAAACTCAAGGTGAAGAAAAGAGGAGAGCATGGGTAAGGATGAAAATGAGAGAAAGGAATTTGGAGAGCTGGGGACGGTTTCACAAGCAGGATATTGCGGAACACACTCAAGTAAAGAGCCCTCATGCTTGCTGATAAAAGGGTCTGTGAACATGGAGTGCCAGCAAAGATGACTTGTCAGAGCAGGGCACTGCCCTTCCAAGGGCACGGGTGATAGGTGATTAGGGGCAGGGGTACCGAGTCTTGCTCCCTAAGAGTATCTCACCGAGTCCTGGAACCCACTATTCCTTAGAGAGCAGAGCAAGCGGAGAAGGATGAAGAGAACGCCATAAAAGTCCAAGACAGGCTGCAGGCAAAAGCAAATGAGATGATTGCCCTTGGTTTTACCCCAAACTCCCATCTTGTCCCAGGAAGCTAAGGTGCCACAACAAAATGACTCTGGGAATTTCTGTGCAGAGAATCATCTTGCTAGAAAACTGGGACTCCCCTTCCATGCAGCCAGACTAGGCAGGCCTTCCTCCTTCTTTCACCTCATTTACTTCCTCATTCCTAGGCACCAAAATTGCTTCAGTTTTTGGAGGCTTCAGGGGCTCCCAAGGGCAAGGCAGTGGCAGAGACCCTGAGTCCAGACCCTTGGCAGGCTCTGTGCTGGAGTGCAATCAAAGGAGCGGGGGCAGTTGTCCTAACATCTGGGTGAAAGGCGCAAGGTCTGAAGCCGTCCTGAGCTTCCTCTGTGGTTGTCAGATTGTGGGTGGGGTAGGGGTGGGGGGAACCCATGCACTTGCTCCAGGGCCAGAAGGGAAGCAAGTAGAGCTAAATACCTGGGGTAACTGGGTAACCCCGATGCCACAGAGTTCCACCCTTTCTTGCTATGGGCATTCCCCAGGAAAGTCCCCGAAGTTAGTCCTCCCTCCACCTCTCAAGTAACAGGAATAATCAGGCCCTCTTCCCAGCACCTACCATGTACTACCTCAGATAATACTCAAGCTTATTTTACAGCTAGGGCAACTGAGGAAGAGAGAGGCTAAGTAATTCCAGCTCTAAAAGGCAGAGCTGGGATTCAAAGCCAGCGAGTCTGGCTCCAGAGCCTTCTCAGCACACTGCCCTTGAAGCTGACTACAGCCTCCTCTGCAGGCACCACCAGTTTCTGAGTTTCTGCTTCGGGAAAGCCAGGATGGTGTGTGGAGAGACAACAGGAAGCAAGGAGGACACACGAGCTTCTAGAAAGATCATCAGTGAAGCTCAGGACTGGTGTCAGAGCTGTTGAAGGCTCTCAGCCTATTCTGAGAAGCCAAGTTCTGTTCTAAGCCCAAGTTCCGGCAAGACCCATGGGATGGTCCTCCAGGGTCATAGTTGACCTCAGAGGACCACAGTGGCCACCACCATAGAGGGCCTCAAGGCAGGTGCCATTCAAAGACCTTTCACCAGGACACACATTCCCCAGAGCGTCCTTGACTGCGAGCCTGCCCCAGCATGGCTGGGAATCTCAGATGGCCCAGCTCTGCCATGCAAATGACAGCCAAGAGCAGTGACCAGCATCATACTCTCCATCCAAGCCTGGCGTCTGGAGCAGCAGCAGACCACTCCACACAAAGCAGCAAGCTGGAGAGGATTTTAGAAGGCCTCCGATGCTAACCAAATCCCAGCTGGCAGGCACAGGGGGTCAGGTGGGCCCTGGGAACAGAGTCAGCTTGGCACAGAGAGTCAGCAGGGCTCAGGCAGGGAAGGGCACCGGCGGGCGGGGCCCTCAGGCTGAGCATCCTGTGTGTTGCCCCCCCCCCCCAATAAGGCTCTTCCCAGACCTCACTGGCTCCCTCCCTATTGTTATTCAGATTTCGACTCAACCAGTCACCCCTGAGACCTTCTCCAAGTCTCCAATCCAAAATAGCCTCCCTGTGACTGACATCATCCTGTTTCAGTCCTCACAGCACTTTCGCTTTCTGGTATTTTGCTACTTGTTTGCTGTCTATCTCCCTCAACTAGAATGAACGCTCCAGGAGGACAGGGGCTCTGCCTTGTTCAGTGCTGGGCGCCCAGTGCCTAGACCAGGGCCTGGCAATGAGACCCACTAACACCCGGGGCATGGTGAATGAATGAATGAATGAATGGGAGGGTGAATGGGCCCACACAGGGCAAGTATAAACAACTAGCTTTCCTCAGCCTTTCTCTCTTCTCTTTCTTGGGAATTACGGTCTTTTTAAAATTTCAGTTCTAACATTTTTAAAGATCTTTATTATTTTTCCTGATTATAAAAGTAACATGTGCTCACACCTAAAATTTAAACATCACTAAAAGGATCGACCTGGAGAGCAAAAGCCCCCCATCACCCCACACTGTAGAGAAAGTCACTGTTAATGTGTGTCGTATATTCATCCAGATTACATTCAGTTTCACAAGAAGCAAATCCATGCATCATGGAAAGAAAGGGCTCAGCCATTAAGCAGCTGCCTTTGGCTCAAGTCATGATCCCAGGGTCCTGGGTTCAAGTCCCACATCGGGCTTCCTGCTCAGCCAGAAGCCTGCTTCTCCCTCTCTCACTCCCCTTGCTTTGTTCCCTCTCTCGCTGTGTCTCTCTCTGTCAAATAAATAAATAAAATCTTTAAAAAAAAAAAAAAGAAAGAAAGAAAGAAAGAAAAGGAATTCCTAGTCCACCAAACTAGCAGCCACCATCATGTCTCCCTGGCCATCTTTCTCATGTATTTATTTTACAAGTTACCTTAATCCTTAATGTACTTCTCCTGTAACCTGACATTTTCACTTAGCATATCATAATCATTTTTCCAAGTTGTTATATTGCCTGTGTCCTCATTATTACAATGGCAGGATGCTATTCCACCAGGTGGAAAACTTTAACTTCCTTAACCTACATGTTCAACAAAGAGAGAACAATTGTTTCCCATTTCCACTATTACCACAACACCATAAGAAACATCTTTTTTATGCTTCTAAAAAAGAATTCAGCCCTTTTCTTCTCTGGGGTTATTTCCTAAGGAAAGATTTCTTAATAATTCTGGAGTGGGATCACCGACAGAGGGTACAACAGTCCCAAGGCCGCTGGTGGAGATTGCCCTGGGTGGGGAATCCTGCGTGATGTGGGGAGTAGGTCTCTGATCTGAGTCACCGGGTTGCCGCCGTGGCCTCCACGGTCATCTCTGCACCCCCACCTCACCTCTGCAGTTTAGGTGCACACCTCCCTGGCTACAGATCGCCCCAGCGACCCATTTCCTGAAAAGTCCTCCAAGCACAAACTGGTTTTGCAAGCCCAGGCTGAGGAAAACATAGATGCCAGCCCTGAGTTTTCAACTGTCGACTGGCAAGTCTGGCTAAAGCTGAGAATTACCTAGTTGCCCTTCTCCTTCCCCGCAAGCTCCTGTGTGGAATCTAAGGCTCCAGGTCCCCGGGGGCCAGTCCAGCAGCTCCCAAACAGCTTGTCCCGTCGGGGGTGCTCTCCCTGCCGTGTCTTCCAGGCGAGCTCTCTGCTAGCTGACCCAGAGGGGGACTGTCTGCCCTACGCAGACAACGGCCTTCAGGCTAGACAGACCTCTGGGGCTTGGGAAAGCAGCCAATCATCATTTTTTAAAGCACCATCAAGGAAAAGCCAGAGACCAAGTCTGGAAAGAAAGGCCATATGAGGACAGGTGAAGCTCCACGGTCAGGGGGTCCCACGCTCTATATGCAGCATGTCTGGCCTTAGGAGGAGACCCTCCACAGGCCAAAAGCAGCAGAAGGCTTGCTCCTCTTGACCCCCTGGTGGCCACCTCTGTAGCAGCTCAGGCACCAGAAATCCCACTCCTCCCAGCGCCCTGGATGCTCTCCCCAAGGCCACATGAACCGCTCATGGGCTCTGGACAAAGTCTGCAATCCCAGATGAAGTACAGTTCTCATGGCACAGAGGTGAAGCCCAAGGCCCAAAGCATCCAGGAGCCTACAGATAAGAAAGGGAATGTGGGAGGATGTCATCTCCCATGTGCTGGGTATCTGACCCCACTCACTCAGCCCATCTGGGTGGGGCACATATTTTAGAGGCCACATGGCTCTAAGACGGCTCCAGCCCATGGCATGACCTGAAGGGGCCTGGCCCTCCCCGCCTATCCTGGAACTACGGCCCCATGATGGGCCCTCGGACACAACACAGGCTCCGAACTGGAACCTCCAGACCGGCGTTGGTGCCCTTGAGGCAGGGAGGGCCCGGGATCCCTGGGGAGCCCGTCACATTACTCACTTATCAGACCTCTGAGTGCACGGCTCAGAACAGACATCAGGGTCACTGTCCAGGAGTGTCCCGGGTTAACCTTTGTCCTGGTGCCTGGCTGGGCCTCGGTGCCATTCTCAGCAGTGCCGGCAAGCATCAGCCCCAGGGCTCAGCTGATCCTTGGCTGGTAGGCAGGAGGCTTCCATGTGTCCCTGGGAATAAAAGAGGAGGCGTTCATTACCTTCCACTGCCCCTTGGGCCAGGAGGAAAGGCAGCCTCAAGGCAAACACTACAATTTCCCAGGCTCCCGGCTCAGCACCAGACAGTCATCCCACCAGGGCCACTGGGCCCCTCTCTTAGAAATTACTCCCTCCTCTGTACTGTCCTGTTTGCTCAGGTCTGGTTAGTCCAGCAATGACAGCTTGGGGTGAGTCCCAGGCCATTTACATGTGGGACTGGGACTTAGGGCTTCTTACTCCGCAAGTAAATGTGTGCATATTTGTAAATCTGAGAGGGGGTATAATTTTAGACTCCAGTGCCTTTCTCATTTAGCTTCAAATTACACTCTCACCTTCGCCCTGCAGTGGCCACATCTGCTCTCAAGGGCGGTCAGGAACCTCCCAGAAGGCCGATAACGGAGGACATTTGTCATAGCATTTGGGGAGTCGAGCACAGCTACACAGAAAAACAAGCACACCAACAAAAGGTGTGCCAGACCCCTCTCCCCACAATCCCACCACCCCAATATTTATTTCACTCTATTTTATCACTATTCTTATTAAAGCCCTTCCTGTTAACATCAATAACCGAGTACAAACTGATAGAAATCTGACTTTCTGATGCCCCTGGCCACAGACACATTTTTAATATATCCCTGAGATTCGACCATTTGATCAAGATTCTGACTTTGATGTGAAGGTCCTGCAGCTTCTCAGAACAGCCCCTTGGATGCAGCACCATGTGCACGAGCCCAAGGATGGACGGAGCTCAGGTCCCTGCCGCAGGCCCCGGCCAGAAACTGGCACCCTCCCTCGCCCCACCCCATGGACAGCCAAGCAGAGTTATCTGAGGGGGCACCACCCGAGCTGATGCATACAGCTAGCTTCCTCCCTCCCCCTCCCTCCCTGCACCTCCCCGGTGAGCTGGGGTCACTGGGCCTCTGCTCCGCAGAAGCAGCAGGGGAGCGGAGGAGAAGTGAAGGGGTGGGGATAGGGATCGGAAATTCACTGTATGCACTTGTGCTTGTGACCCTGGAGGGTGGACCCCCCCCCCCGAGCACCACCACCCCCCCACCGCCCCCCCGCACTGAGACCAGAGAAGGATGAGAGCGAAGTGCAGCAGGGCAGCTGAGCCCAGTCCTCCCCAGGTCCTCCCTGGCTCCTCCCCAAACAGGAGCCTCAACCTGCCCCACCTGTCCATCCTCCCCGCTTCTCCCAGTCTGCCTGGCACATACCCATTACCTCAAGGAAGGGGCTTTAATGGGGCATGTCCAACACCCCCTCTACCCCCAGCACCACCAGGACCTGTGCCTGGGGAGTTCAATCCCACCCATCGGCACTTCCCTTTCCCCAGGGCCTGAAGCGGGCCACATGAGCAAGCACCAGACAAAAGAGAAAGAGAAACCAAAGCCTACATCCTGGCAGCAGGGCCTGCTGGTCGCTGCAGTCAGCTCTGGGAACCCGCGGCTGGCTGGTGAGGCCGCTGAGGTCAGAACAGGCTCCCTTCCTTGGCTGGCCTGGCCCTGGACACCTCCTGCTTCCTGGTCTGCAGGCTCTTCCGCCAGGGAGTCCCACCTCTGTTGCTAAGTGCACAAGCTGTCCCTGGGCCCCTCTGGCGCTCCCTGGCCCCTGAGAGCAGGTCCCTGGTGCAGATGGTGTGAGGCTCCTTTGTGGACTGCAGTGCCTGAACTCGAAGTTTCTGGAGCACAGGAATGTGTGAAGAGCCCTTATAGCAATTAACGTGGGCAGAACTTACACTTTTTCATGCATGTCATCCCTCACAATTCTCCCAAGGCTCCTGCAGGGAGGGTAGGAATCATCATCCCACCCCCCACCCCCCACTTTAGAGATGAAAACGCTGACTCTCAGGACATTAAGAGATTAGGCCAAATCTACACCTCTGACTCAAACCCTGGTCCTCGGGCTCCAGAGTCCCCCCTCTCCCCACACAGTGTGTCTTCAAGCTGCTTCCCATGTGTCTGCCTGTGTACACCTTTCATTCCCCAGCATCTACTTAGTCCGTTCTGTAAGCTGCTTATTTGTAAACATACAGCCTGAGTCCGTCCATCCAGCTTCATCAACGCACCCGGGGGCTCCTCTGAGACCCTGCTCCCTCCTCGTTCCTTTGTGATGCCGTCCTCCTAAGCCCCCAGCTAGTCCATCACCGATGTTCCCGCAGGACTTTGAACATCCTTGCCCTGAAACATCCTCTCCCATCTCAAAGTTACTATTGTCTGTTTGCCCCTCCACACAGTAAATTCAAGATCAGGGAATTTCTTTTGGACGGATGGACAAATCAGCTTGAGAAGGGCCCAGCTAAATTCCTGGGTGATGGCACTATCCAGTGTTATTAACTAAACGAGGATATCTCACATTCTTCCCTAATTTTTAGGCAACCGTCATGAAAGGGCTGTCTCCCAGGAAGGACCATAAATGCTGGCTTCCAGGAACAGGGCGATCTCTGCAAATGAGGGAAGAAAGGGGGACACTTGCTCTCTTTCTCCCACCTCCAAGAGCCATCACCTGGACAGCGAGGTGAAGCTAGATGAGTGGGTGCCTTGGGTCTGCACACTACAGAAGACGTGTCGCCCGAGGAAGCGTCCCAGGTGTCCCCGGAGAAAGTGCAGGCTCCTACGGCTCCTACAGCTCCTACGTGGGCAAGCTGCCAGGCTCGGCCTCAGGTCAGAGAAAAACAATGCCTATTCTGTTATTTCTACAAGTGCTGGTACTCTCAAAAGGCACATTCAGTTTTCATGCACATAGCATTCATTTCCCAAAAAGGTTTAACCAGCAGCTGCTGGCAGGAAATTCCCTCTGCATCGTTCTCTCCCCTCCCCTATAACTATTTAGGGTAAGCTGGGCTTTTGCGATTGAAGCTCTACTTCTCTGACCAGAACCCATAAATCAAACCTACCCCCAATCCGTGCAATCTCCACGGCTCGGAACCCAAGACTGGGGCCAGGAAGTGGCCCGCAAACACCACCCCTTCTTCCCTCTCTCTCCCCTCTTCCCCAAATTTCCCCTACCCCAGGTCCCATGAAATGAAGAAAAAATGCCCCCAGGACCCACTGGGGAGCTCTCCAATTATTCAAAGTGCCCTGGTTCTTTCCACGAGACCCTGAACCACTGCTCTTTCTTGTCCTGTAGTAAGACCAGCCCTGAAACAACTGGATTTGGCAACTTCCCAAGTTGAGAGACCATGCTAAGGCACGAGTGCAAAGGGAATTCCAAATCCCCCCAGGGGAAAGGCGGGCATCTGCTCAGCTCCCCTTGGGAAGCAAGGACACCCGGGCCCTTGGCCCTGATTGGCAGAGGGAAGGTCAGGGTGGAGACAGGAGAACAGACTGCCCACACACTCCATTTGACCCTGTCCATCCACGCTCCCTCATTTATCTGTTTTCTTGAAATCTGGGTTTCTCTGCCAGCCGGACAATTCACCCCTCTGTCTTCTGTCTCACCTGTGTAGCCTGTCAGCCTCCTCTCCTCCCTTCCTCCTCCCATCCAGCCCCTCCAATCTTATGCACCTTTCTCAATGTCCCCTTCTGAACAAACCCAGACCATCCATCTCCTACACCTTGGAGGGTGGTCTCTGGCCCCATGACCCTTCCTTTCCCTCCCATCCTACCCCCCAGCACTGGGTAGCTGCTGCTTGCTGCCTGGAAGGCTGGACAGCTGCTGGGCTCTCTAATGAGCTTCCTGGCTGCCGTCCCAGAGCAAGGCCCATGTTACAGTAAAGAGCTGCCCCCCTCCCCTGAATAATCCCCTAGGCAGATCCCATCAGGCAGCAGCTGAGGGGCCCTGAAATCCCGGTCACATGAGACCAGGAAGGCTCCTCCCGGCAGCTGGGAAGGCACCCACAGCGGCCTCACAGCCTCACCGACTCAGTGACCAGGAATTTATTTATCCGGGCTCTCCCTCTTACCGCCCACGTGCTTCGGGTGTTGAACAGGTGACCTTTGGAGCAATGCAGACACTGCCCCTTTGTTGCCTTACCAGCAGGGGCAGAAAAAGCCCCAGCGGTTCTTTTGGAGGATAAACCTGGGCTCCCTGAATAGCACGACATCCAGTGCCCTGCTTTTCCCAAATCTCTACAGTCAAGCCACCCCAGAGATTTCTAAACAACAGAGCCCTCGTCCAGGATATCCTGCAGAGGCTAATTTGTTTATTCAAGGTGTTGTGTTTCAGTGGTAAGAGAACGTTGATGGAACACCTGCTGAAGGCCAGGCACCGACCTGAGTGCGAACAAGGCAGCCTTCCTGCCCCCGGGAGCCCACTGCCCTCGGGTGGACAGACAATAAAGCATACTGAAATGTCTGACAGCAGGCCACAAAAAAGGGAAAAGGCCCGGTGGGGACAGAGATACTGAACGCTAGAGAGCAAGTCTTACACTTCTCTAAGGAGGTAGCATTTCGGCATAGATCAGAAAGATGCCTTTCAAAGAGCTTTGGGAAAAGCATTCCAGGCAGAGGGAACAGTACATAAAAGACCCCAAAAAATAAGTTTGAGGGGTGCCTGGGTGGCTCCGTCGGTTAGGTGTCTGACTCTTGATCTCAGCTCAGGCGTTGACTCAGGCTCGAGAGTTCAAGCCCCACACTGGGCTCCGTGTTGGGTACAGAGCATACTTTATAAAAGAACCAAAAAAAACAAGTTTGAGAAATAACAAGGCCAGAGCAGCTAAAGTTAATGTAATTAAGGGGTCAAACGTTCCCTGCCCCTGATTGCAAAAGTCATCTGGTTGTCCCTAAGGTGCCCTCTGGGCCAGGGCAAAGTCCAGCTGCCAAGGAAACACGCCCCGACAACTGGAGGCTCCCCCTGTGGGCAGAGCTGGAAACTGCAGGTCCGGTCAGTTGTTAGGCACTGCACTTAGGAACAAAGAAAGGGAAAGTGAAAAATCTTTTGACCTGTGGCCTGGAATTTCTGTCCATATCTCATCAAAAGAACTGAAGTGACTTCACTAGGCCTTCTCTAGGCGGTCTCACTTTAACAAGAAAGTCAGTGTTCCTTTTTAACTCCAGCTAGCTTAAGTCTCCTGTCATTTGGAATGAAGAAAATCTTAGCTAACACAGGTGATCCCCCACCGCCCGCCCCCGCATCTGGACCTTACCTCTTTGGCATGAGAATCACATCAATGAGCACCACCTGCCCACCTTTGCCACCATGCAAACCAGTGGCTCTGCCGTTGCAGACAGTGAGGGGCAGAAGAAGAAAGGTCAGAGGCCTAGCAAGGTGTGTCCGTCTCGGCAGGATGTCTATAGCTTTGGAGGCTCCAAATCTCCCTTCTGGGTCCTGCCAAGACTTTGTTATTTCTCCTTGATTCGGTGACCCTTGCCAGCCGCCTAGCACATTCTGACTACCTTCCAGAAAGAGGACCTGAGAACACTAGAAGCCGGAAGGGGAGGCCTCAGCCAAGAACAAGTAATACACAACTAGACTGTTTTTTCACAAGCCCCAGAACAGCACTGTCCAATTTGATAGACACTAGTTACATGTAGATATTTAAATTTTAATTTTAGGGGCGCCTGGTGGCTCCGTTGGTTAAGTGTCCGACTCTTGGTCTCAGCTCAGGTCTTGATCTCAGGGTTATATGTTCAGACCCCGCATTTGGCTCCATGCTGGATGTGGAGCCCACTTAAAATTTTTTTTTAATAAATTTTAATTTATGAAAAATGAATAAAATTAAAAATTCTGTCCCTTGGTTGCACTAGCCACATTTCGAGTTTCTTCTGAAGGGACACCCCTGCCCTCCCTCTCTTTCTCAGGCTCAGGCCTAGTTAACCATTGTGAGATGGAGGGGGCAGAGGGACTGTGAACCCTTGTTCCATGAAAGTCTCTGTTCGCTGTCTGAACAGCGACTTACATGACTCACATCCAAGAGCCAGGAGAGGGCTCTTGGTGAATGAGGCCAGCCCCTGTGTCTCTGGCTATAACTCCATCTAGGGGTGCTGTTTGAAGTTTTAAAAGTCCAGACCATTTATTAGGCACCTCCTCTGTGCCAGGCAGCTTCTGCACAGACCATCCCATCGATTCCCCTCACAAGTCTGTGAGGCACACATTAACTCAGATTTCCTCAGGAGGCAAGGAAAACTCAAAGAAGTTAAACAACAGCTAAAAAATGGGAGGGCCAAGGTTTTTACTAGCACTTTTTCTCTTATGCCACTCACGAGAGATGGGAATGTGCAGACAAGAATTAGGGGACTTCATTTACCCACAGCAGCAGGCCACCCACAGTTGACAGCGGGTCCTCATGGTGGACAGTCTCACGTGAGCTGCCCCTCCCAGTCTGCTCAAGTCCACCCAGGGCCTTGGGAGAGCTGCCGCCAAGGGTCTGCCGATGAAGGCCCAGTTCCTAAAAGCCATCACATCAAAACCACAGGAAGGCCACACTACAGAGGACAAATCTGAGAAGGGGGTAGGAGTAGGAACCCAGACATGTGGCATTTCTCCTGGGCAAAGAAGGAAGGAGCATGATAAAATATTATTATAGAAAGCTACACAAACCTTGAGCTCCTTATCTTTGCATCCCCATGTCCTGGATAAAACATACAGTAGGGACTCAATATCCAAGTGCTGAATGGGGGAAAAGGCAAGGCGCAGGTCCTCCATGAGTGAGGAGGCCTGGCCAAGAGGAGCCTATAGGGCAGAGACGCTGGGGAGAAAGATGGGAATGAGGTGTTCTGAAGGAGCTGTGACGGTCTCTGTCTGCGCTATATGTGATCCAGTCCGAATATGCCTTTCGTTTAAGTGATGGCTCGGAGGGAAGGCCCCCAGACGGCTGGGGACCCGTGGCAGCAGACAGGCACCAGCACCATGAGCATAAGCCCAGCAGCCCGGACCCCTGACTCAGCCTCTCGCTGGACAGCTCCATCTACAGCAAAAGCACCGAGGCTTGCCACATGTTCAAAATAGGGCTCCAAACAGCACTTAGGCAAGAGTAATTAAAGGGATGTTATCACAGTCAGTCTCTCATTAGCCACATAATTAGACTGCTGAAAATAATTAACATTCCTTTTGACAAAAGAAACAGAGGACCCATTACATTCATTAGGACAGCCTCAAACCAGCCTGAGGAAGGCTGAGAAGAGAAGCCATCCCCTCCCAGTCCTGCCCAGGACAGAGTCAGCATCTGGTAAGACCTGGTGGTGAGTCCTGTCCTGGCCTGGATGTCCCCAGATGTGTATTACAGACAACAATAACACACTCACACATACGCAGAGAAAAAACCCTTGAAGGAAATGCCTATGCCTCCCTCCCCCAAGGCCCCAGAACATGACTGAAGAGACATTTCTCTAGGAAGAATAAATCCATTACAGCACCAGAAAACAAGAAGGAATGATATGGGATCCCTGAAGATGGTAAGATGGTAAGATAAAAGGAAATCAACTTATGGAGAAACCACAACCCCCCAAAATAAAACCATGAAAACAAGTAATCACAATAATAAACCTAGTAACAGGCACCCATCCAGGGCATATCTATGACAGACACTAGTCTAAGAACTTTGCATGCATGATCTTATGTAACCCTCACAAAAGCCTTTGACATACAGATCATCATCCTCACGTTATAAATAAGACCCAGAGTTACCTAGCTTTCCCAAAGTCAGAGTACTGATAAGTGCTGGGTTAGGATTTGAACCCAAACAGGTGTGGCTGAGGGTTCTGTGCTCAGTCAGGGGAGCGGCTGTGAGGGCTTCAAGTTTGGAGCCAGGTCACCGGCAGGGGTGGGGAACACCAGATGAGTGGCTGGTGATTGGATCTGGAGTAGCCGGGCAAGTGGGCCCCTCCCACCCTCCCACCAGCTCTGTGTCCTGGACACGGGGGCAGGGAAGCAAAGGGAACACCTAGACACCAGTCCCTAGCAGGCACATCCCACCCTCCTGCCCACAACCAGTGACTGGCCCAGAAGTGGGGTTCGCACTGAAAAACCTCACAATATCAAGAGAGGAACACACAACCGTAACTCACTAAACATTTGACCAAACCAAAACTGCCAAAGAAGCACCAAATTTGAGAACAGATGTTACAGGTAGAAAACAAAATAAAGTCAACAGAAGGAAACATTTTTTAAAGGTACAATTAATATTCCCTGAGGGATAAGAAGGGCTCCTGAGATGCAACATGGGGAGTTAAGGGGGTAGGAGAAGAGTAAATGAAACAAGATGGGATTGGGAGGGAGACAAACCATAAGTGACTCTTAATCTCACAAAACAAACTGAGGGTTGATGGGGGGAGGGGGGTTTGGAGGGGAGGGTGGGGTTATGGACACTGGGGAGGGTATGTGCTATGGTGAGTGCTGTGAAGTGTGTAAACCTGGCGATTCACAGACCTGTACCCCTGGGGATAAAAATATATTTGTTTATAAAAAATAAAATTTAATAAAAAAAAAAAAAAAGAAGGGCTCCTGAATCCATGAACCAAAACAAGTCTGATACCAGAAGAATGTTAAAGACCTTACAAGTGAAGGAAATACACCGTGGTTGACCAGTTATCTTTGGATGAAAGAACAATCTCATTAAATTTTTTTCTTTATATAAGTCTGCTTTTCTTTTTTTTTTCTTTTTTTTTTTTTAATTTACTTATTTGACAGAGATCACAAGTAGGCAGAGAGGCAGGCAGAGAGAGAGGAGGAAGCAGGTTCCCCGCTGAGCAGAGAACCCGATGCGGGACTCGATTCCAGGACCCTAGGATCATGACCCGAGCCGAAGGCAGAGGCTTTAATCCACTGAGCCACCCAGGCGCCCTATATAGGTCTGCTTTTCTGAACTTCCTTTATCAAATTCATATTACTTTGAGAACTGGAAAAGTTATTTTTAAAATGTCTGGCACAAGATAGGTGCTCAGTAAGATTCAGTCGCACAGTCAATCCTGCCCACTGTGCCAACATTTGGCCCTATCCAGGCCAGCCCATAATTTACTGCTCCCCAGTAACACCATCCACGCTCCCATCTCCCTGCCTCTGTGCACACGGCCCCCCTCCTGAAGTGCCCTTATCTCTCCTCTCTGTTTACCTGTATTTGCCTGTTCTTCAGTGCCCACTCAGAGA
Source organism: Enhydra lutris kenyoni (assembly GCF_002288905.1). Lineage (NCBI taxonomy): Eukaryota > Metazoa > Chordata > Mammalia > Carnivora > Mustelidae > Enhydra > Enhydra lutris. Next base: position 633,910 of record NW_019154104.1, read on the forward strand.
TTACCCTCTTTGAAGAAAGGTCCCTGCATCCCCCACCAACCCACTCATCCCTCTTCCCCAAACTCCTAAGGGCACCTAATTCTCCAGGAACATGGGACAGGTCTGGTTGAGCTGCCCATTGGGGTCATAGTGCTGAGAACAAGTTATCTGCCCTTTACCTTTCAGTGAGTCCAAGTCTGGTCTTCCTACTTTACTGTAGGCTTCTTAAAGACAATGAGAGGGCATGAGCCTTCGTTTTATGCTCTGCTGTGCCCAAGTAAAGGTGAGAAGATTTTGCAAGAACATGCTTACATGTCAGTTGAGTAAATGACAAATGAGCTGCTCTCCCTAGTGGAAGTAGAAGAGGAAATTATTCTGGAAATTACTCGACAGGGCTGGGCCCACACAGCACCTGGGTGAAGCTCCTGAAATGGTCCGCCTGGTTTGGTCCCAGACAGCTTTGAACTCCTAACCCTGGCCTAGATTCCAGAAATACCTGTAAACCCAGAGGATATGATTGGTAAATCTAGGGACAAATGTTGATGAGCAGGATATTTATATGGTCTTCAGGTGTCTCCCCACAGATTGCTTCGTAGCGAGGGAAAATTAGTAAACACACAGTGAAGGAATTAGACAATACCTTGACCAAGAGATCAAACTTAACATCACACATAAGGGGCAGACATCCAGCCAGTGCCCCTGGACGTGAAACACTGAAAATGTCACTCATTATAACCCCCTCGGGAGTCTGAATAAGGCAACATAAGGCAACACCAGAACAATCCAAAGAGAAAAACATTCTATTTTTTTTTAAGGGGGAGGACAAGGCTATATTCTTCGAAAATGTCAATGTCCTGAAAGACAAAGACAGGCTCGGGAATGATTCTAGAGGCAAGGGGACATGACAACTAAATGCAGTATGGGGCTGCAGACTGGACCTCGTACTGGAGAGGGAGAAAAGCCATAAAGGACGATATCGAGTCAATTGACAAAACTGGAATACTGCCAGCAGATCACATAAAGTATCATATCAATATCACATAAAATATCATATCCCACCCTTCAGTTTGCTGAAGGTTATATAAAATGGCATTCTTATGCTTAGAAAGTTCGCACTGAAGGGTTTACAAAGAAAGGGCCATGATGTAGGCAACCTTCTCTTAAGTAGTCCAGAAAAAACTTGAGAAAAGGAACATAAATGATAAAGCAAAGGAGGTCAAAGGTCAAAAAGACTGAATCTGGTTAGAGTATATGGGTGTTTTGTACTATGCCGACAGCTTTTCTCTAAGTTTGAAATTACTTCCAGGGCGCCTGGGTGGCTCAGTGGGTTGACCCTCTGCCTTCAGCTTGGGTCGTGATCTCAGGGTCCTGGGATCGAGTGCCGCATCGGGCTCTCTGCTCAGCGGAGAGCCTGCTTCCCCCTCTCTCTCTGCCTGCCTCTCTGCCTACTTGTGATTTCTCTCTTTGTGTGTCAAATAAATAAAATCTTAAAAAAAAAAAAAAAAAGAAAGAAAGAAATGACTTCCAAATAAAAAGCTTTGGAGAAAAACCACAACAAAGGGGCCCCTTCCACCAGACAGGGTGCGGGCAGGGGCGGGGCGCACAGAGAGGGGGAATCCAGGGAGGACACAAAAACTCCAGCTCTGCCAAAATGTCACACATGGACATATTTCCTCTCCCAGTTTCGACCTCCCCTTGTCTTACTTCTCCATCCACTTACTCCTTCCCCTCCCCAAGATCCCCCATCTTCCAGGAGGCCTCCCTACTAATACCAGAGGATAGGACTGATTCAACTTTTGGGTCCATTCTTATCACATGAAGCTAATATCTTCTGGAGATGTTTTGGCATCTTTTTCATCCACAAGCCCACGATAATGAGTCTGGTTATACTTGTTAAGCCACAGCCTTCTAGGTATTATATGACATTTCTTCTCCCCCACCCCTCAAATCCTGTGGCTCATCCTATGCATATGGCTTGACTTTAGGCCTTTATAGGCCCTATTCCTCCCTTGGGAGATCTCACACAGAATTTTCTAGGGTGCATGCCCCATTTCCCACAGCCCACCACCATCACCACCACCTGACTCTACAGTAAACCTCCCCCCCCACCACACACACACACACACACACACACACACACACACGCAGGTGTCCTGTCTGCCACAGCTGGGTGTGGTCATAATGCACAGGTGCCGCAGTCTCTAGAAGCAGCTTTCCTGCAGGCTAAGGGGAATCAAGCAAACCATCACACTGTACAAATTCACTTATTAATTCAGAAGACCTTATACACATCTTTCATGTGCAGACTACTCAGGGCTAAGGAGGCTGGAATATGAAAACCGAAGCACAAGAGTGCGGCTCATTGTTTTCAAAATACTGGAACTATAAAATCTTGGAAATTCCACTATCAAACACCAGAAAACAAATGGTAACAGTAACTTTCACTCTCACAGTGCTCTTCACTTAAATGAGCCCTTTTAGGGGGCCTGGGTGGCGCAGTGGTTGAGCCTCTGCCTTCAGCTCAGGTCATGATCTCAGGGTCCTGGGATCGAGGCCCGAGACGGGCTCTCTGCTCAGCGGGGAGCCTGCTTCCCCCTCTCTCTCTGCCTGCCTCCTGGTCTACTTGTGATCTCTCTCTGTCAAATAAATAAATAAAATCTTTAAAAAAATAAAAAATAAATGAGCCCTTTCAAGTTCATCTCATGATTCAGGCATTCATTCACACATTCAATGAACAATTACTCAGACCTGTGTTGTGCCACCAGGGACACATAAAGACCACAGAGGTGAAGGCCCCACTTGGGCCACAGGAAGCCACTGTTCTACGTGGCTCTGGATGGCCCGACTGGCCTGGACATATGTGCTCATGGTGCCAGCCACAATGGGGCACCAACAAAAATTATTTAAAAGGAGAAAAAATGAGAGAGCATCAGAAAGAAGCTGTTGTGGCTTCAGTGTGCCAATAAATATTGCCATTTCTGGAAACATGACTCTATCTTATAACTTAGAATTATATTAATTTATGTTTAATTATTTATGGGACCATAAGTGCATCCTTGCTGACCACCTCAAAAGATCCTGATCTAGCGTGAACAGTAAGCAGTCTGCAGTCCTGAATGCTGACAAGAGTCAAGCAGCCAACTCAAATCAGTGAAGATGGAAGAGCTCTTCTATTAAGAAAGTAGAACTGAAGGCACCTGGGGGACTCAGTCAGTGAAACTCTAGATTTCAACTCAGGTCCTGAGCTCAGGGTCCTCGATGAGCACGAAGCCTGCTTAAGATTCTCTCTCCTTCCCCCTCTGCCCCTCCACTCCACCTCGCACTCTGGCTCTCTTAAAAAATAAAATAAGGCACCCAGGACTGACAGGACTTGGCAGGGATTTCTGCGGGGGGAAGGGGCGGGGGTCAAGGGTGATACTCAGACTTTTGACTGGGGCAAGAGCGGCATTATTCTCTGAGAGAAGAGGACACAGGGAGAGGGGAAGAGACAACACACTATGCACTGCCTTTCAGAGGCTCCAGTCTGAACGGCCCATGGACTCTGGCTGCAGTGAGTCTGGGCCCTCAGCAGATGAAGCAACACAGAGCGAGCCCACTGGGGAGGAGGGTAGAGGAGTGATATCCGGGCTGGCCAAGGACGGGGGTCTGTGAAGGGGCCTGAGCAAGGGCCAACGAAGGAGGACGACTTCCAGGAAAGGACCCCGTGAAGGAGGCAGGGGTGGGGACTGTCGGGGACCATGGTCAGCTGCAGAGACAAGTCAGACAGGGGCTGGAGAGATTTAGCCACACTGAGGTCCTGGGGGGCCATTCAGTAAGGAAGAGCGCCCACACAAGCAGGTGACAGAGACAGTGTGTACCGATGATTCTGGAGGATAACGCTTTTGAGAAGTTTGCTTGTGAAGGGATGGAGACAGAAAAGCTGCTGGAGAAGCAGAGATGGGGGGGTGTCCTTTCTCCCTTCCTCCTTCCTTATTCCTAGATCACAGAGACTTAAGGAGGTTGAAATGTTAAGGAAAAAAACAGAAAGGGAATGCTTGTCGACAGGAAATGTATTGTGGGGTGCACAGGGATGCTCTGGCCGTGGAGGGGAGCACAGTGAGCCCCAATCCCAAATGCCAGCAGGACACACGCGTCATCATAACCCCCTTCACAGAGAGAAGAGCCAGGCAGCCAGAGTTAAGGTCATGCAAGTCCTGAGGTGCTAGAGCCCGGGACCTGGAACACAGGTCTCCAGGTCCTGGTCCTGGTCCTTCTTCCAGACTTCTAGACTGGTAGCTCTCCATGAGGCTGCCCCGGGGTTGGAGGGAGCCTCTGTCAGCGCCATGGTGGATGGGGGTGCTTCCAGGTGCTTAGCAGTGGGAACGTGGAATTCCCACAGCAGTCCACAAACAAACTCTCCCACAGGACTTGAGAACATCTCACTAGGATATTCACGGAAGTGAAAAGCCCATTTATAATCATCTGCATCTAGAACCAAACTCCCTTTCTGAAATAAATACAGAGGATATTTGCATGGATTTGACAGATACTGAATTGCCTGGGAATGTCATCACAATGCCATTCGAGGGGATACTGTACCTCCTATTCGTTGGAACTTTACCAAGAGTGGTTGACCATCTGGGAAAATCACGTCAACGTCAGCGGCGCCTCTCCTGGTATCTGAGTCGCCCACACAACACACCTTTATCTGTGGGTATTTGTGGCTGTTATGTTCGCAGTGAGTCTATGTACAGGTTCAGGCATCTGACTTCTTCCTTCTGTTTTCCGTGTAGTCGTGCCCAAGCAATTACCTACTAGAATACATGATACCGTATTACAACTAACTTTTTTCCCTTATTTCTCTTTGATGTTACAGTTAGGGTATTATATTGATTTTTTAGAACATGTATATAGGTAGGTCCTATTATTTAGGAAATTTATTTATTACAAACATTTGGTAGATAAAAAGGGGCCACCATTCCACATCATGTGTCCCTAGAATCAAGGGAAACTGCAGTGCCAGGAGGAATCAAGGGGTGAACAGAATTATGGAGGCTTCAAAAGGTCCTGCCATGTTAGAAATTTAATGGTCTGTTAACGGATATCGCCGTGAGGCTTCTGAATGATGGGTGTACAGACGATGTGGTCAACCTATGGGGCATAAAAAGATTATTCAACTGGGCATCTTGGAAAATTTCATCTCCATGATTAATTTAAATTATACTATGTCTCAGCATCTTCTAGCCTGAGGACAATAGGTGAAAGACCACAAGGCATCCATAGGGGCCAGGGAAATGATACATGGTTCAACGTCTGGAGGCAAAGATGTGTTTAGAAGAAGTCAAAGAAACTGGTGCCAGGCTTGGTCTGGGGAATGTCTTCTTAATGGATGAGAAGATGAGTAAACAGTATGTAAGAGGGTTCTTATGGATATTTATGGAAAATGCTATATCGTGAGGAATCACAAACAGGAATAGGGATAGAGAAGTGATCTCAGAGGACCTCCACTAGGTTAAAAGGCAAGCCAGAAATACTTCGGGCTCAGATTCTGAGAGGAATGGTTATTTAATGGTGGGAGAAAGACGGCCTGAATTCCCGTTAAGTACACCCATCACTGCCAAATAGGGACTGAGGACTGAAAAAAAAATGTCTTTCAATCAAGAGGGACTAGCTAACTGATTCATGAGTCTTGCCCACCATCTGAGGACACCAGGGTCTGGGAAGAGAAGAAGGGAGTAGACTTTCAGTTTGGAGTGCCCATGGAAGTTCCAGAAACAAGATGTCTGAGCCTGGCTCTTCTACAGACATTTGCAACACTAGCACCACCTCTCAGTTTCCTCATCAAAAAGATAAATAAAACACAATAGAGGGGTGCCTGGCTGGCTCCGTTGGTAGAACACATGACCCCTGCTCTCAGGGTCATGAGTTCAAGCCCCACATCAGGTATAGAGATTACTTTAAAAAAAAAACACACAACGGAACACTTTAGATTCCAACATTGTACAATTTTCTATTTCACAGGAGTATCTGTGGGCACATATATATTTTTAAAATTAATTTATTTCTTTAAACATCAGGTCACATCATATCCTAGGAGGAAGTAGAGGAACCATGCTCACTTGGGCTCCAAGGAAACATCCAGATGTAGGAAGTGTCTCCAGGAATGAATTTACAAGTGTCTCTGCAGACCTGATTCATCCAAGGAGCCAACAGGACCCCACAGAACCAATTGAGCTGTAAATTCCCAGCATGCGGCTCCCACTCTCAGGACACACCAGTTCATCCCAGAAATAGGGATGTGGGAATAGGAAAGACTAAGGTTCAGAAGTCATGCAGGGCTAGGATTAGGTTAAGTGGGTGAGGCAAGAGAGGCACAAACTTTAAGAAGGCCCCCAAAACACTCACAAATCAAGACATATGATCTCGTAATGCAATATTTTTAAAAAATCAAATTGGTGGGACGCCTGAGTGGCTCAGTCGGTTAAGCCGCTGCCTTCGGCTCAGGTCATGATCCTAGGGTCCTGGGATCGAGTCCTGCATTGGGCTCCTTGCTCGGTGGGGAGCCTGCTTATCTCTCTGCCTCTGCCTGCCACTCTGCCTGCATGTGCATGCTCTCTCTCTCTCTGACAAATAAAAAAATAAAATATTTTTTAAAAAATCGAATTGGTAAACTAAGGCATGAGCTGTTGTGTTGCAATCAGGGCCGGGATTAGGTCAAGGCTGAGCTGGCAAGGGCAACGTGAGACACGTTGTTAGAGATGTTAGACACGTCCTGAACCTCTGTGGACAAACACCTCCCAGAACTCCCATCGCTTTCCCAAGTTCGGAATTCAGAATTTTTTAGATTTCTTTTTTTTTTAGGAGGTGATGTAGAATACATCCCGTGGATTACATAATCCCCCCAGCAGGGTCTAGGCCGAGCACTTCAACACACTAACATTTCTGCAGTCAGACCTGCGAATAGTCACACCCCGCACAGCAGACACGGCTACAGCAGGTATGGCCACTGCGTGAGTTAAAGAAAGTTTTTTGGTTTTAGAATGTTTTGGATTTTGACGCTGCCCATCAAGGTATGTGGGCCTTAACGGCATTACATGAGGTCTCTCAAAGAGAAAAGGCAGCAGGTTGGACCCAAACCTTATGCAGAAAAGAAAACTGCCAAGTCCTTGCTGGCAATCACCCAGAAGAAGGTGAATTATAGAAGTTGGTCAAGCTCAGGGCAGACCTAGAGCAGCATTTCCCACCAGTCAGCCGACTAATAGTCCATTTTGTGCATAAAACCTTGTGCAGAGTCATGGGAGGTAGAAGACAGTCAAGACACACAGTTCGACCTCTCAAGAGCTTAGAGGTTTGAGGGGACAAGAAGGTAAACATAAATCACGGCATACTGAAGACTGAAGGCAGCTTATCCACACTCACACTTCACAAATGTTGAGACCATTACTGGAGGGGAGGATGGGGGTGGTGATGAGGATTAAGGAGGGCACTCCTATGAGCACTGGGGGTCCTACATGAGTGATGAATCACTAAATTCTATACCTATAACTATTATACACTGCATTCACTAACTGAAATTTAAATAAAATCTGGAGGAAAAAAAATGTTGAAACCAAAGTTCGGCGAGGTCTTGGGTCTTGCATAAGTTAGCAACAGGCAGTTAACTGCACAGAATCAGAATCTGGGTTTGCTAACCGCCCTTCACAGCTCTTTGCAGAAAAGCCCATAATCATTGTCAATATAGTAATGAAATTCCAGGAGAAGTAAAAGATCCCAGCTGAAGTGCTTTTGGTTACATACACCTTTGCAGCAAAGAAGGGTCTGACTTAAAGGACTTTGATTTGGGGAGGCAGAAAAGCAGAGGAGGGCTCTCTGGGCAGGGCAGGGCATGTGCCTGGCAGGGGTGGCAGGCAAGGGGCTGAGGCTCCTGCAGAGGGCACCGAAGGAGCCGCCAGAAAGGCAATGTGTGGAGAGCTTGAAAGCCAGAGCAAAGAACCTACACTTAGGTCCCTGAGGTAGCATTTGCCAACCGTTTGCTTTCTACCTCATGACTTATGGCTGCCCACCGCCCTTGTAGGCAGAGACAGCATGCAGTGGGCTAAAGGAGCACACTCAGGGCTCAGATCCTTCCCATCGGAATCCAGGTTCTGATGCCAATGGCATGACCTTGGACAAGCTGCTTGAACTCTCTTTGCTCTCTTTGTAGAATGGAAAAAAACAAAAGCATCTCCCCCATGGGGGTTAAGTGGAAGAGCATGTTTCTGGGGCTGCAGATAGTGCCTGGCATCGTGAGCATTCAATTAAGTGTTAGCCATTGTTAACCTTTTTATTTAAGTTAAATTTTTAAATAGGTACTGCAGCCTTATCCTGAGCGATTGTATCTGTGACGTCATGAACTTCTTGTAAGAGTTATTGTTTTGATACCAGATAGCTAGAGGTTAAATCAAAAGTCCTAATTAGGGCACTGAGGATAACAGGTCCGACACTCCCAGGCCCACGAGAGGGGCTTCAACAGGACAGCTCGGGAAACTTGATGTCTCACCCTGCAACTGGGAGGACAACGGACTGGCGTCTGACCACCACCCGAGGCACCCTAGGTCCCCAGGTGAGAGACACAGGCTGGCCACTGGCTGTCAGAGGAACTAAGGTGGACGGCTGAGCTGGTGGCGAGTTGGGGGGCGTCCTCCCGTATTCCCAGGTTCACTGCACCAAAGGATGCATGACCATGTCCTCTGGCTAATGGGGCCATGTGCAAGAGAAGGCTGGGTTGAGACCCAAGCAGGTCTCGTCCAAGAGGGCCACCCAGACAGATTGCAGGACCTTAGCTGGAAGAGACTGGAGGTAAATCACTGGGTTTTAGGGGCTGATGAAAGAACAATGATCTAGAATAGAGGATAATTTGCTCTTTTCAAGACAATCGGAAGTGAATATCCCAGCAGCTGGTGGGGAGGTGTCTATGAAGAAGCCATGAACACGGCCACAAGAGAGATTCAGCATCAAATACCTGCTAGGACCAGGAAGCCGGAAGCCAGAAGCCACCAGACGCCGGTGCTGACCGAGTGAGCCGTTTCCTGTCCCTCCCAGCCCAGACACAAAGGACTGGACAGATTAAGTATTGAATTCCGGCTACGTTTTGTGACTCAAAGTGACCATAGGACCTTCTATTGCCTAAAATGACCCAAACCGTTATAAGGCCTGAGTTTTCATCCCAGGGCAGGGAAAGAGTGAATCCCACTGAATAAGCATAAAGGGACAGTGGAAGACAAAATGAAGTCACTTTCTGAGTACAACCCAATGAGTCTTGTTTCTTTATACTCATTAACTCATTAGAAACCTAGCTATTTAAATGAAATGTTTTATCCCTGTACCAACAAAGATCATCTCTCACATTCGCAGTGGTATGGTAATCACCCCTGGGAATAATGGAATTAAGGGCAGTAAAGAACTAAGAGAAAAAGGAAGGCAGGTGTGGACAGAAAAGATTGGTTTGGTGGGTTCAGTGGGAATTCACTAGCTCCTCAACCTTGAATATGATGAAATGAAAATCGACCATGTACCAATGGACAGCAGAATCCAAGGGTCCTTGGACAAATGGCTTTGTTCAAAGGGAAATTGAGAAGACCCAAATCTAGGAACAGAAGAGCTGTGACTCCCTGAGTTCCTAGGCTGAGCTTCCAGGGGAAGTGAGGGAAGCCAGAGAGACATGTTCTTACTAACACCGAGTCACCCAGAAAGCATCAGTCGAAGCACCCAGGTCCCGTAGCCTCGTGGTGGGGCAGGGGGAGGGTATCCTGGGTTGAACCACGCTGTAGAGTCTGCCAAATCCAAGTGCAGAATGTGAAACATACACCAATACACAACTCCCCTGCTGCCTTCAGTTGGGGACAGTCTGAGATGGGGGAGGGGTGTGAAGTTGAGGTTTCAAGACAAGAGAGAGGCATGCCCCTCACCATTTATGAGCTGGTGAATGCAGGGTAAACATGCGGCCTCCCAGCTGCCCCACTTCAGCAGTCGAAGGAGGAATGACCTAACCCAGGTCCCCTTCACAAGAACGGACTTGCTCTTCCTCTGATTTTGTCCCTTAATTTGGCTTCTTTCTCCTTCAACCCCACCTCTGTTCTCCCAGCTCTAACTTCCTCCAATTCTAGACCTCAGCTGAATTATTCCCTGAGAAAGGACCAAACTGTCCAGACTCTGTTGGATCAGCCAGCACTATTGCTGGAGAATATTCCAGAATATTCCAGAATCTCTTTTTCAGCATTCTCATTTTACATATAAGGAAATGAAAGGCCAAAGCACCCATGTCATGTGGCCAGAGTCCCTGAGCCAAGAGAACCCAAATCCCCCTGCCCTCCAGAATGAGGCTCCATTACACACCATCACACTAACTCTCAGAGTGGGGTCCGCTTACCTCCCCAGGCCACCACCTTCACCTCCATTCCTCTTCCACAAACACCTCAAAGTGATAGAAGAGCCTTAGCATTAACTTGCCTGGAACAAATAAGGTCGAAAATGATGAGAATCACCTCAGTGAACCAGCTGGTCACTTTGAAGGGAGTACTCGGTGGCCACAAAGACTTTCTCAGAAGAACAGGACAGTCTGATGCTTTCTACCCTTTCCAGAGTGTATCTGGGACCCCAGAGTCAGAATCAGGTCTCCACAGCTGGACTCTTAATGGTGAGCAGGGGAAGGCCCAGAAACTGGGTTAGAGGATGAGGTCTGGAGTTAAGGATCGGCAAAGATAAGCCATTATGACTCGTGGCAGTAGGGTGACAGAAAGAAAAATGCTGCCCAGAGTCTGTTCAGCGAGAGACAAATTTTGGCATCAAAATGAAATGGGGTTTATGAGACATATTCCTATGCCAAGCAGAGAGTCTGGTTCTCCTTATAGTAACTCCCAGGCCATCTGGTCTCCTTCCTCAGTGCAGGGTACCAACCTCTCTCTCCTTCCCGAACATTCACTGGGATGTTGTTTTTCAAATAAGAATCTGTACTTCCATCTCCTTTTAACTAGCTCCACACCTTTTAACAGTCCACATCAGCTCTCCTTCTATCTTACTGACACTATCACCACGTTTAACTTCTCCTCAACACTTATTTCATCCCCTGATCCAAGGTTATAGAACATAAAAGAATCAGACAGATCCCAGTTCAAATCCCAGTTTGGACACTTGCTAGTCATGTGCCATGTGCCATCATTTTATCTTTCAGGGCCTCGGTTTTTCTAGCTACGAGATGGGGATAATTAATAGTAGCTACCTCAACATTGCTGTGAGAGAAAGAGAACGTATGTCAAGTGATTAGTCCCATGCCTGGCACACAGTAAGTCTTTAATAAATGGTGACTGTCACTACTATCATTGTTATGATCACTGAAACCAGCCGAAGCTCCATTTGTGAAATTAAGGCTCCGAGGGCTGAAATCGGTTGCCCAAGGTCACACGGGTCAGTAAGGGAGGGATCCAAGATTTCCTGATTCTGGAAGTCTTTGCCAACTGTCGGCTCCTGCACAAACGGCGTCATTGCCCAATGACCTAAAAATCTGAGTATCTGGTCACATCCAGGTACCACACCTGATGATTTAACCAGCAATCACCACGTGCTAGAAACTGCAGGTTCTATGGAAGCTTTAAGTCTCCTAAGGTCCGTGTAAGAAAGTCATCCCCTTGTTTATAGCAGGCAAAAACACAGTTACAAAACAAAAATCTGGAGCTTTTAAAATCTTAAAAAAAAAAAAAAATCTGGAGCTTCTCCTTGTGTTACCCAGTGCTGACCATACTTCTCGTCCTTATTTGTTTTAGAAGGAGCTGAAAGTAAGACCAGTACCCTGGCTGCCTTGCTCCCGGCTTTCAAAAGGCTTTTGGGATTGGGAATGAGAGGGAGGGGGAACCTACAAATTGGAATGGGATGTGGCCAAGGACGGCTATAAAAAAGAAGGTAGAGTTTGGCAGTAGGCTAAAAATAGGTCCCCACCACCACTCCAAAACACATCGATTATTGTCTCTAAGGTGGGATTCTCGCTGCCCCCGGGGCCCGGCCCTCCACCGCCCATGCAGGCACTGAAGCCATGGAGCCCAGGAAGCACATTTTATCTCGAAGCATGAATCACCCTTCACAAGTCCAGAAAAGAATCCTCTCTTTGTGGCTCTTCAGTCTCCTTCTTGGCTGGCATCCCTACATCCTCAGGGCTGGTATCAAGGCCTTAATGAAAACTCCGGGTGAGTGACACTTCTGATGGAAACGGACCATTCCAGAAACTCATGTGATGGGGTGCGTCTTAAGAACTGAAAGGAAGGGGCGCCTGGGTGGCTCAGTAGGTTAAGCCGCTGCCTTCGGCTCAGGTCATGATCCCAGGGTCCTGGGATCGAGTCCCGCATCGGGCTCTCTGCTCGGCAGCGAGCCTGCTTCCCTCTCTCTCTCTCTGCCTGCCTGCCTCTCTGTCTACTTGTGATCTCTCTCTGTCAAATAAATAAATAAAATCTTTAAAAAAAAAAAAAAAAAGAACTGAAAGGAAACAGTGAATGAATGAACCGGCTAGAAAGTATTCATCACTCAAGCTCAAGTGCGGAAGCAGTCAGAAATGGCTAATCCAGTGTGTTCTGAAGGCGGGGCTTCCAAAGCAGAAAGGAATGGCCAAAAAATGCTCTTAGATTATGCACTCCCCCCCACCACATCTATTAGATCTCCCTACATGAGGTTAGGATTTGACAGTGCAAGTCTTTCTTTTTTAACTGTTATGCTTCTAAAGGATGGAGCAGCAGGAAGGAGCAACCTGAGATCCAAGTCTTATCCGTGTAGACTGTTGGCCCTAACTTCTACAGTACCAGTTACACTGGGGCCAAGAGCCCTGAAAGGATATCAAGCTCTCTGCTGGGGAGCCAGCACAGTAGAGGATAATGGGCAGCTGGACGTTCAGAAACAGAAATTGGCAATGACTTTGGTTACTCTTCACATTGCCAACAGGACTGTGACCAACCCCAAAGATAGAAGCACCAACATCAGAGGAGGGTAGAAAGTTACCTTTCAGAACGTTCCTTTGAAGGAGCAGGGGACCAATACCACTCTGTGACCTCCACCCCACTAAATTTATATATAGGGGGATTGATGTTAAAATGAACACTGAGGAAAGCCTTGGGTGGAGGAGAGTGGGGGCCCACACCTGCCAGATGGGTGTGAGCCCAGGCAAGGGAGCAGGCCCTCCTTTTTATCTGGGCATGAGACCTGACTGATTCAGCTGCAGCTCTGGCTAGGGATGTGAGTTGCAGGGGTGCAAACCACTTCCTTTTCCTAAAATCACAGCAGCCTGGACTATCCCACGGCGCAGAGTCTGAGACACACGGGCATCGGACACCAAATACACGGGTTCCTAGACTCCATTGGTGAATCCTCGCCTTCTTAGGGACTTCTCTAGTACTTGTCTCAAACACGGTGAAGTCACAGGAAAGGAATACTTGCCCTCCACAGACATTCACGCATGCCACTGCCACTGGCCAAACTCTCAGTGTGGCTCAGTTTCCCTGGAGGGAACCCACAGCCAAAGTGCTGTCTCCTAGCCCTTCCCCAGAAATCCGTTTACACCTCACTTTCCAAATTCAAAGCCTCTGACTTCCGAGGGGGATTGGTAGATCAAGCAGAAGACCTGGCCAGAAGGGCCGTATTTCTTCCCGACATCCCTTCTGACATTCCCTCCTTAGCCAGGGTGTTCCCACAAAGGAAGCTGAGAGTTCGCCAAGTCAGAAATTACCCACACCTTAAGAGCAATGTTCCTGCAATAAAAGAAGAAAAGAAAAAAAGAGAAAAAAGACCCAAACCACCTTGTCTATAAATTGGGGGTGAGGGGAGGAGGTAGAAGGGAAAGTAAAGGGATAAAAAGTTGAAAATGGCCAGGCTGTGCCAGGAGGAGGGGAGTTAGGTTTCCCTTCCCTCAAGGACAGCCAGATCTGATACGGCCTCTGATAAGACCAAATGGCTTCGCTTTACTGCCCAGGTCTCAACTTGTAACATCAGAGTCCCCGACATCAACAGAGACCCTTCTCAGAGCTTGGAAAGTGACTGTTGCTGGTGTCCAGGCTGGACCCTGTCTATGGGGGAAAATCTTCCTCAGAAGGAGCCCTAGGATATTGGGAGTACAGAGGCAGACAGAAAAACACTTGCAGCCTGTGTGCCGCAGCAAGTGTCTTCCAATTAAAAACCACACTTTGAAAACTAGCGCTGAGCCTTCCCTCTCACAAAAGCTGTAATTTAGCCCTTTCCTGCAAAATGACACCTTTCCCTTTAGAAACAATATATAAATCTGATACAAGTGAAATAAACACAGTGTAAGTTTCCCTAACTCCTTTAACATTTTTCAAGGACCCAAGGCTCTTAAATCACTTTACAAAGGTAAAACTTTATGCCTTGTTGCTTTAAGAGAGGGAGTCGGGGGAGTATGGTTTTCCCATCTTACTGTCCATACAGCTGAGGAACGGTCTGAACAGCCCTGCTCTCACCACCAAGGGTGGGGAGGTCAGGCCTCCATATCCTTACTCTCAGCTCTGAGTAAACAGCTTGTGATTAACCCAGTGGGGGGCTAAGCAGAAAATCAACCCCACCCATTTAGAAAGGAAAGGTCCCTACAAGGGGGCTGGGAGTGATCTCCGACCCAGCACCTGCCCCTGACTTCAGCCACAAGTTCCAGAGCCACACATGTAGGACTCCGGGGACTTCATTTTCTCCTGCCACCCCTTACTGGTCCTGGAACCTCCCTTAATCCAGTGCCTTTGAGTGGCCAAAGTCAACATTACATCAGCTTGTCACCTGGCCTCCAAGGACCTGTTGTCTCCCAGCTACCCCTCTCTGTTACCAAATACAAAGCCTTGGAGTGGAAGGCCAAACCTCATCCCAGCCCACCCCCACCATGTCTCCAGAGCAACATGGCCTACCCCTGGCCCAACCACTCGTATCATTAGCCCATTCACAGCACCAGGCAAGAGAGGCACCCAGCAGTCCGGCTCCCCGCCATCCTCAGTGGCTTCCGTCTCCCCAAGGCAAGCAGATGTAGTTCTGCTCTGCAACCAGGGGAAAATCCAACTCTCAAGGGGCTGTCCTTTCTAAGAGGAAGAAAGGCAATGGGCAGTCCCGCCACAGAATGGAAGCCGGTGGTCACATGCGAGTGGGCTTGGGGCGGGAGACACCAGCCACCTGGATCCCAGCCCATTTGTTCTCTAGAGAGAAAGACAGTATACCAGCCCCATGGCAAGCCATTCATCCCTAATCTTTCCTCTTCTTCCTGGTTAGAGCCAAAAGAGACAACCAGGTGGTCCGAAGTATAAAGGCCAGAGTCACAGCTCCTTTGTTATTCCGTGCTGAGAGCACAGAATTGGTGAGCAGAGCCCCCAAGGTTACACTGGCACAGCTCCCTGGGGTTGTGATCCCTTTCTCCAGGGAGGGTTCGAAGTGGCATGAGAACAACCCAGCACCCTAAGCTCGGTACCTGAGGCAACCAAACATACCCCCGAGAAAACCCTGGAGAAAGTCCCAGGAAGGAAGAAAAGGGGGTCAGCTTCCAACCGGCGCTGAAAGAGGGAAAAGAAGACACCTGGGAAAGAGGCCAATGTCTCCCTGTCCTTGCCATGAACAGGGCTCTAACCGTCTCCGTCTCAACCCTGCCTCTCCCACCGAGAACCTCGAAACAGAGAGGGCAAATGGAGAGCTGACGACCAGGCGGCTGAGCCGGGCCCCAAGGCACTGACTCAGAGAAGGGAGGACACCCAGGTGTTCTGTCCACCATCACCCAGTTTTCCCATGCACCCTGGGGAGAAGGCAGCAGGGTCATCTTGGCAGGGTTCCATCCCCTACAGGAAAGTGTTCAGCCTCAAACTCAGAAGGGTCGGTGTTCCTCACTCCCAGGCCCTGGCTACCTAGCTCCCACTGGAACTGGCGCCCCCCCTCGGCGCTCCCAAGGCGGCCTCAGAGGTGCTCTCCGCCCGGAGGAAGGGGGGGATGTCAACCTTCCGGGCCGGAGATCCCCGCTGGCCCCTTCCCACCCCGCCGCACCTCCCCGACACCCCTTTGTTTCAAGCGGGGAAAGTTGCCAACGTGCACCCCTTCCCCAACACGCCCCCTTGTGCGCCCATCCCCCGCAGGGAAGCCAAGCCAGGGCGCACCTTCTAATCTGCGGCTCGGGCTCCAGCCCGGGCAGCCGCTTCGAAACCGAAAGCAAAGAGGAAGAGGGATCGGGCAGCACCCCCAGCCCGGCAGCCCGGTCTTCCCCATCACCGCACCATTCCCGAGCCCCCCGCACTCGGCGCTGCCCGCCCCGCGCGGCCACCTCCACGAGCGGCGAAAAGGCCTCTCCGCCGGCATCAGGGGCACCTACCGGTGCGGAGCCGAGGCAGCGGGCAAGGGCAGGGCCGCGCCGGCCGCCCGCCGGGTGCAGGTGCGGCCAGGAGCGCCGTCTCCCCGGCTGGCTCCCGCTCCTCCTCCCGCGCCGGGACTCGGGGCGCTCTCCTGCGCCGCCTGCTCCCCGCCCCCACGCCCGGAGCTCCGGCTCCCCCCGCGTCGAGTTGCCTGCCGTGCCTCCCCCACGCCGCCGGCCCTCCCGCGCCGCGTCTAGTCCCGCATTGTGTGTCGGCGCCCGCCGCGGCGGCGCGGGGTCCGGGGGGCTGCAGCCGCCGCTGCCCGGGCCAAGCCGAGCCCCCGGCGGCGGCCGCGGCGGCGGCGGCGGCGGCACTCACCCATAGTACGGATGCTGTGCAAACTGCACATGCTCGCGTCTGACAGGCGCGCTGCCTCCGGCCCCGCTTAACTCCTTGCTCGCCCGCTCGCCCGCTTCTTCCGCTGCCCCGCCGACCCCGCCGCCTTCCGCCTGCGGGAGTCAGCCGCACCCCGGCGCCTGGGAGCGCGTCCTCGGCCCAGGCCGAGGCGCAGGTGGCTGCAGTGCAGAGCTGCTCGGCCCTCCCTGCCCCTGCCTCCCTGCCTGCCACGGAGGTGTCCGCAGGAGCCCCGGGGGAGAGGACCGGCCCGAGCCCCTCACCTCCCAGCTTGTAGGAGTTGTGGGGGACTGCGTGAACAATGCCGGCTGTAGCATCCTGCAGGTCTCACCCACCTGAGGACCATGGACCACGTGGTATTGCAGACCCACTACGTGCTGGCATTGTGTTCCGGGCTGTCTATTCATTGAATCAGTCCTGCAAGGTCGTTTTTATTGTTCCCATTTTCAAGATGGATAAACTGAGGCCTATGGAAATTAAGGAATTGGCCTAAAGCAGGGTCTGAAGCTGGAAGGCCCACATTTGGTTTATACCGAAAAGATTAAACACAGGTTGTTCTTAGGTCAGTCTAGATCTCTTCTCTTAGAAGGTGGAAAAATAATGGATGTCATCTGAAAAACCTGGAGATTCAGAAATATGGATCTTGGGAAATGGGTGAGAGGGCCCTGATGTCAGACAGGTGGGTCAGACAGGTCCTAGGATCCTGTAGAGTGACTGAGCAGGGTGTGGGAATGTAATCCAACTCCTGTCCCCAGCCCAAGCCTCAATTCTGGCACTGGGTATGGCAGCCAAGAGGAAAAGACTTTTTGGTTTGTTTAATTTATAGGTAATGACTCCTGGGGTTGTCTTTTTGTAAACAGTCCATTCTGAAGGGGCAGATGTCCTTTTCTAATTCACACACAGACACCTTAGGTGTGCCTAGGCCTGATATCTCTTAGCCCTCTAACCTGTTTTTCCCACATGCCACAATGACAAAGAGTTCTCACAAGTCCAGAGCAGTGCCAAATGTTTAAATTTCCTTCAAAGAGAAGAAATTTTCTTCAAAGAAAAGGAACATGAGGATCCAGCTGGTCTCCCCAAGTCTGGGGGAGACGCTGGGCTGCTTTCCAACTACCTGAACCTAATCTGATCCTATGTCTTCTGATTGCTTGATGGGGCCGTGGGTCCTTCATCAACCTCCTGTCCCTAGCCAGGATATTCAAAGATCAACCAAGGTGTTTCCAACTAGGGATAGGCAATGTGGACAGAGATCTAAGGCCATCCCATCCACACCTAGTTCTTAGGCTGGCTGAGCCATTCTTTCCAGAAAGAAAGCACTGGGGTTCCATGAGGGCAGAAGGAGTTAGGTTGGATTTCTCAAACCAGTGTAGGAAGTACACAGCCATGTGGTGCCAGTAGCACGAGCTCTTGGCTCCCCTGAGTTAGTTTCCTCTTTCATAAAAATGTTGTGATGTGGGAATGCAAGCTGGTGCAGCCACTCTGGAAAGCACTACGGAGGTTCCTCAAAAAGTTGAAAATACAGCTGCCCCACCACCCAGCAATTGCACTCCTAGGTATTTACCCCAAAGATACAAATGTAGCAGGACGCCTGGGTGGCTCAGTCATTAAGCATCTGCCTTCAGCTCAGGTCATGATCCCAGCATCCTGGGATCTAGCGCACATCGGGCTCCCTGTTCTGCAGGAAGCCTGCTTCTCCCTCTCCCACTCCACCTGCTGTGTTCCCTCTCTCACTGTGAATCTCTCAAATAAATAAATAGAATCTACAAATGTAGTGATCTGAAGGGACACCTGCACCCAATGTTTATAGCAGTAATGTCCACAATAGCCAAACTATGGAAAGAGCCCAGATGCCCATCGACAGATGAATGGATAAAGAAGATGTGGTATAGGGGTGCCTGGGTGGCTCAGTCCCCTGCCTTCAGCCCAGGTCATGATTCCAGCGTCCTGGAATCGAGTTCCTCATCAAGCTCCCTGCTCAGTGGGAAGCCTGCTTCTCCTTCTCCCACTCCCCCTGCTGTGTTTCCTTTCTCACTATGTCTCTCCATCAAATAAATAAATAAAATCTGAAAAAAAAAGATGTGATATATATATATATATATTATAGAATATTACACAACCATCAAAAACATGAAATCTTGCCATTTGCAACAGTGTAGATGGAACTAGAGGGTATTATGCTAAGCAAAATAAGTCAATCAGAGAAAGACAATTATCATATGATCTCTCTGGTATGAGGAATTTGAGAAACAAGACAGAGGATCATAGGGGAAGAGAGGAAAAAATGAAACAAGATGAAACCAGAGAGGGAGAAAAACCATAAGGGATTCTTAATCTTAGGAAACAAACCAAGGGCTGCTAGAGGGGAAGGAGGAGAGGGGATGGGATAAATGGGTGATGGACACTGGGGAGGGCACATGGTGTAACGGCCACTGGGTGTTATATGCAACTGATGAATCACTGACCTCTACCTCTGCAACTGATAATACATTATATGTTTATTTAAAAAATAAGTCCGTTGTGACGATCCAATGATATAATCCATGTACAGTCCCCAGTACACAGTGGGCCTTCGATAACAGGAGAATGTTTTCTGCTGGAAGTAAGGCAGGGAGTAGGCAGAAGGGATCAGGGCTACAGTGAGGCTCGTGGGCTGTCCCTGGGACACTATCAGAGAGACAGGAGACAGACCCCTCTCAGAGTCATCTCAGCAAAAAGGGGCTTCAGTTAGTCTGGCAGCAAAGCCCACCTACTGAAGAGGGACCTCCCTTATACCCTCTTGTCTCCAAGGCCCAGTTCTCCCACACTGCTTCTCAGTCTGTAGCTGGGAGCTGACTGGGCTCTGTCCCTGGCTCTGGGAGGCAGCATTGCACAGAAGAACACAGAATGGGCTGTGGAGGCAGAAGATCTGAATTCCAGGGGACTTACCCTAATGGACAGCATGTGCAGTGCTTAGTGCCCATAATATTTTAGGGCCCACAAAAATGTTTAAATTTCCTTCAAAACCAGAGACAAAAAAATAAACTTTGAGATCATAGAAAATGTTTTCATATATAATATTAATATTTTCATCTTTAGTGTAGAAGCCAAGTCGCCAGTTACAGAATCAAGAAGAAGGAAGGGTAAGGAACCAAGGCACAAGGCTTGGCATCAGCCGGTCTCTACGATATCCAGCTCTCCGGTGGACTTAACTGCACGATCTGGGTTTTCCTCGTTTCTAAATTAGGAATCATTGCTTCCTAACAAAAATTCATAAAGTGTCTTACAATTAACATATCTTTTTCTCTTTGGGTAAGGAAGCTATTTTAACCCTCATGTTATAAATGAAGAAATCAAGTCTTAGAGAGATTGCATGGTTTGTTCAAGGTTATACTGCTAGTAAAGACAGAAGGCAGGCCAAACTCAGGTCTTCCCACACTCCACCCCTGGTCCTTCAGGGCTGTCTGCACCCAACAAATTTCCAATAAGATTAGGTATGTACAGGGGAAAGCAGTCAGTTCCAGAAGCAGACCTAAAAATAGCATCTGTGGCAGTGGTGGATCCCCTGGCTTTTCACCCATTGTGTTGTGGGAGTGGGTGGGGAGGGTGACCCCACGTGAAGGAAGGCACAGTTACAGTAATTCTAGTGATTCAAGTACAGATTCAAGGTGAAAGGCATGGGACAGACCAAGCTCTGCTACACTAAACACACACCAAAGGACGTCAAGCCCTCCTTTGTCTTTCTGACTTATCAAAGCAAGGGAGATTTGAGTCCAGACTCCACATCCTAGTCAGATGTCTTAAGGCTATTTATTTATATTAAACCTTCTGAGGCTATATCCTCATCTACAGAACAGAATGGCAATAATCCCCAGCCCCCGTGGCTGTCATAAGCATAAATAAGATAATTTTAGGTACCTAGCATATTGTCAGGCACATATACATAGTGACAAGTCCCTGCCATTATAGGGCAGTTAGTAGTAATTCTCACCACATCTCTCTTCTACCATCAGGTAGGGGAAAAGCGAGTCTTTCAAGTGTTTCTGTAGTCTCTCAAGTGCCTTGAATAGCTTAGGTTCTCAACCATATTTTCTGAAAGACACGAACTCTTCTGGCCTTCTACTAAGCAAACCATCCATAAAGGGGTCGCTCTCGTCCACTGCAAGTAATTTTCTTGATGACTTTCAAGAGAAACAGAAAGACTTCTATATGCTTGTTAGAGAGAATTGGTTACCTGGGGGTTGCCCTCTGACCACAAGTCAGGAAAGATGTGGCTCAAGAGAGTGATTTCAGTGGGGGGACTGGGCCCACAGCCAGATCAGGAAGGACCTGGGAGGGAGACTGAGCATGGAAATTGGAGGCCAAAAGAGAATTGTCTCTTGCATGGTATGTATATTTGCATAGTTCATCCCAAATGCTGGGGCAAGAAAGCGATAAGTGGGATAGGCGCAGAGGAAGCATTGAAGGCAAAGGCAATCTCAAGATTGGAATGACATGGACCAGTTTTGCAGGAAAACCAGCTGGGTGAGGGACAACAGCAGAAACCTCAGGCCACTGATCCAGACAAGCATACAGAAGTCTTTCTGTTTCTCTTGTAAGTCATCAAGAAAATTGCTTGTGGTGGACAAGAGCAACCCCTTTATGGATGGTTTGCTTAGTGGAAAGGCAGAAGAGTTCTTGTCTTTCAGAAAACATGAACATGGTTTTAGCAGTATAAGAGGAGGTCAGACAACCATCTGGAGTTTGAAAATGAGAGAGTCTCTTTGTAACAGTCCCTCCTGGAAATAGGAAGGAAAGGATCATAGAGAGAACTAAAGAGTGAACTGGCATTATTTAGGATTCTCTGGTTGCAAGGAACAGAAACCGACTTCAGTTATCTTAAGTCTGAAAGGAATTTCTTGGAAGGATATGATCAGATGGCTCACATGTTTGAAGGGAATGATGGCAAAGCAGACTCAAAAAGGCTAGAACCAGAACAGCTTTGGGAGCCCGGGTAGTAGGAAATAGTTGAGAGTCTTCTCAGGACTCTGCTGTTGAACAACTGGACTTCGATCTCTTTTGCCTTTTTTTAAGATTTTAGGTATTATGTGAGAGAGACACACACAGAGATAGCAAGAGAGAGCATAAGCAGGAAGGAGAGGGAGAAGCAGGCTTCCCGTTGAGCAAGGAGCCCAATGCAGGACTCGGTCCCAGGATGCTGGGCCCATGACCTGAGCCAAAGGCAAACACTTAAGAGACTGAGCCACCCAGGTTCCCAGGACCTCAGTCTTTTTTTATCACTTTTGCTCCTGTTAGAGTGAAACTTACCTAAGTTGGATCAGGCATCCACCTCTTGGCCAGGGAAGGGTGGGCAGGATCCTCTGACACAGGCTCTCCCAGCACCCCCATCACGAGCGAGAAGTATGCAGTGAGAGAGAAATCAAAGAGTGGTTCCCAAAGAAGGCCAAGGCTGCTACACAGCCCCATACAGCAAATGTCCATGCCATTGGCGCCGGGGGGGGGGGGGGGGGGTAGCAGACAGCGTGGAGAATTCACACCTGCTTCAGTGCCCCGGTAGAGCGGTAGAGCACTTAGCTCTGAAAGAAGGTGAAGGAAGAGAAAGACATAAGCCTGAAAAAGCAGCAGGAAGCTCCGAAAAGTACCAGGACAGGAAGGCCAAGGTTGCTAAATACAATCACTGCCAGTGCTGGAGTTGGTATGGAGCTAGGAACAGGCAGATGTTTCATGGATTTTTCCAGTTCTGAGCTGTGCTTGGCAACGGGTGAATTGGGATAAGGGGAGACGAGCTGCAAAAAGTTGTTACGAATGTCCTCAAATGTTTATAAAATGCCTCTGAAAGGGGAAGTGGGGTACCAGTAGTGGGGAAGAGGCGTTAAACCCCAGGGAACAGGGTTAAACCCCTGCTGACTGCAAATTTATCAAAAGTTTTGCTTGCCTTATGTCTATGTGGGAAAGGGATAGGAACTTAAACAGAGCTCTCAAAATAATGTGTGTGTTGCTTCTTTGGGGATATTTAAAAGTCGTGTCCTCTCTCTTTATTTAGTCATCAAAAAGAATGCAACAGATAAGGACCATGCAGTATTCATGAACACCTCGAGCCCCAAAATGAAGAACTCACCAATCTGTGATAATGTGAATCCATCCATAAAGCATTAAGATATTAACGTGTGTGCACTAAGACAGTCCTGGAAATGAGTGCCGTTTCATGAGATTAGCGGTAAATTGAGGGGGAAAGGCTAATGCTAAAAGAAAGGAGAGTGAAAATACGAAAATTATACTTTGAGATGACGCTGCCTCATACTTCTAAGTGTTGGATTTAATGGTGAATGTTGTAAATTTGGTGGTGGGAGGGTCAGATAGAGTTTATTATAAAACTTGGGAATCATGGAGAGAGCCACCCCCACCCCCCAGCTGCTCTCATTTCCAACTTAGCAGTCAGCCCAGGTGCTGGGCAAATCGGAAAGAATTTCTGCCCTGGAGATTAGAAACCAAACTCCAGGCTGGTCACCTCCCATCCGTGCCTCCCTTTGCCAGGATACAAGGAGCTTAGTCGCCTGAGGAGGGACAAAGGGATATTGTTAAGGCGAGCCCGCTTATGAGAAGGCTTTGCAACTAAAAGCTTTTATGCTGCTATTTAAGCCATTCTGCCTGGGGGGACACTGTGTGCCTGTCCCGACTTCACTGTATCAGTTCAAAGAGAACCTTCGGCCAGACAAGGCGATTGCAGCGGGGTATCTTGGGACTTGGCAACACTAATAGGCTAAGAATTTCTATCACAACATCTCATCCAAGTCCCAGTTCGGGCCCCTCTTGGCCCTGGGATGGGTGAGAGTGAGATCTTTCTTCTTGTAGATCTGAGGCAAAAGGTCTCTCCCTTAGGAGCTGGCTCTGTGGCAGCCCAGACTGGAGGTGGGGTGGGAGTGGGAGTGGGGTGTGCAGATCGCGTCACCAAGGGTAGGAGAAATCCTGTTTTGATTCTTTTTACCATCCTTGTGTTGGCCCTTCTAGGAGAACTCTGCCATCTTCAGGAAAGGCTGCATAAGCCTGATAGGTTAACAATCCCAGGGACTCTGAGTTGTCTAGGGAATTAGTTCAATTAGGCGTCCTATTAGTCTCAGATGCTAATTAATAAGTGTGTATTTAGTGTCTTCTCTCCCCAAGCAATGTGCTGTTGTGAGGGCTGACCTGACTTCAAGAACTTGTTATTCAGTTCAACAACCTTTAATGTACCATGCACTGTGCTAAGGTCCAGGGTCACACAAGTAAAGAGATCAAGACTTATGCACGTGGATATGAGAGCCATATACAATGGTCTATAACGACAAAGCATTTTCCCATGCTCCTAGCTTTAAATTCTGTACCTCCCATGTTGTGGAAGGTCTGCGATCATTTGCATTCTATGACACAGAGCTGTTTCCATGACCTGGCTTTCTCTCTACCACACTCTCTAAAGAAATCTCTCCACCATGGCTCAAGATTAACGCATACATGCAAATATATACACCTTTTTCTGTCAAAAGAATCTGCCCCTCTTTCTTGCCCACAGCTTAGGTCAAGGTTTGCTTTCTCTTATGTCTTTCAGCAAGGTACATACCTAGGAAGGAAGCAATGTCATCTTTGGTGGATTTTCTTTCCTATCTGTGGGTTATTATGTTGAATAGATAAAGCTGTGACCTCCTTCAGGGAAGACAATAGAAGGGTCTGGGGACAGGGAGGGAACAAGAGTGGGGTTTCTGATGACACAAAAAGGAACGCGGCACTGCTGAGTGCTTTGTCAGAAACTGCATGTCTGTGTTCAGAGTGCATAGGCTGAGAAGGGAACCAGTTGCTCAGGGCCTCCTCTTGATCCAGTAAGTGCCCTTTGGAGTGTTTGTATAATAGGAAATTACTACAGTAGCCTATCTCTGAGCTTTCATTATTTAAATCCAAATTCTCGTTCTAGGAAGACACTGGGCTCAGTGGGTCCCGCTCCCTGTCCTGCCACTTGACAAGCAGGTTGAATGGAGTAGGATGATGTCCCAGAAATCCAAGAACGTCAAGGGAAGGGTGTGAGGGTCTCTAGTACTACTGTTAAGGAGTGTAGATGTACATGGGTGAGTGCAGAGAAGTGAGAAGTGGTGGAGGGAAGGAAGACAGACTCTGGACTTTCTCCTTGAAATCATTCACCATACTGCTCCCGCCAAGAGCCCCATGAAGTCAGTCCTCTGGATTCCATCCAACTAGCCACATGTTCCTTCTTCCCTCAAGTGGAGAATGCGGCTGAATACATCATTTCCCTTGCAGGATGTAAGTGAGCTTGGATTAGAACTGGGCCCAAGTTAACTCTGAACCCAGACTTGTGTCTGTGTCTTCAAGACCTGGACAACTGCCAGACCACATGAACACAGTGCAGAACAGGAACCCAGTAATGCTATTGTGGTCATAGCTTAATTGCTCTGAAGAGGTAGCAGGGATCCGAGCAACATCAAAAACATGTGAATCCCCTCTGATCTCAACACTGACCCCCCGTTCTCTCAGGTGTCTGTTTGCAATATCGCTCCCCAGGACCTTTATCAGTTCAAGCTGTGACTCAAAGGGGTCAGCATTCAACTTGAGGGATGGAAAGAGATGAGGGCAAATTCTGGCTCTTTGACTGGCAGACTGTGGCTATATTGAGTTAGTTGTCAACTTCCCTGAATCTCAGCTTTCTACATTACTGATGAGATCAATACTTGAAAAACATTTTAATAGCTTTATTAGAAAAATGATTCATACTCTGTTAAAACATTAAAATCATATAGAAAAGAACAAAGCAGGAACTAAAAGCATTACCAAATTTCTACACCCAAAGATAATCACTGCTAATATTTGGGGGGGGGATCTTCCACTCATATTTATGTACATGGATATATACGTAGTTCTGCATACCTACAGTGTTACATAAAATAATTTGTATTAAATACACTTTTCTAGAAATTGTTTCACTTCACATTTAGAAACGAATACCTTTTGGGGCACCTGCGTGGCTCAGTCGGTTAAGCCTCCGACTCTTGATTTCGGCTCAGGTCGTGATCTCAGGATTGTGAGTGAGATTGATCCTGCCTCAGGCTCCGTGCTAGGTGTGGTGTCTGCTCAAGATTCTCTCTCCTGGGACGCCTGGGTGGCTCAGTTGGTTAAGCAGCTGCCTTCGGCTCAGGTCATGATCCCGGCGTCCTGGGATCGAGTCCCACATCGGGCTCCTTGCTCATCGGGGAGCCTGCTTCTCCCTCTGCCTCTGCCTTCCATTCTGTCTGCCTGTGCTTGCTCTCTCTCCCTCTCTCTCTCTCTGACAAATAAATAAATAAAATCTTTAAAAAAAAAAAAAAAAAAGATTCTCTCTCCTGGGGCGCCTGGGTGGCTCAGTGGGTTAAAGCCTCTGCCTTCCGCTCAGGTCATGATCCCAGGATTCTGGGATGGAGCCCTGCATCAGGCTCTCTGCTCAGCAGGGAGCCTGCTTCTCCCACTCTCTCTGCCTGCCTCTCTGCCTGCTTGTCTTCTCTCTCTATCAAATAAATAAATAAAACCTTAAAAAAAAAAAAAGATTCTCTCTCCCTTTCCATCTGCCCCTCCCCACTCTCTCCTTCTCTAAAAAAGAAAAAAAAAATCATAAACTATGTCAGGGAAAGCAGGGATTTGGAGTAGAGGAAAAGATCCTAGAAAAATTTTAGTGCTCCTTACCTATAAATAGCTTCCAATCTTATGTGTACTACTACATATGGACATTATCTTCCAGTGGTTTGAATGGTGAAGATATTTAGGGAAATTTCTTATTCTGAATATTCTAATGGATTTATTTCAACATAAATTTGCTTCCCAAAGAGCCATGCTCTTCCCAAGAGCATTTTCTCCTGAGAGATCCTGAGTCCACGTAAGAATAATCCCCTACACCCTGTAGGGAAATTCCTGTTTTCAAGATCAGACCATTCCAGAGCCATCTGAGAGTCTCCCCAGTGGCCAGTGGAGCAACATGTAGTGTTTGGAAGGAACAACAGTCATGTGCTACCCCTAGAGCAATGCCCATTGCTTCTGATCCTAGGAATCTGTGTGCTCTGCTCCATCACCAACCTCCCTTCTTAGGTATGAGACCTGTTGGCTCCACCTCATTCCTTCGGGTGGCCCCCCCACTGTAATTGGCAAGAGACCCTCTTTTGGACCTGAACCAGGAAATTCAGAACCTGGAAATGCGGAAATTGCATTTTGGGAAGGTGCATTGTCCATACCAACTCTCTGAACTCTCCAAAGCTCATTTTTTAAAAAATTTTTAATAAACATATGATGTATTTTTATCCCCAGGGGTACAGGTCTGTGAATCGCCAGGTTTGCACACTTCACAGCACTCACCATAACACATACCCTCCCCAATGTCCATAACCCCACCACCCTCTCCCGACCCTCCTCCCCCCAGCAACCCTCAGTTTGTTTTGTGAGATTAAGAGTCTCTTATGGTTTGTCTCCCTCCCGATCCCATCTTGTTTCATTTATTCTTTTCCTACTCCCCAAACCGCCCACGTTGCATCTCCACTTCCTCATATCAGGGAGATCATATGATAGTTGTCCTTCTCCGATTAACTTATTTCGCTAAGCGTAATACCCTCTAGTTCCATCCACGTCGTCGCAAATGGCAAGATTTCATTTCTTTTGATGACTGCATACTATTCCATTGTATATATAAATACCACATCTTCTTTATCCTAGAATGAATTAGGTTCTTTCCATAGTTTGACTATTGTGGACATTATCCAAAGCTCACTTTTACGTGAGCGCATCTCCCAATCTGTGGATTCCCTCGGTACTCTGAGTTGAGCAGTCTGGTTCTAGCTCCACATGTCATCACTTTACCTGTGTCAGAGCGAAGATGAGCCTTAACCAGCAGCAGAGACTTCCTGTTCCTGCTCTTGTGCCATGACTAGGTGAGAGATGCCTGGAAGAAGTGCCAAGCTATGGTCTGTGAACTGCTGAAGCCAAGTGTTCAGAGCTGGGAAAGGGAGAACATTCTTTACATCTTTCTCTACTTTACCTTCATCCTTTAGTACCGCAAAGCTTTCCAGTCCCCTTCCGTGAAACCATGCAACACTGAACAGGAACAAAGTATGTGGTTTAAGGTTTAAAGTCTCCACTTTAGACAGAAGTAAAAGCCCTCCATTAACCACCTCCTTTCAAGATGACCAAAGCATGCACTGGTCAGATCAGAAGGAAAGAGATGGAGCCCTAGGTGTAGCTGGGATTAGGAAAGCTGGAGCTTGGGTTCTTTAAGAAAACACAAGCCAGGGGCGCCTGGGTGGCTCAGTGGGTTAAAATCTCTGCCTTTGGCTCGGGTCGTGATCCCAGAGTCCTGGGATGGAGGGAGCCTGCTTCCCTTCCTCTCTCTCTGCCTGCCTCTCTGCCTACCTGTGATCTCTGTCTGTCAGACAAATAAATAAAATCTTTTAAAAAAAAGTTCTTTAATAAAAAAAAAAAAAAAGAAAGAAAGAAAGAAAAAGAAAACACAAGCCATCCTGGGGCACCTGGGTAGAGCTGGGGTTGAGCCACTGACTCTTGGTGTCAGCTCAGGTGGTGATCTCAGGGTTGTGGGATCTGTCCCTACATCAGGTTCCATGCTCAGTGCAGAGTCTGTATGAGATTCTCTTTCCCCCTCCCGCTCTGTCTCGTTCAAATAAATAAATTTTTAAAAAAGAAAGAAAGAAAACAAGCCATGCTGACCACTAGATGGCGCTGAGAGACAGCCTCCCCTGTCCTGGCTAGCTGCTGGTCGAATTGGGGACTTTGAGAAGGAAGACAGATTATGTTGCCTGGATTAAACCCCTTTCTTAAAAAGGAGCTGGCAAAGACGGCCTCCCATAAGATCTAAGACCTGACATTGGTAAAGCCGCTGAGTCTGAGCACAGCGATGGTAAGCATGACAGATGAAGGTTTGATTGACCAAAGCAGATAATTGACCAATCAGTTTCATAACTAAACCCCTGGGGGAAGGAGTGAGGAAGAGCTGCAAAGGTTAGGTTTTCTCATTCTTTCCAGGTGTTTCACATCCTGCCATCCCTGTGAATTCAGGGGCATTTGTCGGCTTGCTCTGACAGGAACCACTCAGCCTAGAACATGCCCTGCAAGGGAGCTCTCCTGTCCCTGAAGCAAAGGACTCCTGTTCATCGCCCTGCATGTAGATCTCTGCCTCCAGTGAAGCAGCCACTCAGAGGAGGGGAGACTGAGGGGCACAAAGAGGCCCTCCACAGTCCAGTTTGCCCAGGACTGAGCCACATGTTCCTTGCTGCTCTCCCTCCCTTCCTCCCCAGTCCACAGTGGACACTCACCAAGCACGTACTCAATATATGAAAGCAGAACCCCAGCCCACCAGACCTCTCCCATGATCTGTCGTCAGCTGAAGAAGTAATAATAAAGGCCAGCGTCTACTCAGCACTTGCTATCTGCCAGGACTGAGCTAAGTGGCAGAGCTGGGATTTGAACTCTGGAAGTAGAAGCCCAGGGGCGACACACTGTAGCCTTAAGAACTCACATATCTGAAGCTGCCACACACTGAGAGGCAGAAAAGGGGCTGAGGAGCCACGACCAGCTCCCTGACTAGCCTGAGTTCCCTTCGCTTCTTAGAACCCCAAAGTCTCTTCCCTCATAGGCCCCCGACGCTGCTGGAGAACCTGCCACTGACTTGAAGCGGGTCCCTCCTGCCCCATGATGGGAGCCACGATTGTTTTCAACTGTGATGAAAGCAGATGGAGAAATAAGACAGTTGGTTTAAAGCTTGATGTTCTTTAACATCGCCTGGGTGGCTCAGTGGGTTAAAGCCTCTGCTTCGGCTCAGGTCATGATCTCAGGGTCCTGGGGAATCAGGCTGTCTGCTCAGTAGGGAGCTTGCTTCCCTCTCACTCCCTGCTTGCCTCTCTGCCTATTTGTGATCCCTCTCTCTGTGTCAAATAAATAAATAAATAAAATCTTTTTTTTTAAAAAGGTTTTTTTTTTCTTTTAAGATTTTATTTATTTATTTGAGAGAGAGAGAGAGAGACAGAGAGAGAGAGGGGAGAGGGGAGGTCAGAGGGAGAAGCAGACGCCCCATGGAGCTGGGAGCCTGATATGGGACTCGATCCCAGGACCCTGGGATCATGACCTGAGCTGAAGGCAGTCGCTTAACCAACTGAGCCACTCAGGTGCCCCAACAAATAAATAAAATCTTTAAAAAAAAAAAAAACAAAAAAAACTTGATGTTCTAAGTTCTACAATGATTAAAAAAAAAAAAATCCCACTTTGATGACTGGATTTACCCAGTTCTCATTCCCTGAGCTCTATCAGCTCCCCTCTCAGTTTCTCTTCCTATCTACCATCCCCTCTTCCCCCTCCCAACCCCCAACCCACTGACCCTCCTCCGCCTGGCTCTCTCTTGCTTGCAGAGCCTGCAGCTGCACTGGACAGATCATTTTGCATTGATACATTTTGTAATTGCATCAGTTCTGCCCTGTGCTCCCCTCTGGAGCTGTTGTTCCTCTCTGAGAAGATGATGGCGTATGACAAACCAGTCAATACCAGGCACCCTATTGGTCTAAGAATCATGAAAATACAGACCCTGGGCCTACTGATCTCAATGTGCTGATCTCAACCCATATTTTTAATCAGTGGTCCCGGTGTTTTATGATATAAGGTTGGATGGGGAATCACTGCTTTCCCTCTCATTGGGGTCCTTTGTGACTAGTCCTTCCTTCCACCTATTGCTCTTTGTTAGCTTCCAAGTCTCTAGTCTTTGGGCTCCTTGCTAGTCCTTTATACTTCCATTTAGTAACACTTAGTAGGTGCATATGATATGCCGGACACTGGGGCAGACCCTTTATTTCCATCTTCACATTTTCTGTCCATTCCTGTTTTACAAATGAAAAATCTCTCCCTTCCCTCTCTGCCTGACTCTGTCTGGCTCTGGACAGCTGGACCCACAGCTGGACTGGATAGGTCATTCGCCATGCTCCCCGCCTGGAAGACCCAGGATTCAATGGCAGGCATGTCTGGTTTTGAAGTCTCTGTCCTGAGTTCCTTGGTCACACTTGCCACACTTTGTTTCCTCACACAGTGCCTAGAAAATGATAACTACTCCATAATATTTGTTCCTAAATAACTGAATTAATAAATGAAAGAAGAGTCCGTGCCCAAGAGACCCCCCCCCCCCCCGATCCGATACACACACCCACAGAATTCTGCCTCTGGACCATTTCATTTCCTTCCTACCCTGCATCTCTCTACATGTCTGATCACTGTCTTCCAAGATCCCCTGTACTGGACAATGACTCTGAGCTTCTCTGCCCCAGCCCCTGGTTACCCTGGCTGCTCCCAGAGATTCAGCAGTAGAAATAGTATCCCAAATTCTCTGTAACCCAAGAGCTGCCAGACTCTGTCCCGGGCTCCTGAGATAGAAGGCTGCACCAGGACTAGCCCCTGGGCTCCTGGGATTCTGAGGCCCCTTCTCCGTCTCTTCTTCCTCCCTTTTCCTCTTTAGTCTCCTTCCAACAACAACTGAGAACCAGGCCCTGGGAGCAGAAGAAGGGGTGCTTGATTTGGGAGGGTTTCAGTGAAGCAGAAGGGCTTTCTTTGGAATGTCCTACTCAGAGAATACAAGTGGTGTTGGGAATTGGGTTTCCTAGAATGCCCAGGACATAGGAAGATGAATTGTCCAACATTTCACCAGTTCTCCTAGAGCTATTACTATCTCTCAAGACATCTTTCTTATCTATTGCAATCTTGCAACAGAGAGAGCTCCTTGAGACCACCTCTTGACCTTGTGCAAGATACTAGGGACCTGGGAGAGTATCTGATAAACATTAGACCTCCAGCAAATATTTGTCCAAAAAATGAATAACAAAGGCTACCATCTATACAGCACTTGGTACCTGCCAGACACAACACTTTCTCATTTAATCCTTTCTAAAACCATCAGAGGCAAGCTTTATTATCTTCATTTGGCAAATGAGGAATTAATTAAGCACCTGCCCCAAGGTTACATTAGCACAGACATGGTAGAGATGGGATGGGAACTGATGTTTCCCGGTTCTGTGGCCCCCATTCTTCCCCACAGTACTGCCCAGGAAACCAAGCACAGACTAGGATGCTGTTATAGTGACTCTGTAGGAATTTATTTTTTAACCATTTCAGTCTCAAACACATGCTGTGTGTATATAACGCCCAGAGAGGTTAGTTATCATTTGTAGTATTCTAATCAGGAACCCACACTCTAGAGGGTGGTTTCATAAGCACTTAAATGGCATCAAAGCCTACACCAGCGGCCTCAATGTGCTGGAGGTATGCTAGAGGTTTTCGAAAGGAGTTAGCTGGAAAGACCATCCAGGCCCTCGCATGAATAATGTGTAGGGACCAGACCAGGCCAACACCCTGACTCCCCTTGAAGCATGTTGTAGGAATTTTTGTGCCTGCTTGCTAATAAATGTGTAGCTGGCAGAATTTTGGCCATTCTTACTATCCCACCTGTAGGAGGTTATGGAGGAAGAGATGAATGGTCTACACTCTCCTCTCATCTCCACAGGCCGTGGGTTTAGGACCCTGATAAGCGCCAAAGGACCAAATTGGTTCAGACCTGTTCACAGTGAGTGGCCACCAAGGCCTCTCGGAAAAGTAAAAGGAGACTCTCAGCTTCAGTGACCCAACTGAGCCTTGGACTCTGAGCACACAGTGGCTTTCTTCTCTCTGTCTGCTGTGAGGCCACTGTAATAGTAAGTGAACATCAAACAGGAATGAGGTTTAGGTGTGGTGAGAACCATTTCTGCATGGAACCATAAAGGAGTCTGGGGGCTCAGAGCCTTTCCAGCAGGCTCCCACCCGCTTTCCTGCTCTCTCCTCTCTCCCACGACAGCACAGTCAAAGATGGTACCCAAGATGGTTTTTCTTACTTCAGTTTTACAAAGTTCCTCTCTGCTGTGATGACTCTCTCATAATCCTGCCTTTTCCTCAAATTCTCAAATATTCTGACCTGAAAGGTAGCTGTGCTGAGAAAATAATTTCCACACTTTACCACAGGGCAAACTGAGGCCAGAAGCAAGGAGATGTTTTTTCCAAGCTTACAGCTGGGCGTCTAACAGAGTACCTGGAACAACTTATAAGTCAGCGATCATAAATGAATGAATGAACAAATGCATGAGTGAAAGGGAAAAAGAGAAGGAAGGAAAAAGAGAAGGATATCAGCATCAGCTGATATTACTGACTGGATGTGGTCAGTGGCCAGTTTTTCTCAGTCTCAGATCTAAAGAGAGCTACAGAGAAGGTGACTTCAGACAGAAAGATTGTGGGGGAACAGATAGTGTCTCATCATCTCAACCCTTAATTCCAGGGTTAAGTTAGGGGTAGGCCATCCTGGATGGAGGTCTATAGCGATTCATCCCTGGGATGGATGGCATGGGGAAGGCTACAGTTGAGGTGATGGAAGAACCAGGCTTCCCTCACTGAAGGCCACACAGCTGCCTCTACTGACTGGGACCAAGGGGCGTGGTGGAAGAGACCAGAAATCCAACCAGAGTTGGTGGGGAGGTGGGCAGAACCTTCCTGGGCTACCAGCATGGGGTGGCTGGGGTCAGGCAGAGGAGGCGACGTCAGCCAAGAAGGCTGATGGGAAAGTCCCTAGCTTTATTTTTTTTTTAAATTTTTTTAAAAGATTTTATTTATTTATTTGACAGATAGAGATCACATGTAGGCAGAGAGGCAGGCAGAGAGAGAGGAGGAAGCAGACTGATGCGGGGCTTGATCCCAGGACCCTGAGATCATGACCTGAGCCGAAGGCAGAGAGAGGCTTTAACCCACTGAGCCACCCAGGTGCCCCAGTCCCTAGCTTTAGATGGAAAACTCGGCCCAGCCTATGACCTTCCCTGCTAGCGTGGTTGTAGATGACCTACAGCCCCTGAGGAATACTAGGTTCTAGAGTTATAGGATGCACTCTCTCCTTGGAACAGAGGAGGAGATGAGCCCATTCTCCTCTAGGCATCCATTCACTCTGGTGAGTATTAGGTAGAGACTAATAATAAAAGTTGAAAATCTATAAACCTCAGCTATAAGGGACATTATTGGGACAATTAGGGAAATTTTAATATGGTCTGTATGGCAGATGATAATATTGTATCAATGATAGGTTTCCCGAGTATGATGGTATTAAGAGAATACGCTTGTTCTTAGGAAGGTACATGCTGAAGAATTCAGCGGTCAAAGGTCATGAAGTGTACAACCAACTCTCAAACCGTCGAGGAAAAGAATGATATATTATCACATATTATATATAATATGTTAAAATAAATGTAAATGTATAAACACATACACAATATACAATACAAACAGTTAACATGAATATATAACATAATGTAATATAATAGATATCACATAGGTGTAAAGAGAGAGAGCAAATGTAACAACATGTTAACAACTGGTAAACCCAGGCAGAGAGTATAAGGGTGTTTGATGCACTATTTTTTGCAACTTCTGTCAGTTTGGAATTTTCAAAATAAAAGCTGGGGAGGAGGAAGTTTGAGGGAAGAAGAATAGCTCTCACTTCCTGACCAATGCCTGGATCCCCCAATTTATGTAACTCTATTATCCGATTTAATCCTCAAACCAACTCCAGAGAAAGACATTGTGATTCCTGTATTAGAGAAAAGGAAACGGAGCCTGGAGCCAAGGAACTTGCTCCAGTTTACAGAGCTGGGATTGAGACCTAGCCCAAAGGGAGGTCACAGGGAGGTGTGCCTGCTGTGGGGAGAGAGGCTAACACTTCCTCTGAGCCTTTCTGTGAGCTAGCATTGTTTTCAACTCATCTATGCCCGTGAACTCATTTAATCCTCCCTTCCTAAAAGCTTTGTACTTTGTGATGATAAATCATTTAATTCGTGTGGTGGGAGGGAATGAAGAGGCCCTCAAAACACACTAATGGAAGTATAGGTGGGTGCAGCCTCCTCTGAGGGTGATTTGGTTGCATCTATTGAAATTTAAAATTCATACTGTGTTCAGAACCAGCAATTCCACTCCTAACTATTAAACCTTAAAGATAGTCATAGACGTGGACCAAGAAGTATGTGCCTAGATAGTCACTGTAGCAAGGTATGTAATAGCAAAAGATTGGAAACATCCCAAAGATCCATCATGAGGAACACTAGGGAACCCTAAAAACAGTAAGGCATCTCCAAGTGTGCTGATATGCCACACAGAATCAACACATGGTAATGTCAGGAGGAGAAAAGCTGGGGCGCCTGGGTGGCTCAGTGGATTAAAGCCTCTGCCTTAGGCTTGTGTCATGATCCCAGGGCCCTGGGATTGAGCCCTGCATCAAGCCCTGCATCGAGTGCCCCCGCATGGACCCGCATCAAGCCCCAAATTGAGCCCCACATGGAGTCCCCCTGCATTGAGACCCTGCATCGGGGCTCCCTTGCATCTGGCTCTCTGCTCAGCAGGGAGCTTGCTTCCTCCTCTCTCTCTGCCTCCCTCTCTGCCTACTTGTGATCTCTGTCTGTCAAATAAATAAATAAAATCTTCAAAAAAAAAAAAAAAAAGAGGAGGGGCACCTGGGTGGCTCAGTGGGTTAAAGCCTCTGCCTTCAGCTCAGGTCATGATCCCAGGGTCCGGGGATCAAGCCCCACATTGGGCTCTCTGCTCAGCGGGGAGCCTGCTTCCTCCTCTCTCTGCTTGCTGCTCTGCCTACTTGTGATCTCAGTCTGTCAAATAAATAAATAAAATCTTCAGGGAAAAAAAAGAGGAAAAAAGCAAGGGATGCTTCCTTAGTGTTGAAAGGGGGATATAAATAGATATGTATGAATATATTTAAAGTTGACCCTTGAACAATGCCAGAGTGAGGGGTACCAACTTCCACGTAGTCAAAAATCTGAGTATAATTTTGACTCCCCAAAAACTTAACTAGTAGCCTACTGTTGACCAGAAACCTTACCAATAACACAGTTGATTGGCACATAGTTTGTATATGTATTAAATACTGTATTCTTACAATAATACTGAAATTTTCTTGATTTTTTTTTGGTATTTCTAGGTATGTGGTTTTTTGAAATTATCACAAATCTCCAAAAATTTTTCAAAAAATAATTCATATATATTTATTTAAAAAGATCCATGTAGGCACTCAGTTGGTTAAGCATCCGCCTCTTGATTTTGGCTCAGGTTATGATCTCAGGGGCATAAGATCCAAGCCTGCGTTGTGCCCTGTGCTCACTGGGGTGTCTGCTTGAGATTCTCACTCTCCCTCTCTACCCCTCCCCCACTTAAAATAAATAAATAAATCTTCTTTAAAAGACCTCTGTATAAGTTGGACTGCACAATTCAAATCCATGCTATTCAAGGGTCTGCTGTATATGTATTTATGCATATTTATGAATAAAATATCTTGAAAGGAAATTTTGTGTTTGGGGAGGAGTGATCTGGGGGACAAGGGCAGGATAAAGGTAGACATTTTTCATCATTAGCTCCTCCATATTATTTGAAATGTGTGTACATGATTAGCTATTCAAGGTAGATGAAGGCACGAATAAAGGATTGAGTCACTCTTAACTTTGGGCTTACGCTTTGGGCTCCCTAAGGCATCTTCCTGAGTGTTGAAGGGATAGCCAAGGCCTGTGTCCCATAATCTGGGGTTGATCTCAGTCCCCAGGAGCTATGAATCCATTTGCAAGTTCAGCATCCCCCCCCCCCCCCCCCCCCCCCCCCCCCCCCCCGCGCGCATCCCATTGGCCCAGTTGAGCTTTGGCCCTTGGCCTCCTGACCTATTGAGACCAGCTTTCTAAAGTACCTGGGTCTCAAACTTCTGCATGAGAATTGCCTGGGGAGCTTGTTAGCTGGGTGACCTGGCAGCCTCACCTCCAGCGATTCAAATTCAGACTTGGGGTGGAGCCAGGGGATCCTTCATCAAGACCTGGAGTGAGTCTTCCAAAATCCTTTGGGAGAAATGGGCCCTGCTGGTGTTGGCCTCTGTTCAGGCCTGGACAGAGAGCCTGTAGGATTAGGGAAGAAAGCAGTCCTTCCCTGCAATATTCTCTATATTCATCTTCTTTACCAAAAGTTGAGTGTTCCAGGGGCGCCTGGGTGGCTCAGTCCATTAAGCGCCCGCCTTCGGCTCAGGCGTCCTGGTTTGGAGCCCTGAATCAGGCTCCCCGCTCAGCAGCAGGAGTCTGCTTCTGGCTTGTCCTCTGCCTCCTACCTCTGCTCATGCTCTCTTTCTCCCTATCAAATAAATAAATAAAATCTAAAAAATAAAATAAAATAAAATTGAGTGTTCCAGTCCCCTCTGGGTGTAGGATTGTACTGCCGAGCTGAGGGACTGCAAGTCGTTGAAGAACAAGGGTAAGAAGACCTCTTTGCAGCTGCCCAAGCTGTCCCGCTGGCCTTCTGGCTCCTTGGCCGCTTCTTTAACATAAATAATGCACATACATACATACATACATACATAAGCAAGCCAAGTTACCCTGTCGCTTGTGGTGACTTTTTTCTTCCCCCAAAATTACCAATCAGTGCATTGGTCTGGCAGTGGGACAGACTGTTGGAAATAGGGACTTCTCCAAATATCCGGGCGTTACCGTTCTCAGAAGTTGCCAGCAAATGCTGGAACCTCCTTGGAGGTGCGGGGGGAAGGTCTGGTCTTGCGCCCCATTCTGCGAGGGTCCCACGCAGCCCGAGGGTTGAGCAGGTCTCGCGGCACCCGACCGCCCTTCGCGGCAGCCGGTGCGGTGCCTCGCGGAGAGCTCGGGGCCGGAGCCGGCAGACCCCCGCCGCCTTCCCCGCCAGACCCCCGCCGCCTTCCCCGCCAGACCCCCGCCGCCTTCCCCGCC
>NW_019154104.1:671426-673626 GCF_002288905.1 Enhydra lutris kenyoni
GGCCCCAGGGACGAGCCCAGCGGTGCGGAGAGGTGGGAGGCTGGAGCCTGCTGAGGTCATTTCCTGTGCCTCTCCCCGAGCCGCCCGAGGAGCAGCGCCGGCGCTCGGCCTTTAAGGAGCCGGCGGGGAGGAGGGAGAGCGGCGCGGCGCGGCACGGCGTTGAATGGGGAGCCGCGAGGCCCGTCTCGGCTTTGTGCCGCCAGCCCGCGGGCACCCCGCCCGGCCCCTACCCCGCCTCGCCTCTCCCCGCCCCGCCCCCCGCGACCCCTGCAGCCGCGGAGCGGAGACCCGGCGGCTGCCGCTGAGTCGGGCTAGAAGGACGCAAGGTCAGCGGCGGCCGTGCGCGGAGGGCGCCCGGGGGCCGGGTGGGCGGCGGGAGCGCGGGCGAGCCGGCGGGAGGTGAGCGGCCGCGCTCGCCCCGCGGGCAGGGACGGGCTCGGGGGCTATGAGGCGGCGGGGAGGGCTTTGGCGGGGCGGAGAGGACGCGGTCTCTCCGGTCGCGGGGCGAATCCGGAGCAGGTGCCTCCCCACCTGGCGCCGGGGGCGCTGGCCGCCGCGGTCGGGCACCGGGGACCGGCAGCGCGTGGCGAGGAGTCGCCTTCCCCCGGAGGAGCGGGAGTTTGGGACCGGCTGGAGCCAGTTGCCCCCGGGAAGGGCCCTCGGGCGCACTTGCAGGCTTTCCTCCGCCTTGCCCGGACTGTCGCTGGCTATCCCCGCTCCCGCTCGCCTCCCCGCCTGGCTCAGGTAATCTCTTCTGTGATTTCTCGGCGGTTCTTTTACGGATTCTGCTGGGTCAGGCTCGGCTCCTAGAGGCAGGTCAGCCAAGCAGAAAAGAAAACAAGTTGGGCACTAAGTGACAGGCAGGGGCTTTGTGTCTTAGGAGCCTTAGAGAGGACTCTGTCACCAGGGAGCCTTAATGGGGGTGGCAGAGGCCGTGAAGACCCGCACTTGGGAGTAGAATCCGCTCCCTGTTGGGTTTCTCCCTGCCAGGGCGTCTCTATAACCTTCTACTGTGAGTCCATCTCATAAAACCCTTTTGGACAGAGCCTTCGTTCCAGGTAAAACTTCTACTTGGAGGATCTCTTTAATAACAATTTCATTGGAAAAGTCGTGGGTTTCTTCCTCAGGCTTTTTGGACTGTCTTCTCTGCCAGACTGTGTGTGTGGTAATGTCACTGACACTTTATAGAACTTCGGTTCTAGTGTTTCTGCACATTATTATCCCCATTTTACAAAGGAGGAAACAGACTCGGGAAAAAATTGTGATTTACCCAAGGTCATATAGATAAAAAGTAAAAGAGGCAAAACTCAAACCCAAGCCTCCTAAATTCCAATGTGGGGTCCACAGTCAGCTTCCCTCCCATAGGTTCCTGAGGGGACCTGCTTAGAGCTGGGTGATGGGGGTGGCCGCCAGTGTGGTCTCAAACTCATCGAGACTGACAGC
The DNA here is from genome assembly GCF_002288905.1 of Enhydra lutris kenyoni. Classification (NCBI taxonomy): domain Eukaryota; kingdom Metazoa; phylum Chordata; class Mammalia; order Carnivora; family Mustelidae; genus Enhydra; species Enhydra lutris. The sequence continues at coordinate 672,870 of NW_019154104.1, forward strand.
TGAGTTGAGAAAACATGGTGCCCCCTCCCCTCTTCAGAAGTCAGCAGCTAGGGGGAAGAAACGTGTACCCCCTTCTTGGCTCCCCAGGGTGCACTCCTCGTTCCTATTCCCTTCTCTCTGCGAGGCTGTGTATCCATGTGGGGAACTCTGGGCTCCTTATGGTTTCAAGAGTGCTTTATACGTGCTGGTGTTAAGGTGTGAGGATTCCCTCACTCCTGATTGGGGAGAGGTCCCAGCAGGCTGGTGGTTAAGTCACCATCCTGCATTCTGTGATAACCCCACTGAGCTCTCTCTCCCTTCTGGCAAATTCAAAACTGACCTCCTCCATGGGGAAACAGGCACTGATTGCTTGCTAGAGTATGAATTCCAGTAGTCTTGGGGAAGGCGATTTGGACTATTTGATCATTTAAAAATGTGTATCGCTTAACCCTCCAATTCCATTTCTGGGACCTTATCCTTTCAGATACACTCTTAGGCATGTGAAATGACATATGTTTGTTGCAGCATTGTTTGTTTTAGCAGAAGGTTTCAAACAACCCAAATGTCTGTCAGTAAGGGACTCTTAAATAAAATCATGTAATATCTACACCACGGAATACGACACAGCTGTTAAAAAGCATGGAGGGGAGGCGCGCCTGGGTGGCTCAGTCGGTTAAGCCTCTGACTTCGGCTCAGGTCATGATCTCAGGGTCCTGGGATAGAGGCCCACATTGGGCTCTCTGCTCAGCGGGGGGCCTGCTTCCACCCCCCCCCCCCC
>NW_019154104.1:673726-696500 GCF_002288905.1 Enhydra lutris kenyoni
CTGCCTGCTTGTGATCTCTCTCTCTCTGTGTCAAATAAATAAATAAATAAATAATTTTAAAAAAGCATGGAGGGGAGACGGGTGAGGTGTGTATGCGGATACAGGAATTCGGTTATAGGTGAAGTACAGTGTGTATGTGTAAACACCATTTGTGTTTGTGTATGTGCTTGCAACATATGTATGAATGCTTGTGTCTGCACTGGATATCTCTGAAAGACGTAAAACCCCGTACACAGTTGCCTCTGGGGAAAACTGTGGCTGAGGTACAGGGGTGGGAGGAAGCCTTTGTACCTTATACTCTTTTGTTCAGTATTCAAAAATAAAGAGATAATGGGGTGCCTGGGTGGCTCAGTCCTTAAGCGTCTGCCTTTGGCTCAGGTCATGATACCAGGGTCCTGGGATCAAGCCCGGCATCAGGCTCCTGCTCAGTGGGAAGCCTGCTTCTCCCTCTCCCACTCCCCCTACTTGTGTTCCCTCTCTGTCTCTCTCTCTGTGTCAAATAAATTAATTAAATCTTAAAAAAAAAAAGAAAGAAAGAAAAGAAAAAGAAAGAAAGAAAATAATTTTTAAAGATCCCTTGATCTTTCTGAGGCAGATCTGGTAGTGAACACATCTGTGGGCCACATCTCCCTAGTATGTCCACACTGGTGGTTTGCCTTTTCATTGTGAATGAAGCTATCATTGAGTGCCAAGCTTCTGTAATTATCTCCTGTAATTCTCAATAAATAAATAAATAAATAAACAAACCTAGTATTTATTTAAAAATTTAAAAATTTTTAAATTGCCATTTTAAAAAAAGATTTATTTATTTGCTTATTCATTTGAGGAAGAGGGAGCCTCTCTCTCAAATGCATGTGGGGGGAGGGGCAGAGGGCGAGAATCTTCACGCTGACTCTTAGATGAGAGCGGAGCCCAGATGGTTGTGGGGCTCAGTCTCACAACGCATGAGATCATGACCTGAGTGGAATCCAAGAGTCAGATGCTTAACCGACTAAATTACCCAAGTGCCCCTGAACTTGCCATTCTTGAAGGTCAAAAGAATGGTTAAATGTTGATAACTTCATGTGATTCAACCTAATATTATTGCCCTCCTTTTCAAATATCATTGCTCTCAATTTCAAAATGGCACTGAGGCTCAGAGAGGTTAAGCAGATGGTTTAAGGTCGCAAGATTAAGGGCCAGAGCCAGTACTCAAACCCAGGCTTGCTTGGCGCCGGAAGGGGGAATCTTAACTACTACACTCTGCTGTTCCTCTGTACTGGTTTTGTTCTTAAAGGATGCTATTCCTGTTTGTCCTAGTCCCCTCTGGTATTTAGATCCCTGAAGGCTGGAACTTGCTCACCTTTTCCTGTCTCTTCCAACATTGTGAAATGTGCCACTCAGCCCCCAAGAGTAAAATGCATATTGTTGGCTTGATCATATGACAAGGTGCGGGCAGATGTGCCCTCTGTCCACTCACCCACCCCCAGCTCCATCCTCAGAAAGGGGCCACAAAGCTCTTCCCTTCCCACAGTTGGGCAGGTGGTCAGCCTAGTGTAGCACTGTTAGAAGATGGTGGTGGTCCATCACTAGTGAGTGGAAATCACAAAAGGTGCTCACACTCAGGTAGTGAACCGTAGTGAGGGGACACAAGAGAGCCCAGTGGAAACTGTGCCCAGAACAGAGTCCGTGTTCCCTTGGGAAGCCTCCTGCAGTGACCTCTGACCTCTTCCGTTTAAGGTCTTGTATTGGCTTGTCCTCTTTGTAGGAAAGTTCCAGGATATACACTGTTGACCTGAGCCTTGCAAATCATGAGATCTTTATTCATCTTTATGTTCCTGACTTTGCACGTAGGAATCACTTCACGAAAAGTTGATTGAATTACATTTAATCTCAGCATCTTGTCAATTTCTGGCCAAATCCCTACGCTTGCCAAAGTCATCCCAGGTCAAGTCTGTGTTTTCTCTTACTGGCCCAGAGTCTGAGGTCACCTAACGACTCCCTGTGGCCTCTTTTCATCACCCATCCTGCACACAGCTCCTGCCTCTGAGGCATTCTCCACCACCCTCCCTGGCTACGTCATTCCAGGATGCCGGAGGACTTAGGGAGTTCCAAAGGAGGGCCTCAGGCTGTGCGGTCGTTTGTCACCTGCTAAACAGTTTAGCGCTCTGGGCACTAGAAGAAATCAAGAGAAGTGGGTTTCACAAGAGTGACCAGGAGGTGATCCTTGTAGCTGGTGGGGAGGGCCCATGGGGACTCACTGTACTCTTCTCCCTAGTTCTTGTATATATATGAAACTTTCCAGAATAAAAAATGAACAATTGTATTGGGTTTTGTCCCTTCTCTCATTTCTGTCCCATCTGTTTTGCCATTAGTGTTGTGTTAGGCTAGCCGTGAGACTCCACCACCGCCACTGAAGCATGTGCATGGAAAGAGGATGTTCTTTGTGTTGGGAAGTTGGGATTCTTGGCCCCACTCTGATTCTCCTTAGCTCCGTGTCTCAAGTCACAGATGTGATAGGGTTTCTCATCTGTGCTTTGTGAATAATATCCCTTGTCCCACATCACAGGGATACTGAGAGGATACAGCGAGAAATCACGCCTTCACGGTGCTTTGAAAAGCTAACCATTCTGTAAATTATTTTCTGCTCGTCTTTGCACATCTTTACGGGAGGTACAAGTGCGAGGTGACTTAGCAGGTGAAGTTCAATGTACTGGTATTTTGCATTAACCTCTAATGTTTTATAGCTGCTGCGGCAACCACCTGCTTCTGTTGGAAGAGCCTCTGGGCCACGTGCTTGGCAGCAGGCCCCTTGCTCCAGTTCCCTTTTGAAAGCCCCGTAGCTCTTCTCACATGCTGAGGCAAGCCTAGCACAGGTCCAGCCCCCTTACCGCATTCCCAGGGCAAGGGAGAGGCTTCCGCAGAACACTTGATCTGTTCAGAAGTGTGATGTCATAAGCTGCTTGATTGGGACAGGACTCCCTGCAGGCTGGGTATAATTTCAACTCTCAGGGCTAGGCAAAGGCCAGTGATGTGTTTTATTTCCAGAGCTCCTGGAGATTTTGTCCACTGTCCCCATGGAATCAGAGCTGCAGCTTTGACAGCCAGTGAAGTGGGAATTAAAATTCACCAAACCCTTTCAGTGGCACGCAAGGATTAAGTTTCCCCTGCCCCTTGGTTTTACCTGGGTGTTGTTACCGCTGATTCTTAGCCCTGAGCTAGGCTGCAAGACTTCCAGGTCCTACTTTCAGATCTGCCACACTTTTTTTTTTTTTTTTAAATATGAGGAAAAGCAAAATCCCTTTGAAGGACAAAGCAAATCAAACACGATGAGGCCTCCCGGCCATCTCTGGAGGCCCCACAAGGTTCTGTTTTGTCTTTTCAGCTGCGATCATAGCTCAGAGAAGGTCATGTTTTGTTTTTGTCTTTTGTCTTCCTGCCCGTTCCAGTCGGTCCCAGTCTTTTGAGGTGGGGATTGCTGGGAGATCACAATGTCGGGATTGTTCAGCAGGACAGTCCCCGGAGAGCAGGACTGAGGTCACATGTCTAGTGTTCTGAGCTGCCCAGAACCCGAAGACTTAGACCCTATACCCGTCAGTGTTTAATTGTGGGGCTTCTCTACAGGTCCACTGGCCCTGTATTTTAAATGAAAAGTCAGGACACATGATACATGTCTACACTTATGGAGGTTATGGTGTCAGAATGTTTGAGACCAGGATGCCCTGGAAAACCTTGAATATAGGTTCACCTTATTGCCAAGGATGCTGAAAGATCCCACAAAATACTTTTCTCATTTTTCACAATCCAGTTCACTCTTTGTAAAATCAGAATTCTTTCCAGTTTTTAGATGGGTTAAAAAGCACAGTTGCTCAGAGTAGGGACTTTGGAACAAGAATCCCAGCCCCACTACTTACTAGTTCTAGAACTCTCTGTGTAGCTTCTCAGTTCCTCGGTGACCTCCTGCGCAAGTGTGGACAATGCCCGTACCTTGTCTTATTTATTGTCATGAGGATTAAAGAGGCCACACATGATAAATAAATGATAGCTATTTGTAGTATGGTAAAAAGATACTTACAAAAGTCAAATGTGATAGTTGGAAGAAAGGAAGGATGGAGGCGGAAGGGAGGGAGGAAGGGAAGAAAGAAGATTAAAAAAAAAAGTCAAATGTGAGGCGGTTAACCTATGGAGGACAGGCTCACTGGTCACCAGGGTAGTGTTCAGCAGCAGTGCAGGAGGTGACTGGGTTTTCCCAGGTCATGCGGCTCCTGAAGAAGGGAAAAGGAATTAAAAAACGAAAAACAGAAAACTAAGTTTTTATTACGGAAAATTCTAGGCATTCATTCAAGTAGAGAAACCAGTATAAAGAACTCCAGATGCCCATCACCTAACTTCAAAACTTACCAGCAATTTGATAAATCTTATTTCATGTATCTCCTCCCCAAACCACTGCTAGCCCCCTACTATGAAATGTTTTAAAGCACATATCCCAGACGTTATATCATTTCACATTTAAGTCATTTATATGTATATGATCTCAAGGTCCTGGGATCCAGCCCATATTGGGGGCTCCCTGCTCAGCGGGGAGCCTGCTTCCCCTTTCCTTCTGCCTTCAGCTCCCCTTGCTTGTGCACTCTCTTGCTCTCACTCTTTCTCTGTCAAACAAATAAAATCTTTTTAAGAATAAGTATTTGTTGCATGGATACATTTTTGTTAAATGGATAATTGAATGAAAAACAAATGAGGCCCTACTTTCTACTGACGGGGGGATACCTGGGTGGCTCATTTGGTTAAGTGTCTGCCTTAGTTAGACTCAGGTCATGATCCCAGGGTCCTGTTTCTCCCTCGCCTGCTGCTCCCCCTGTGTGTGCTCTGGTCTCTCTCTCTCTCTGACAAATAAATAAATAAAATCTTTAAATAAAAATGAGACGAGGTTCGCCTTACAGTTTTCTCAGACTTTGTGATTCCCTGAGTTTGCTTAGCTAGCTTACGATGGAATGGGACACAATGAGCCAAGAAAAGTGGCTGTGGCAATGACTCAGTCACCTCCCCAGCTCTGTTTTCTCTGCCCTCCTCCTCACACACTTCCTTATCTTCTCCTCTTGTTGTACTGGTTCCCAGGCATCCCTGGAATAGCCAGAAGTTGACTCCATCATGGCGGAACTCAAGGTGGAGACCCGTGCCAGTGTGGACTGGCAGAAGCGCTGCCTGGCCCTGGAAACCCAGCTCTTCCGGTTCCGCCTGCAGGCCAGCAAGATCAGGGAGCTGCTTGCTGACAAGGTGAGTCCTGGAGAGCTAACCTACCTCCCTGCAGAGGTCAATGTCAGACAGGGCCAGAGTTAGAGAAGGAGAGTTGGGGAAGGTGAACTTTCTGCTGCTGCTTTTTTTTTTTTTTGAAGTATTAATTAATTTTTAATTGAGTATATTTGACATGTAACATTATATAATTTAAGGTATACCACATATTAATCTGATACATTTGTATATTATAATATGGTTGCCTTTGTAGTGGTAATTAGTGTTTCTATCCTGTTATGTAATTGTCATTTCTTTTTAGTGGTTGGAATAATGAAGTTCCAGTTTCCTAGCAAATTTGATGATTATAATGCAACATTATTGCCTATATTCACCATACTATGTATTATATCCCTAGGGCTTATTTACTACTCATTGCAGAAAGGTGAACTTTTAATGAGATATTTTGCACACATGCAAAATGAAACCTGGGGTACTTTTTTTTTAAGTCCAAAATCAGAGCAGCTTACTAAGCTGTCCTCTTGCATTCTTTCCTGCTCCAGAGAAGTGATAGAAATCTTCTCGGCGCTCCATAACCTCTTGGGACAACTGTGGCTAAAGTGGAGGTTCTATTATTCCCTTAATATTTCTTCTTCAGTGTGGGGAAGGAAGAGGGAAGAGATTTTTTTTTAATCTTCTTAGGGAAGAAGAGGGGAAAGCCACACCCTGCTGTCACCCTCTATTAAGCATAGGAGCTGTGGAAGGCAGCCTGGTTTCCTGGTGGTGAGGACACAGATTTTGGAGCCAGAGCCACCTGGCACTTACTGGCTGTGTGACCCTGGCGAGTCCCTTCGCCTCTAAGGCAGGTACACAAATGTCTGCCTTGCAGTTATTTTGAGAATTGTGTCAGGTCACATATATAAAGGTTCTGGCATGGAATAGGTCTTAAACGGGAATGATTATTATCTTTATAGGCTTGGGTGGTCTGGTCTGGGAAGCTGACCATCATTTGTAATATTTCTCTGGGAAGATGCATTCTAAACAGCTGACTTTCAGAAACACTTTGGAGTATAACCTATCTGGAGAGTAGAGACCTGTACTAAAGGGAAAAAAATTATATATTATATATATAATTATATATTATATATAATATATCATAATATAATATATTAATTGTATATTAATTGAATCAACTCTCTTCTAGTTTTGTTTGCATCATCCATCTGTGTAGCCAACCCTTTCTTACATACGACAAAAGTAAAACTCAGTCCACCCCTCTCCAAGGAATTTGCAATTCTGATTAGTAAAGCCTGAGGAAATGGCCAGTTTTACTGATAGCTCCACAAGCTGGCATTTCGGAAGACAAGTTATTGGCATTACCTCTGCATTTCCACTGCCGAGGATAGTAGCACTGGTTCAGCCTGAACTAGAACTTGTGAACTTTGGGTCTGTTGGCACTGCTGTCTCCAAGTTCAGGCTTTGCAAAACAGAGACCGGCTGTGTTCCTGTGGCCATGGTTCAGATAACTAAGAGAAAGGGTAGAATTAGGCCACCTCAGGAAAAGGGAAGCCGGCCTTAAATAGTGGTTCTCAAAGGGTGGTCCTGGGGCCACCCATGCCAGAAACCTGGAGTGCTTATTAAGCTTGTACATTCCTGGATGCCCCCTCGCCCAGTCCTCCTGGCCCAAATCTCCTAGGGGTGCCGCTCATAATGTGCATGTTTAACAAGCTCCCAGAAATTAGTTTCATAAAGTTTGAGAACCTTGCCTTAGGATAGCTTACTGGGGAAGGTGTGGGAGGGAAGGAGAGAGTAAGTAAGGGTCTCCTAGCTGGTTTAAAACACATCTCAGAGGAAAAAAACTTCTGTTCCTAGTGATAGGTACTACAAAATAACCTTAAAGAAAAGACCACTATGAAAAACGAAGAGGGAAAACCCACATGGTACTCAGCTTGGGCAGCTCAGTAGGACGGGCTGTGTGACTGGCCTCCCTGTAGTGATGAGAGGTTTGGGGTTTAATCTGTGGAGATAGAGATGAGGTCTGGCCCTTTGGAAGCTGGAGCTTAAACTGAAACTTTTACTGTAAAGTGAGGACTATCAAAGTTCTTTGCTGTAAGTTAAAAGGTAGACAAGGAAAAGAAAATCATCTGCCAACACAGGGAGATGACCAAACAGCTTCTTAGCCAAGGTTCAGGGCAGAAAAAACAAAAGAAAGCCAAAGAAAAGTATTCCTGGAGAGTGCGATGATGGTACTGGTTTAGTATTAGAATTTATACTCTTTGTGTGGATTAAGAACCCTGAGTTCTGGGCCAGTAATACCCATCGGAGACCTCGTAGGAACAGACACAGAACCTCTCTGGAGAAACAAGACCTCAACCCAAATCACACAGGATCCTCACGTTATCCCATAGTAAACCCATAGTAAAGATGCATATATGATCCAAAACGACTAAATGCTTGAGAGAATAATCTATCCTGAGTTAGAGTCTGCAGACACAACTAGATCCCACAAGAACTTGGAATAAGGAACTGTTGGCAAGACACCATAAAATAAATGAGTTCAAAATTATTGAAGAGGTAATGAAATGATTGAGCATGTGAGACAAGAACAAGACACTATCCAAAAAGATCAGGTAGACTGGAAAAAGAACCAAATAGAACTGCTGGAAACAAAAGATGTCTTCACTGCAATTAAATGTTCAACAGTTGAATTAAACATCCAATGAGGCACCATGGAGATGAGCTTAGAGAGTGGGAAGATGGGCCGAATGCAAGAAACCATCCGGAATGCAGCACAGAGAGAGAAAGGCCCAGAGGCTGAGACCTGGATGCTAGGATGACAAGATCCTATAAGGTACCTGAAGTGGAGGACAGGATGAAGGAGAGACGTTACTTGGAGAGATAATGGTGTAAAAATTCCCCAACTTGATGAAGGTTGTGCAGCCTCAGACTTGTGCAGCAGAACGAAACTGGGCAGTATGCATTTCTTAAAAATCTGCTGACTGTATTAGCTAGATTGTAGGATGGCTGCCGTAAGAAAGAACCCAAAAACATGACGGCTTAAAACCAGCAGCTGTTTATTTCCTTCTCGTGTAACCTTGCTGACGTGAGCAGTATAGTCCTGGGGTGATGTCTGCTGCATGGTTGAAGAGGGTTCCTGTGATGGCCACATTCCAGCCTCTTCCCTTTATGTGTATGACCTGGAGATTCCATTCATCGCTTCTGCTCATGTCCCATTGGCCAAAATTTATTCTCATGGTCATTCCCAGGTGCAGGGAAGATTGGAAAGTGCAGTCATTATTCTGGATAATGATGTGCTCTGTTCAAAGTTGGAGGCTTTATTTTGTGTGAGAAAGAAGAGGAAAACAGATCCTGGGGATCAAGGAGCAATCACTAGCCTGGAATTTAAATCTAGAATGATGATGATAAGTAGAAGTAGAGTCTATAAGTTTCAAATCAGTAGAGTAGGGAAATAGAATAAAGTCCATTAAATCTAGACCAGGAAGGAAAAACAAGAGTATTAAAAAAAAAAAAAAAAAAAGGAGTAACTAGAAGGCAGAAAATGCAACAGGAGAAATAAATCCAAATGTATCAGTCATAGGAGACATATATAAGAATGTCTTGTCACATACAAGAATGTAGCATTGCTATATGAAAAATTGGAAATATCCTAAATGTCTATCAACAGGGAAGTGGATAAACATACTGAGGGTATTTGTACGATGGAATACTACATTGCAGGTAGAAATGAATCGGGTGAGCTACGTGCTTAAATCTCAAACACCAGCACTGAACAAAAAAGATCCAGAGGACTTGTAGAGAACAATTTGGCTTGTATGAAGTTTTAAAACCTACAAGACAGTCTATCTATTGATTAGGGGTGTATGCAAATGAGATAAAATGTAAACACAACCAAGCGTGGGGTTGATGCTAGAAGTGAAATCAAAGAGTAGACTGGGGCCTTCGCCTCTCTGTAGTGGCCCATTTCTTATGTCAGAAGCAGAGACAACAGAAATTAAGATCTGATAAAGCTGAATGGTGGATACGTGTTTTAAAATATTATTCTCCATGTGTTTCCTGAAATATTTCATAATAAAAAAAATGTTTTACAGTGCCTTCCTCCCCTGTTCCCCAGGGTCCTTAAACACATCAGTAAACACACTTTCTCCCTCCACAACCTTTTGGGTGTAAGTAGGTTGAACTTTTGTAAGATTGGCCCCGTCTCCTCTTCCAGGCTGCCTTTGATCGTCATGTAGCTGAAATTCCCATGAAAAGGTTGGGGACTCAGACTGTGACTTGGGTAAAGAAAGGGGAAGCATGTAGACACAGGGCAGAAGAGGCTGGGGTGCCAGGGAAGAGGATAGAGAAAGACATCTTGACTAGGGATCATAGGCTGGGAGAATTGAGGAAGAGTACCAGGACAGTAGCCCAACACCGGACCTCGTGGCAGGAAACCTTAAAAGCCATAAACACCACGTTGCTCAATGTCAGGGCTGGGCCTGTCACCTGCAATCTTCCCCAAACCCACAGGACAGGTTCAACAGTTCACTTAAAGATTTTCCCGCATGCGTCAAGGTAAGTTTCAGATCACGGGAGGAGATGACTCAGGTTTCTCAGGAGAGCTGGTGCTGGGGCCAAGCCCAGGTCGGGTCTCTGTCGCGGCTCCTAGAACTTACTAGTTAATCATCACCAGTACCCACCTATACCGGCTAAGCCAGGTCAGCTCTCTGGGTCCCTCTGGCCAGCCCTCTCACTCGGCCACAGCCCGTGGGGATCGCACCACCTGGCTGGCTGATGGCCGCTCGCTCGTGGCTGTCTGTGGTGCAGGGCAGGCCAAGCCTGGGTGCTTCCCAGGGGAGCAGCGCTTCCTGGGATCAGATCCTGCCCATGGGCTATGAAGGCTTGGAAACGTGCCCTTCCTCCTTCCCCACCCTACAGCCTCCCTCTTGCAGAATTGCTGTTTGGGATGTGGAATGATCTGTGCTAAAAAGCAAATTTTTCTGAAAGAAAAGACATGGAGGTTACTGCATAATCCCTCTCCTAAGGGCGATGAAGGGGAGGGAAGGGGAAACAGTGTTAGACTCTTCTCTGCTGGTGCACCACACCAGGCCTGGTGTGCCGTTGCCATGGACACCCAGGTTGCCAGGACCATGCACTGTGGAGCCAGATGAACTGGGGGTGCACTTTCTGTCCAGGACAGGAGTCGAGGGGGTGGCTGATGCCGGGGAGTTCACATCTAGCTCTGCTCCCTGGGAGCCTCCCCAACCGTTGTCCCGTCCGTCCGTCCGTCCATCCGTCCCCCGTCTCCCCCCCACAACCTTCCTTGCTCTGCTGAAGAAGTCACAAAGGCTGTCAGATCAATTTAAAACTTGATACTGTTCTAGGAGGATCTATAGATGGTATGAAAGTCCCTGGGATTTTTTTTCTCGTTCTTGCTAAACTTGTGCTTCAGTCATCCCATCAGAAAAGTGGGAGTGTAGTAACTGCACAGAGGAGCCATCCACAATAGGGATGACCATGATGAACACACAGCCTCAGTATTAGAACTAACGCATGTTTTAAGCTTTTTATGTATTTATCTCTCTCTGCTTCCAAAAGGGGTTTGAGTGGATTTATTGAAAAGAAGTAATGTGATGAGACATCCCTCATGTTTATTTTTATTATTTTTTTAAGACTTTATTTATTTATTTGACAGAGAGAGACACTGCAAGAGAGGGAACAAGCAGGGGGAGTGGGAGAGTGAGAAGCAGGCTCCCCGCAGAGCAGGAAGCCCAGTGCGGGGCTCAATCCCAGGAACCTGGGACCATGACCCAAGCCGAAGGCTGACGCTTAATGATTGAGCCACCCAGGCGCCCCAACATCCCTCATGTTTTAGCTTGAATATTTTTCACTGAAGCGGCTTTTTCCCAAGACCCCTTCCAGTTGGATTGTGTGCACTCCCTCTTTTCTGGAATTTCTTATTGGTTCCACCAACCAGGGTTTTAAATGCAGTAACCCGGTTTACATTTATATACCAAAAATATGTAGGTTAAGACTTTTTTTGTTTCCGTAAACACATAAGTGGTTCAGTCCCCTTAAACAAAAGAACAATGACTGTTGCTCCTCCCCCCTCAGACCAGGGACTGTATGAAGGCTGCGATTCTCTGGAGGCATCAGCTTCTCAACGTATGGCTGGAATACAGAGGCCAGAAAAACACTTCCTTGCGTACCTCAGAATTTACGAAAAGGCCAGGAACTGCGAAAGGAGAGTACTAGGGCTGTCAGGACTAGTTGGAAGTATGTTGAAGTCTGCATAAAGTCATCACAGAATTGGCCTTAGCTGACAGATACAGTTTGCTTTGGGAGCAGATGCCTTCTAGAACTTTCATTCACTGTGGATGAGCTCGTGTGTACATGTGCGCGCATGCACGCACGTTGAGAGGGAGAGAGAGAGAGAGAAAGAGGCTTTTCATTCTCCTAACTATCTATTTTTAATAGGGTCCACTGCAGTATTTTTCTGGAACCTCGGTACTGATAGCATTCTGTACCCCTGTGAAGCCATTCGAGAAGCTCTGTGCCAATACAGGCCTGGCCCCACGATGTAGCCCAGAAGCTTTGCTATGCTTTGCATCCTGTGGCTAGTCTAGTGTTTTCCAGAGTGTGGTCTGTGGGCCTCCTACATCAAGATCACCCAAGATTTTCTTCCCAAGTGCATTCCCGGGTCCATACCTCAGGCTTGCTAAATAAAACCGTCTGTGGACAAGGCCCTGGAATCTGCCTCGAGGACCCTCCGAGTGGGTCCTTACACCCCTGAGAGTGAGAGCTCTGGGCACCAACTCCCTCCACGGCCTCTCAACATCTTGAGCCCCACGTGCCCCGGAGGAGCAGGGGACCCACAGAGAAGACTCAGAGCCCCTTCACTCCTTCCTTTTCTGTAGTCAGACACCAGAGCAACCCCATGGTGCTGTATTTTAAATATTTAGGACTAAACATAAGATTTGAATTAAACAAAAGATCTAGTAAAAAAAAAAAAAAGTTGAATGGCATGGGCTTTGATAACAGAGTTGGAACCATTTTTTTTTTAAGATTTTATTTATTTATTTGACAGAGATCACAAGTAGGCAGAGAGGTAGGCAGAGAGAGAGGGATAAGCAGGCTCCCCGCTGAGCAGAGAGCCTAATGCGGAGCTCGATCCCAGGACCCTGAGATCATGACCTGAGCCTAAAGCAGAGGCTTTAACCCACTGAGCCACCCAGGCACCCCAAGTTAGAACCATTTAATAGCGCAGACTGGGGGCTGCTGCTCACACACGAGCAGGTCACTTACTCAAGTGAGACAGGTGGTCCTGGGAAGAATCAGGGGAACGGGCTGGAGCTAGAGGAGGAAGCCAGTTATCGCCATAAGAAAGTGGAACCCTACCATGGCCAAATCTTCTGAGTTTTCGAGGGAAGCTGGAAGCCAGGGATTATATGTGGAATCTCTGTTTTTATGTGACATGCGAGATCTGAATGTGAGAGGCCCTGCGGCTGACAGTGCCATAGACTCTGGAGCCAGTCCTCCCGAGTTTGAACCCTGGCTCTGCCTCTCTCCCACGTGGCCTGTTAGCGAGGTTCCCCAGCCTGCCGGCGTCCGTTTCTGATCTGTACAGTGGGCTAATAGTAGTACGTGCTCCTGCCCAGTGGGATGAACATTCAGTGAGTCGACACGTGGAGTGTTTAAGCCGGTGCCAGACACACAGCCAGTGGCCCTGTGGAGTCCTCTATGTGTCAGCGACATGCCCCTGACACGGGAGGTCTTGCAAGATGCCCCAGAGGCTAGAGCTGGCAGCCTCAGGCTTGAAGCCGTTCTTGCTATAGGTGGATGATTCGTGGGATGACCCTATAATTTATCATCTAACCCAGGACAGTCTGGAAAGAGAAAAGAAGGCCCTGTTAGTAATTATCGTGGGACAACAGGGGAAACACCGACCATGCCAGGCAAATGGGTCTCCCTGGTCCTCCGTGTCATCTCTGTCTCTGAAAAACCAGCAAGTAACTGACTGTCAGCTTCACCATAAGGGCCACGTTGTGCACCTGAGCTCTATGCGAGGCACCTCGTGGTCATCTTCCCGGCAACCCTAGGTGGTGGAGACTCGTTACCCTTTTTTCCCTGGCGAGGAAACTGAGGCACAGAGCAGTTCAGGAACTTATGTAAAGCCACACTGTGGCAGAGCCAGTCAGGTTCAAGCCTGAGTGCTTCCCTGTGCCCGTCTCTCCAGTGGGGGCAGCGTGGCAGTAAGAATGCTGAGCCCCCATTTCGCAGAACGGCTGAGCCCCAGCAGGTGCAGCGCTCAGCTCAGACCACCGTTCAGCTCACAGGGCCGTGCCGGGAGCGCCCGAGATCGCCCACTGCTGCCACTGCCCGGGCACTGCTGTGTCACGGCGTCGTGAGTGTACAAGTGTACGAGCTGCAGACACAGGGATTGAGCACCAGGTTGGCGCCCAGTGCATGTTGTCAGGTCACCGTGGCCAGTGCTGGGGCCACTGATTTATGAGCCTCGTGTGCCAATCACAGCTGGTGAGAGCGGAGCTGCCTCAGAGTCACCTGCCTGAACCCGACACCTCCTGGGCCAGCGCATCACCCCAGGCCCACAGACAGCTGAGGACAGCTGAGGACACGGCTCTAGGGAACCTGCTGAGGGGAGAAACAGAACCCAGAGCAGGGGTGGCCCCGGATGCGGTGTAAGGAGCAGTCTGCCCTCGTGAGAACTATTGATGCTGGTGTTAAATGAAGTTCGAAAACTCTGGAGTTTTTCTCGAAAACCTGGAGTACTCCCGGGCCATGGAGGAAATGTACGTTCATCACAACAGAGGAAGAGATTGTGTTAAAAATACTCTTCAAATAAGGATGGCAGGATGTTGGTAATTGTTGGACAGTAGTGAGGGATATGTGGATGGTCGTCACACTCTTCTCTTAAAAACGTTCCAGATGTTCAAAATGTTTTCAGTGTTCAGAAATTAGTTTTAGAGGAAAAAAAAATACTCCAGCATAAAGGCAAATACAAAATGCTTTGAGTTTTGAGTGTCCCTGCCGGGAAGATAAGAACAGCTGTAGGATTGGTAGGAATATGGGGACCCTGCGGCTGCCTGCCCAGGTTGGGAGAAGACCCCAGGCTCTGTGGAAGGTGCCTTCCATTGCATTTGCTTCAGTGATAGCGTACTTTGTTATTTTTTAAATTAACATATGATGTACTATTTGTTCCAGAGGTATAGGTCTGTGATTCATCAGTCTTACATAATACCTTGTATTATATAATTACAACACATACCCTCCCCAGTGTCCATCACTCAGTTACCCCATCTCTCTACCCCCACTCCCCTCTAGCAACCCTCAGTTTGTTTCCCATGATTAAGAGTCTCTTATGGTTTGTCTCCCTCTTTGATTTCATCTTGTTTTATTTTTTCTTCTTTTCCCCTATGATCCTCTGCCTTGTTTCTTAAATCCCACATAGGAGTGAGATCATATGATAATTATCTTTCTCTGATTGACTGACTTCACATAACATAATACCCTCTAGTTCCATCCATGTTATTGCAAATGGCAAGATTTTATTTTTGATAGCTGTGTAATATTCCTGTGTGTGTGTGTGTGTGTGTGTGTGTGTGTGTGTGTAACCTTTATCCATTCATCTGTCGATGGATATCTGGGCTCGTTCCATAGTTTGGCTATTGTGGACACTGCTGGATAGTGTTCTTTAAAGGGATGTCTAATAGTATATAATCTCAGTGGGAAAAAACATGCTCACTGTGTTGTCAATACCAGAGTGATTTCCAGCCCTCACCAGTGTCATTGACTGCCCTTGGTCCAAGTGGAAATGCCCAGCTGGGCACTAGAACTCGAATACAATTCTGTTCTTCACTCTACCTTGGTTTCTCCATCCATAGAATATAAAGACAAGTTTTTCTATTAAAGGAGTTTGAAAATATCAGACAGTTGTCTGATATTCAAGATCACTCAATATGAGTGATCATTTCCTGTGGGAATCTTATGTCTTCTGAGCTACAGAGATGTTGCATCTGAATGGTCCAGCTGAAGGTTAATCTAGGGAAACTCGTCAGGAATCCAAAGCCTTCCTATTCAGTATTTCATTGTATTTGTATTTATCTTATTTTATTACTTAAGTAACCTTTATACCCAGCGTGGGGCTCAAACTCATGACTCGAAAATCAAGAGTGAGATGCTGTCCCAGCTGAGCCAGCCAGGTCCCCCTCACTGTATTCTTAAAAAATTAAATGCTTCTGCGACGGCTGGGCGGTACAGTCGGTTAAGCGTCCAACTCTTGGTTTCGGCTCAGGTCATGATCTCAGGGTCAGGAGATGGAGCCCCACATCAGGCTCTGTGCTGAGCATGGAGTCTGTTTGAGCTTCTTTCTCCCTCTCATTCTGCCCCTCCTGCTTGCGCACGTTTCTCTCTCTCTCTCAAATAAGTAAGTCTTATTTAAGAAATGTAAATGCTCCCAGCAACTGTATTAGAGATGGTTCTGAGGTTGGGCCCAAACTCCAACTCTGATTAGCTTAAGCAAATGGAATTCATTTGGAGGATCCTGGAGCAGCTCACAGAATGGGAGGAATGAGCTAACAGTCATGAGTTGGTGAAGTTTGTGCACGATCTCCCATGCAGTCCCCTGGTTCTTGTCTCTGGTCTCTCAATCCCAGATGTCAGATTCCTGGGAACAGAGAACCTGATTGGCCCAGTCAGGTCTGGTGCCTAAGGGGGACACATTACATAGTACTAACCTGGTCACCGGGGGCCGCCGCTGTGTGTCAGCCTACACCCCCACTCCAGCTACACAGAATTCTTGTTGCTCTGGGAAGCCAGCCCTGTCCCCATAATACCAGCTGATGCTAAGCTCTTATCTTCCATGTAGCTGTTTGAAGGTCAGGGAATTCTGTAGCACAGGCTCCATGGCTGTTTGCCTTGGGGAAGGCCGTCTGGCTCTAACTGATGCCTGTGTCTGGCCGGCACCACCCCACACTCTCAGGCTTGAGTCGAGAGGCTCAATCGTGATGATGAAACCTGGGAGAGGAAGGAGAGAAGAGCTGCAGGCAGCCTTGGCCTGAGCACATGAATGCCCCTCAGCAGTGGTCCTGTCTACTGGGAGCCCAAGGGGCATTTTTGCCCCATGGGTTGTAAATCTTGAGTTTTCCCTGGGATCCTCAGATCCTTTCATAGGGAATGTGTGCCGAAAGCATCTGTATTTCCCCAGCCCCAAGAAGGAGGAAAAAGTGGGTGAGGAAAAGCTGGCCTGAGAAAAGAGCTGCTCCAGGTTCTCTGGCGTGCCCTCCTCCCAGGGAACCCTCCTTTCACTGCCCAGCACCAGGCTGGGGGGCTCCTTCTCCTGCATCCTTGAATCAAGAAGGGAAGGCAGAATTGCAGTTGAGCAGATGAGAGATTGGGAAAAAAAGAAGGGATTCAGTTTCAAACCAGGATCCAGGCCAAAAAGAGAAGGTTGAGTAGTGGGAGAAAAGGCCAGATCTGCAGAGATGAGGTGGGTGAGGCTAGACTGGAGCTGGGAAGGGGAGACCCGTCCAGCCTCATGGAGGACAAGGCTGAGCCATTCTGCCCCTAGTGTGTGTATAAAGCCCCCCGTGGCAAGGCATGGTAGGGCTGGGAGCAGGTGACTGACCGGGCTGTGGCACATGGAAGCAGGTGGCTCTTGACAGGAGAGTTGGACATGTGACTGCCTCAGTGTGGTGATGTCCACAGGGCAGCGTGGCTGACCCGGCCCTGACCCCGGGAGGATGGGAGCTGCGGTCCAGCCCACACTCTTCACCGGGAGCTTGTGAAGCTGCGGGGGTGTCGTGTGGGCCCGTGAGCATCACCTTAGCCTTTAGCTTAGAGCTGCTCCCTCAGGAGCCTCCGTGGGTAAGAACACTCGTCCCTTAGCTTGGCCAGTTGGTGTAAAATTCGAGAATTGCCGAGTTCCTCAGACCTCAATGACACGTCTCTACTGGTAGCGAGATAGAATTTTTAAAAACATGTCTTGAGCGTCTCTGTTTAAGATTAAAGAAATCAAATAAGTTGATTCCTATTGATGCCATTTATAGTCAGAGATGTCCTTGATAAGGGATTAATAATTGCCCCCAGCCAGTGAGCTGTCCTTGGGTGGGAAGGAACATTCTCTTACTGCAGGCGTGGTGGCTCACGTGGGAGCGTGTTTCGTGCCAGGCACGTGGTGAGCAGTGGCAAGGCCCTGCCTGGAACGTGGTGCTGACAAGACTGAGGGCTGAGGGTAGCGTTGCCTCATGAAGAACGTTCCTGCTACCCTCCTGGGTATGCCACGCATGGGAGACAGAGCTAGGCTTCTGCTCGCTCAGCAGAGAGGACAGCAGCTCTAGGCTCTTCACCAGCCCCCTAAATTCGGGATATGGGAGCAGAGGGTTGCCATGAAGATCTTTGCCCTGAGACCCTTGTGCCGCCCTTGAGTTGAGTAGTTTAAACCTGGCCCGTGTGGAGCGTCTACACGGTTTGCTCACTTTGCCCTGAAGCCACGGTCGTGGTGGGGACACCGCACTGATATTTGTCCTTGCTCTCTGGTCGAGCAGATGCAGGAGCTGGAGCAGAGGCTGCTGGAGGCAGAGCAGAGGGCAGAGAACGCCGAGACCCAGGTAACCGGGGCGGGGGACGGGTGGGACTGTGCCACAGAAACGGCTGTTGGCCTTCCTTGATCCTTCCCAGGGACACCCACACACATACTTGTCACCCTCACCAGCTCCTCACGGGGACAAGGAAAACCAGCAGTCACATGTCTGTTCTTCTGAACAGATAATTTAGGTGCCTGGAGCGCTCTTTGGGCATAGAGTCTTTGGGTAAGGGTTAGCGCGAGAGCAGGTGACTGGGTTAGTCCACATGGCCAAGTTATGCTAAGGTAACGGGTCTCAGCAGTTTATCCCATCCAGTTCTCTGTCGTGGTGCATCTCCATCCAGAGTTAGCTGGGGATTCTGCTTCCCACAGGGACTTGGGGATCGAGGCTGACAGAGCTCTCCATCTTCTGCCTGGACCCTCTGGAACAGGCCGCCTCCTTGGTTGCCGTGGCAGGGAGAGAGCTCTCAAATACCTCAGTCCAGAAATGATGAGTCACTCCACTCGGACCCATGGGCTGGAGGGAATTCTATGGCCATCTTGCCATGAGAGCGCTGGGGCAGGGTGAGAAGCACAGGGACTTTCAGTGAGCAGCAGCCATCTCGGCCACGGTGAGCTAGAAGCAGTTTGTCCTGCCCAGCTTGTCCCTGTTGAGGCCCCCAGAGTGACACGGCCAAGTACCCAACGGTTTCTTCCTCATGTCCTTAGTTTGCCCATGTGAGGCTTACTAAATGGTCCCAGAGTTAACTGGTCCCCCTGTTGTCATGAGGGCTCTGCCTGGGACTTGGGGACTGGGGCATTAGGGAGGGTCCCAGGGCAGGTTAGTGGCCATTTCACACACACATGCTAACCCTGCGTGACGATGGTACTTTGAAGGTGGGTGTGATGGAGGAGAAGGTGAAACTGTCCAATCTGAAGAACGTGGACACAGCAGGCAGCCTGCACCGGAAGTACCAGGACCTGCTGAAAGCCATGCGGGGCAAAGATGAGCTCATCGGCCAGCTGGAGGCGCAGCTGGAGAAGCAGGTAAGGCCCGACGCCCCACTCAGCACCTTTGTCCCCTGCAACGGAACAGGGCCCCTCTGCTGGTGGGGGCCCCTCCCTCACGTGACTGTTCTTTCACGTGAAGATTGAACTGTTAGAAGCCAGGCAGGGGATATAGTGGGGAGAGGACCATGGAGGCAGACTGATCTGGGTTTGACACCTCCCACCCCACCCCCACCCTACCTACGAGCACCTGCTGCTCTCTGGCTATGGGCAGGTAAGTCACGGATTCCCATTTACACAACTGTAAGCTAAGGGTCATCATACACCCCAGGGCTGTCCAGAGAGTGAACTCAGGTAATCTGTGTATAGTATCAGACATGAGGTTGGGTTTGGTAAGGAGAGCCCGTCCTTCTCCACCCTGGCCTTGGGCCCTGCCTGCGTAGTATCATAGCGGCACAGAGCTGGACCGTGAGCCTTGGTCAGCTGGTTGGCTAGGGTTTCTCAGTGAACCTGAGTAGGCATACTCGGGTGCCCAGACATGGGCCCAGGAGAGGCCATGCCTAGCATTCCAGCTTCGTTAGCCCTTTGCTCCAGGAAGGTTTTCTGAAACATCACTCTGCCAGTTCCCTGTGCCCAGCCTCCTCCCCTTTACAGTCCCATTAACTTCTCCCCACTGCTGTCCTTCCCTCTGTCCTCGGCCTCACCTTCCCACTTGGCACCAGAGCACCATCATTTCCCATAAACCACCTCAGTGTGGCCAGATGACTGTAAATTTTCTGTGTGAATTCTCCATGAGGTGCCAGCTGGTCCTGGGAGTATCTCCCCACCATCATGGGCAAACTTGTAATCATTCATCACCAGTCACTGAACGTGTCCATGGTGCGATGGGCCTTTGTATACTCAGGGGCACCCAGCATGTGTTCCTGAGAAGTCGTGGGGAAATACGACGTCAACCCGTGAAATCTCTAATCAGTTATTCATTGACTTTGGAGGTACCTCCTTTTTTGAGTGCTTCATAGAAGTGGCCACATCTGGGGTTTCGTGGGCAAAATGATTCCCGCTGAAGCCTGGATCAAAAAAAAATTGTTTTCCAATAATAAAAGGTCAGAATAGAAATAATGCTGTTCTACAAGTCAGTAGACCTAGCCTTAGTCCCAGCTGTGCTCCCTACGCTGACGGAGGCAAGCCACATCACCCTCTCGGCCTCCGTTATACAGAGGGTATCAGACGAGGGCAGGGGTTGGCAGACCTGTTCTGTAAAGGGCCAGGGAGTACATACTTTGGGCTTTGCAGGCTATGTGGCCTTGAGTTCTCCCATTGTACCAGGAAGGCAGCCCTAGACAATACTTAAGTAATAGGCATGCCTGTGGCTCTGTTCCTGTACAATTTTACTTATAAAAACAGGTGGGGCAGGGGGAGAGGAACCAGGTGGAAGGCTGGATGGTGGCCAGTTTGCAGAGCCCTTCAGCTGGTTAACCTTAAGGTCCTTCCAGTATTCCCTGTGAACATTTCTTTTGTATCAAAGGACAGCATTCCATTTTCGTTTTGTTTATTTAGCCAAGCCTGGATTTGTGGACTCCTAGGTTATGTCCAGTTGTGAGTTTTTTTTGCTTGATCAAATAATACAGCAACTAACGATTCCTAAGCCGTGGGTTTGTCGGGTCAGCTGTCTGTACATTTAAAACGTTGACAGAGATTATCAAATTGCTACCCAAAAAGGCTTTGCCAATTTCTAGAACAGGGGTTGTTTTCCAACAGCCCTGGCAATTTGGGACAACATCAAACTTCTCAATTGTGTTAGTCCAAGAGGAAACGATGTCTGATTTTTTGTGCATTTTTTAAATCACAGTGGGGTTGAACCGCTTTTCATGGGTTTCTCTTTCCCTTTATTTCTTTGTTGACTTCTTGTTCGTGTTCTTTTCACACGTAGTTATTGGTTCGTTCATTTCAAATTCGCCCTCTTGTGTAAGCTGTCTGTGTTGTAAATCATCCCCCAGTTGGTCTTTTGGTTTTAGGGGACCTTTTGTTTGTCATACAGTAATTTATGGTGACGGTATAGACTTGATCGTCTTTTTCTTCATGGCTTCAGGGTATGGATCGCGCTGAGGAAGCCTTTTCCCACTTTCAGAATATTTTTTAAATTCATAAGTGAATTTCTTTTTTTCCGCTGCCCCTCCCCCCCCCACCTGCTTGATATTCCTTCTCAGCGTTTCCTGCCTCCAGTCATTCACTCCACTGGTGACCGCTCTGATGCACCGAGTCCCTCCCTTTCTTGCAGAAGCAGATGAGAGCTGAAGAAGCAAAAGTTGTCCAGGAAAAAGCTGCGAAGATCAAAGAATGGGTGACTCTGAAGTTAGGAGAGGTGAGTGGAAAACTCATCTCAGGAAACCTGGAGTGGACATGCAGGGGGGATTGGGGAGTCCCCTCCGTGCCCCGGCATTTTTCTGCCTCCTGTCTGCGGGGCCTTGACTGACCTTCCTTGTATTAACTATCTGTCCTTCACTCGGCTTAAACACTGAGACTCGCTTCACTTTTCCTTTCCTCCTGTGGCCGTTGGGTTTCCCCAGAGCTCCTGATCGGCTTTGTTTGCCCCACAGCGGGCACACACCCTGCACCTACCCTCTCCACTGCACCTCTGCCCTCTCCGTTCTTCTCAACTGGTCTCTGTGCTGTTGGCCAAATACACGTGTCGTTGCCCGTTTTCCCCATTTTCAATGTACAATTCAGTGGCATTAAGTACATTCACACTGTCATGCAGCTATCGCCACCATCTGTTTCCAAAACTTCCGTCACCCCAGACAGCAGCTCTATGCCCAGGAGTCACCAAGTCCCCGATTTCTCGTCCCCTGACAGCCCCGTCCTGTCTCCACCTCTAATTTGAGGCTCACTGCCACTCACTTAGAGAAGCCTGGGGCTAGAAGCTACTGTGCTCCCAGCAAAAAGAAACAAAAAGCAACCTCTTTCCAAACCAGAGGGCAAGGAATTGAAGTTTGGGAAAGGACACACCTCAGCTTCTCTTCCTCTGTCCCAACAAAGTGGTCATGCCTGCCGCAGGTGTTGGCAGTTTTGCCTCCCCATCTCCTGTCACCTGCCAGACTACGAGCTCTTGGGGTGCAGAGCTGATGCCTGGTTTGCCTCCATATTTGCTGAAAGGTGCTCAAAAAACTGGGTTGGATTTCAGTCGGAAGACAATGCAGCAACCGTGCACAAGGGTCTTGTAGACAGTGTGTTGAGTAAAGGAAGCTCAACCCAGAAGTATATACTGTATAAGCCCATTTATACCAAAAGGGGCACAACTGAGCCGATGTGTGCAGGGGTGGGGGCCTGGATGACAAAGCCCGGAAAGCAAGGAAGTGAGTCCAGTACACTTAGTGGTTGCCTTCCAGGGGAGGGAGAAGCGTGTGACTGGGAAGGGGCGAGTCTGGGGTTGTAGACCGTGCTGGCCAATTCCTCTTTCTTGACCTGGGTGGTGGTCACGTGCGTGTTCACTTCAGAGTCATTTGCGAAGCTCTTCCTTGATGTGGTTTGAGGATTTCTGGGCATGTATTCCACTTCACAATTCTTTTTTTTTTTTTTTTTTTTTGAAAAATGGTATTTTAGAACAGAAGGTTCAGGGGCTGCCAAATGGAATTCTATCCCAACCGAAACTGGTTAGCACAAAGGAAAGGGGGTAGGTCAGGGCTCCCTGGGAGGGTCAGCCCTGGATTGCTGGGGCACCAAGTGTTCTTTTTCAAAGATTTGATCTTTAAAAAGGATTTTAATCTTATTTTGAATTATATGCCTGAACCTGTCGGCTAAGTCTTCTTAAATCTTTATTTTTCTTTTTGCCCAGCTTGAGATGGAGAATCAGCATCTGAAGAGCAGTAATCAGCACCTGGCAGAGCAGGTGGGAGCCCTCCAGGATGCTCTAGAAGGTACTCGGGACAGGCTGTGTGTGTGTGTGTGTGTGTGTGTGTGTGTGTGTGTGTGTGTGTGTGT
>NW_019154104.1:696510-715274 GCF_002288905.1 Enhydra lutris kenyoni
CTCCACCGAATGGAGGGAGCTCTCACTATGCCTGTTTTCCCCCCAACCACAGCTCTTCAGATGGCACCTTCGGGGAAGCTGCTGGTGGCCCCCCAGGAAACCCCAGAGCAGGATTCTGATGCTTCGGGGCCAGGAATGCAGCCGATAGGGCAGGACAGTAGTCCCCAGGCCAAGGGTGCCCTGAAGGCAGCTCTGCCTGTACCTTCCCCAGATGCTCTGCCTAGAAGGGACTCTGGTCCTAAAGCAGGAATTTCCCTGGAGGATTCTAGTTCCATCGTGGTCCATCCTGGGGAAATAGCCGAGGCCAAGACCCTTCCAACTCATCTGGGAAGAGAGAGCTCTCCCCGCCGGCTGTGCATGAAGCCTCGCACCCACAGACATGGTTCGGCCTTCTGGGGGGAGGGCCTGGTCACTGCTCAGGGAGGCACGCTCCCTGGGACAAAGAACTCTGCCAGGGAAGGAAGCCTGGGCTGCAGCCTGACCCTACCAAAGGCGCGGGTCCCCAGCACCCCCCGGGACAGCATCCAGCTGGCCAAGCGGCACCACAGCCAGCCCCAGGTGGGCCCCGGGTGTTTCAACCATGTGGTGAGCATCGAGATTGGGACCCTCTCAGCCCTCCACCCCTCCAGGCTTCCTGAGGCGGAGGCCCGAGCTGAGCTCTGGGAGGAACTGGAGAATATGGAGATGGGGGAGCCACCCCCAGGAGGGAAGAAGGAGGAAAGAGAGAGCCCACAGGCCCCTGGAGCTGAGCTGGAGGAAGTGGATTTGGGCAACACACCCCCCACTCCCCCCCTGCACCGGTTTCCATCCTGGGTAAGAGGCAGTTTGTTTGCGGGGCAGGGGGCAGGGGGCAGAGTGTGAGAGGAGGCGACCAGCCCCGTGGTGACCAGCAGGGGCAGAGCCCGGACTTGGAGTGGTTGCATGCCAGCCACTCTCCTTTCATGAGCACGTGCCCCTACCCAGCTGGGTGCTTGGTGCATGTGTTCTCATCGAATCTCCTGGACTCTCTGCCGTGGTGCAGCACACTGGTGAGGAACCCAGGTCCCGAATCAAACCACTAGGGTTGAACTGCTGACCCTGTGACCCTGAGATGTTACTAACCCTTCGAGCTTCAGTTCCCCATCTGTGACATGGGGATAACAGTACTGTATTGGGTTGCTGTGGGGACGACCGTGCGCGCAGGCCGGGGGCACCCGCAGTCGTGGTTCCCAGAAAGCGCAGCTCTTGTTATCTGGGAGCCTTCGCTTCCTTCTTGTAATATTGGATGAAGGATGTGATGGCCGGTGGCATTGCCTCGGAGTCAGTGATACGGGGTTGGGGACACCGAGGAAGCAAGACTAGCCATGCCTCAGTCTTCGCAGAGCCGAGTGATGGCTACACGAGATCATTCTTTATTCTCTTCATTCCGCTTTTGTGTCTGTTCGGCATTTTCTGTGGTAAACAGTTGAAATGAAATTGGGGGGGTGGGTGGACGTGGATAAGGCTGCCGAGGTCAGTGTGGAGGGTGAGATGAGATTCGGGGTGTGGAGTGTGTAGCTCAGGGCCTGGCACGTGTGCAGGACCCCTTGTCTGTGCGGGCCGTGAGGTGCTGTCCCGTTACCCCCACAGACTTGCTCCCTTGCCCGTGGTCATGGAGCCCCTAGTGAGGAGCCGGGCTTTAAAGGTGGGCCCTGCTGCCTCCAGACCCGGTTCTCACCTTCCAGCTGCACTGCCTCTTGGGGGACATCTGAGAGCAGATGTTCTTTCTTCCTCATGCTCAGACCCCCCGATGCTGCTGTGGTGGGAGACGTCTGAGTGTCTGGCTTCTGGCAGCCTAAGGAGTGGGGATCCTGGGGACCCTACTTAAGGGCGACACTGCCTTTCATTTTCACTGCTGCCCGGAAGACCTGTCTTTCCAGCAGCATCTTGCAGGTGCCGGCCATAAGGGGGCCCGATGGCCAGAGACAGAGCCATGCCTGGGAGCGGGGTCAGGGCGGGGGGCTAGCAGGTCTCCCTGGCCAGTCTTTAGGCCTTAGGCTGCTGCCCTGTCCCTGAAGCTCTGGGGTTGCAGGAGCCACACGAGGCACGGCCTTCCAGAGAGCAAGGATGAGGTGGGGGGCAGCGGGCAGAGAAGGAGCAGAGGGGCAGGCAGGGATGGAGAGGATGCTGGAAAGAAGGGAAGGGCCAGGCCAGGCCGGACCACCGTCAGAGCCTTCCCTCTTCTCTTTCATTGTTGTCTTGTAACTTCAAACGCTCTAGAATCCTAAAGCAGAGGTGAGCGGTGAGGGAGCTTTCCGGTGAGGGATGTGACGGGAGGCCTCAGCAGGTGGTACCAGAGAGAAGCGCTGCTCACTTCTGCCATTGGGCCAGAATGGAGCCGTCCGTCCGTCCACCATGATGGCTCCGAGGGGTTCTTGTGTTCTGCTGAGTGCGGACTGAGGGGTGGGGGAGAGAGACCCAGGGGAAAGGGAGTGAATAAATAGAGAAGATGCTTCTGACAACACTCTCCCCGGGGGACATCAGCTGAGCCATGGGGGTGCAGGTGTGAAGGGGTGTTGGGTTTTTCCACAGGCCCTCCCTGCTCTCAGCTGTGCCGTGGGACCCCACAGCCGTCCATGCCAGCTAAGGAGTTGTCTCCTGTTCACAGTCCTCATTGCAACTGGCCCCTAAAACAACCCCAGTGGGTGCCCACCCTCTCTTCCCTGGTGGGACCCGCTGCGCAGGGACTGTCTGAGGGGGAATCAAGACTGGGAATGGAGAAGAGGGAGGCAGATGCACTGATCTGCTGATTGAGAGCCTCCAGAGCCCTTTTTTGGTTGATGAAATCATCCTCATGAGTTGGGCCGTGGATGATTCTTGTGAACACTCCCACGTCTGTTTTACCTAAATCCTTCGAGCTTCACTTGCATGTCCTCTGGGGGGTTAGAGGCCTGTCCCTGGTTGAATTCCGTGATCAGCACTAGCAGGAATAATCCCCTCCTGGGACCCCCTTCCTCACTGTCCTTCTATCTCTTACCTCCTACTGCTCCGCTCAGCTCAGAGGGGGTCCCACCCAGCCCTCCGTCCCCTAAGTACCCAGAGCTGCTGCTCCCCTCTGGGGGACACCCCAGGAACACCCCGCAGCCCTTCTAGCCCCAGCCCCCAGCCCCGCTGCCTCCCCAAGCCAGCAGGCCTACTTTTCCTAGTCCTTCTGACTCTCCTGTCCCCTGAGGGGGTCTTTGTTTCCCTTTACCTTGAGTGAAGAAAGAGATGGAAAAAGCACAGGCAGGGTCTCCGGGTTGTTTGATCAAAACCATTAGAAAAGCTCCCTAGGGGGCGCCTGGGTGGCTCGGTGGGTGGGTTAAAGCCTCTGCCTTCGGCTGGGGTCAAAACCCAGCCCCACATCGGGTTCTCTGCTCAGCAGGGAGCCTGCTTCCTCCTCTCTCTCTCTCTCTCTCTGCTTGCCTCTCTGCCTACTTGTGATCTCTATCTGTCAAATAAATAAATAAATAAAATCTTTAAAAAAAAAAAAAAGAATGAAAAGCTCCCTGTGGGCCTGCTTCAGACCCAGTAATCCTGAGGGGTAAGGGAGGAGGGGTAAGGGGGAAGACGCGTCCACATGTCTTCTACAGCAGGGTTCAGGGTCCTGAGTGAGCTTAGGTGGTTTTGCAGGTGGGGCCTAACCGTGCACATCACGTTGTTACTGTAGGAAAAAACTGTGTCCCAGTTTCCAAACATGGGCTTACCAAAGGGTCCCTTGCCATGGGGCTCTCTTTTCCTCATTATCAACACCCCAGCTTCAGGGGGTGAGAGCCTGAGACCCAGGGCCTCTAAAATGGGTACGATTCAGAGAAACAGGTCAGTGACCCCCTCCTCTTGAACTTCCTGTGCCAAGAAAAGGGTGGAGGCAAGAGAAGGAATGACTATCTGTTGGATGCCGATTATATCCCAGGTGCCAGATGTTCACTGACAGTTAAGTATTAGCCCCACTTTAGGGCGGAGGAGGAGGAGGCTCAGGTATAATCTGCCTAGGATTACCCCACCAGTAATTGGCCCAGGCCAGATGCGGACCTGCGTCCACAGACCATCCTTTTCCCTCCACACTCAGGAGGGCCTGGGCTGGTCTCCGTGCTGGGCCCTGACCCTCTGGGCCCTTCCATTCCAGGAGAGCCGAATCTACGCGGTGGCCATGGCTGGCATGCGGCTCTCGGATGCATCTCCCAGAATGAATGCCACCTGCTGCGGTGAGTCCCAAGTGCACCGCACATGCTGGGCAGGGTGGGCATGCAGGGGGGAGACTCTCAGCAACACCCAGGGCCAGGGTCTCCCAGCACCCCCACCCCTCCCCCAACAGGTGAGGTTCAGTGAAATCACAGCCCGACTACCTCTGAGGCAAAAGGAAGCTGTACAGGTTTAGCTCTGGGCTTGCGGGGTGGGCATGGGCTTGCGGGGTGGGCATGGCCTTGAACAGGACTGTAGCCAATTACAGAGCTGGAAGGGACCTCGGAGGCGGGGTCCTCCAGCTCAGCCTCCCACCTGCACGGGCTTCCCTTCTGTAGTGAGTGGCCGGTACTGGGGGTGGGAGAGCTCCCTAGTGCCTTGATTTAGATGAACCTCGTGAAGGAACCGCATCCCTACCCTCTGGCTCCTGAGTCAGCCGGCCAGCTACTGAATTCCCCCGCGGCGTGAGCTCCATGGTCTCACAGTTGGTAATGCACCTTCGCAAGAGTAGGACTGAAGGAATCCTGGCCCCATCCTCAGGATAGCTAGCCCACCTGTTTCCTGGGGTGCTCTTTCAAGGAACTCTGCGTGGATCTGCCCAGGTCTCTGTCTGTTATGGCACCTGAGTTAATCTTCTCCCTCTTCCCCACCCCCTCCAGCTTCAAGCCCTCCTGCCCTTGCGTTCCCTGGGCCTTTCTCTGGCCTTGTCTACAAGAATGTTACCGTGCCTGTCTACACTGCCCTGAAGGGGGTAAGAAGTTGCTGTCCGAGGTTGGGGTGTTCCCTCCAGGAGGCCCCTTGTCCACGTAGTGGCTCGAGTGGGGCTCTAGGGTCAGGCTTCTGCACACACAGGACTCCGGGCAGGGAGCTCAGCTACCATATAATGTCATTTTATTTTTAGTATTTATTAGGCTTTTATTATAAAAAGTATAAATTTGAATTTTCAAATTGAAAAATTTGAATCCATACGATCATGGGCAAAGTGAAAAGTTAAATGTTAGACCTACCCCTGCTTCACCTGTCCTCCCCATCTTTTCCCATGTCTGTCCCAGAAGGACGCTGTCCAGAATATTTCATACATGTTCAAACATAATCCCACGTATACTCTCATAATATTTCTGCGTATTTTTGTTTGAATGTAGTTGGTACACAATATTACGTTAGTTTCGTATCTATATTTTTTAGATATAACTGCAACATAATGTTTTCACACATATTTTTGTTTCCTTTTGTTATTGGTTTTTGAGGTCAAAACAGTTAACTTTGTAAAAAGTTTTTTAGAATAATCGAAAAGCCAAAAGTCCCATTTTCTTTCACATTGCTTTTCCCTAATTTCTAACCCCGGGGGCAACTGTCATTCACGGTTTGTGTTTATGCTGTGAGGCTCTCTGTTGCATTTACCAGTGCACTGACAGATACTGTCTGTGTCCCTATCTCTCTCTTGCGCACGCACACACACATGCGTGCACGCACACACCCATGCGTGTGCACACGGCGGGAATCATATCATACTTGCCCTTCCGCCCCTTGCTTGTTAGACGAGCATGAGTCAGATCTCGCGGGTGCACCTCCATGCACAGCTCCGCTTCGTCTTTCAGGGCCCCTCGGTGTGGATGCCCCATGACTACCTTAACCTGCCCTCCGCTGATGGACAGTTTCGGTCACATCTCTGCTTCTCTGCAGTCAGTATAGTGATGAACGTCATTGTGCAGACACATCTCTGTGCACTTAAGTATTAGGCATATGTATTTCCAGAGGACAGAGTTCCGGAGGGGAAATTTATGGGCGAATGATAGGCATATTTTAAATTGTGGCAGGTAGCACCAAATTACCTTTTCAAAGCCTTTATCACGCTACAGAGTATCTTTTCCCCATACTTTCAACAACGTGGAGATAGTCAGTGGCTTCTTGTTTCCTTATCCGCACACGCGTTTAAAGCTCCTATCGCGTGCCTGGCCCGTGGGGCATTCTGGCCTCCTAGTGGCAGGAGGAAGGGTTACAGCTGCCGGTGCTCAACCTAGATGGGGCAGGTCCTTTGGGGACCACAGAGGATGACAGTGTGTGGGAGCAGGAGGCCTAAGGAGAAGCATGGAGGTGAGGACGTGAGAGTAAGGTAGAGATGGGACAGTTGTCTGTCGAGTGCCCCAGCCAGGTGAGGGTACCCATGTGCCCCAGACTGGCCGTGTTGGCCACACTCTGGGTGCTGGGGCTGGGGCTACCGGCGCTGACGGTAAGGGCTGCATCTTGCAAAGTGAGCTGCAGCGGGGGAGGGCGCCTGTCTTGCAGAGAGCCACGCAGATCAGCACCATGCCTTTTGTGGATGAATCCTCTGGGTCCGATGATGACTGCTGCTCTCAGGCCAGTTTCCGAACTTCGGTCCCCTGCTCTGAGTCCAGGAAAACCAGCGGACTGGGCAGCCCCCGGGCCATCAAGAGAGGTACAGAGGAGGGAGCAGGAGGGTGTGGGCAGCAAGCAGCCCCTCACCTCCTTCCATGGACGGGCTCATCCGGGGCCCCCTGCTCGATCCCCACCCATGAGCCTCTGCTGCAGACACAGAGAACCTGGGTCAGGGAGGAAGAAGGCTCCTGCAGCTCTCGGACTGCGTGAGCTGGGGAGATCTGGGGCCCAGACCTTAACTTGTCCTTCCTTGGTAGGTGTCTCCATGTCCTCGCTGAGCTCCGAGGGGGACTACGCCATCCCCCCAGATGCCTACTCACTAGACAGCGACTACTCCGAGCCAGAACACAAACTGCAGCGGACCTCCTCCTATTCTGCCGAGGGGCCGGGCCTGGCCGGGGTGCGCAGGGGGCACGGGTCTCCCTGGGCTGACGCAGGGCATGGGGGGAAGCAGGCCTCCAGCAGAGGCTGCCTACCTGGAGCTCTCAGCCCAAGACGAGGGGTCCTGGGGAAGGGAAAAGGCAGGGGCAGGGGGTTGCAACAAGGGTGAGGCGCTGGGGCTGTAGGCTTGGCGTCATAGACCCTGTGAGAAAGGAGAGGGCACCCAGCGAGCTTCTCGTCGAACCAGGGGCAGCCAGCGGGCTTTCCCACAGCGGCCCACCAGGCCCCAGGCATTTCCGTGTGTTCCAACCCTGGAATGCCAAAAGAGGACATGTAGGAGTTTTTAATTGAGCGCCATGCACCGTGCTCAGTGCTCTTTGTGCCTTGTCTCACGTGTCCTCACCGTCCTCTCAGGACGAGGACCCCATTTTCCAGATAAGAAGCCTGAGGCTCAGAGCCATGCTGCAGACCCACATCCCTCATTCCCCAGCCCTCCGCCCCGGCCTGGCTGATGTGCCCCTTGTTCCCCAGACTTCACCCTCCCTTCCTGCTGCCTACAATGGCCTTGTCATGGCTTTGAAGGGAAGCTGACTTTTCCTTTCGAGGCCAGTTTGGATCTGGCTCTTCGGGAAGCCCTCCCTGGCCAGCCTCTCCCTCATACAGTCCCTGAGGGGGCCACCTGGCTTTATTCTAGTTCTCTCTGAACCCTTAGCAGGGTACGGTGCCCTGAAAATACATCTAGTATGTATTCAAGGAGTTGTCTTTCATTGACAACTCAACTGGGCTATTCTGGTTTGTGGGACATCTACAAACCCCAACTAATTCCCCCTTTCTGTCCACTCCCCCACCCCCGTGCCCTCTCACCCCTGCAGGAGTCCCTGGAGAAGTCGGGTTACCTGCTGAAGATGGGGAGCCGAGTGAAGACATGGAAGAGGCGCTGGTTTGTCCTGAGACAGGGACAGATTATGTACTACAAGTCCCCGGTGAGACCCTCCTCCCCCAGGACAGTGGTCAGAAGGAGCCTGGGCCAAACTCGGGGCTGTGAGGTGGGGGCTAGACGAAGGGTTGGTGGGGCCCACGGCCAGAGGCCAGAGGTCTGGCAGGTGGGTACCTGCGTACCTGGGACTTTGAACCTCACATGGGACAGTGAGGCTGGTCCCTGGTTCTTGGAATGAAGTCAGGCACAGAGCAGTCAAGGCAGTTCTAGATGACCTGGCTCGGTGACTCCTTACTTCAGAAGCTGATTTCTTTTAATGCCTGGTCCCGTAAGAGAATTGTTCCCAAGCTGCCCTCACGTCATCTGGGTTGTTCTAACAGCCCCATCACCTCCTCCACCTCCTTCCTGTACAGTTTGGAACGAGGGAGCCTTCGATGTTGAGATCTAGTTTGACAGGATCTCTTTGGGGAACCAACATGAATGTTTTACAGAAAGCAAAAAGGCCACATCTCTTGTGCAACTCCAGCCAATGCCCGTGGTTGTTGAGGATCCTGGGCCCGTGTCCCTCAGTGAGCGGGCACGCTCTGAACAGTGAGGTGTGCGGGCACACAGGGAAGGGGAGTGGTGATGTGTCTGCCACTTATTTGCCACACTTGGTATAGAGAATGTAGTAGAAAGAATTTAAAGGCTTTAAAGCTCAGTAATAACATGGTGGCTTCTGACCCAATTTTAAAGGCTCAATCTATCCTTTTTGAGGTCTGGGTCAGATGGGCCCCTGTGTCTTTAATCATTGTTCCACTTAGCTAGAACCGGGATGCAGAACAAGTTACCATCCTACCATAGCCCAGGAAGGCTTGGGAATCACTTTCTTCGTTGACTTTGACCTGGAGTAAGACCTAAGGGAGAAGGATGTGCTCTGGGAAGGCTCCTAACTGTGTTCCTCCCCATTCCTGTCTTTACAGAGCGATGTCATCCGAAAACCACAGGGTCAAGTGGAACTGAATTCCCGTTGCCAGATTGTTCGAGGGGAGGGTGCACAGACATTCCAGGTGGGCAGGCGGCTTAGACGAAGGGGTGTGGGTTCAGATAGGACTAGGGTGGAAACAAAGCTGGGGCAAAATGAACATGTGTGAGAGACATCACATCCACATTTGGATGTGACCCTCGTTTGTGAGTACTGGGAGAGAAGAGGAGACCAAATGTGCGAGACAGAGTTAAGGTAGCAGAGACGAGGCGAAGAGAACAAGGGAAAGAAGGGAGGGGGTCCAGAGTGGGAAGAAGGAAGGCCCAGTGGGTTCAGGGATCTGTGCCACCTCCCTGGCATGCCATCCCGCCATCTCCCCACCCCTGTCCCCAACCCTTTCTCCCCAGCTTATCTCTGAGAAGAAGACCTATTACCTGACGGCGGACTCACCAGCTCTGCTGGAGGAATGGATCCGCGCGCTGCAGAGCCTGCTGAAGGTGCAGGCCGTGGGGCCTCCAGCCTTGCCTCGGGGTGGCTCCAAGCCCACTGTGAAGGGCTGGCTGACCAAGGTAGGGGCGGAGTTGGTGGGGCGGAGAGGCAGGGGGGCCAGGCGCCCGAGCACAGCCCTCCTTGCCGCCCCTCTGCAGGACTTGGCTCACTGGGATTAGCGGGTGGGCCCCAGACACGGTCTGACTGCTCAGTGTCTGTGAGTGAACACTGAGATCAGGGCTGTGAGCACCACAGCTGTTGTCAAGATAGGAGGACCTAGTTTGAGGTCATTAGGGGTTGCTGCCCACCCCCACCTGCGCCCGCCATGCCTCAGTATGAATAGTGGAAGCTGTGAGGCAGGTGAGGTAGGTGTGCACACCCATCGAGGTCCGATCCCAGGCCTGCCCTAGAGGTGTTTGAGTTAGGACTCTTCTGGCTAGAAGGAGCAGAAAAGTACTTGTTAACCTCAGAAAATGGAAGTTAACGAGGAAGAACATGAACTAGGCCAGAACGCCACGAGAAGGCAAAGCCACGTGTGAGTGAGCTCGGTGCTCTTGGCTCGCTTTCTGCCTTGGCATTCCATCTGTGCTCGGGTCAGTCTCCTCCGCCTGCCGTACTCCTGCTGTGCCCTCGTGATTTACGTTTGCCGGGGGCTTTACCTGCCAGCCATGGCCCTGCCTTCCCTCTCAGCATTCTTACGGCTGTGTCCGTATTCCTGGGACAGGACATTGGATTGGCCTGGTTAGTCTTTTAATGGCGTGTGGTGCCAGGATGGATGGATGGATGTCACAGGGTACACACCATGGCCCTCTCCATGTGAAAAGGCCAGTCCTGTTAGTAGGGAGTCTGGGTGGCATCTCCACTAAGGACCAGAGTTAGACCAGAGATTTTGAGATCTTCCTTCCTCTGGCTTCTCTTTGGCAGACCTGGATTTACTTCTGGGTTTACCTGGTTCTAATCACACAGTCTTAATTTCTTCTTATAGGTAAAACATGGCCATTCCAAGCTGGTCTGGTGTGCTCTTGTTGGAAGAACCTTCTACTACTATCGAAGTCATGAGGACAAGGTACTTCCTGGCTTCCTGACAGCACCCACTCTCTGCTTTCCCCAGACCACATTCCTGTGGCTCCGTGTCCTGATGGAAAGGCCCCAGCTTTTCTGTCACACCACATAAGTACAAAGCTGGCTGGATCCCTCTCACCTGTGGCCAGTGTGTACGGCCCACAGATTCTACCCATGGGGTCTGTCTGTGCTTTTCCTGGCAAGCCTCAGCCAGGGAACTGTAGTTAACCCCCCTCATTCTGGGACCCAGCCACATCCATGACTCCCAGCCCAGCAGAGCCTGAGGGTTCAGAGAGAGGAGACTGCCCGGCTCCCTGCTGGCTCTCCCATTCATGGAAGGCTCCTGTCCACAGCGACCCCTGGGCCATTTGCCTGTGCGGGACGCGCGCATCGAGGAAGTTGATCGATCCTGTGACTCCGATGAGGACTATGAGGCTGGAGGAAGCAGGCGGTTGCTCTCCTCCCACTGCACCCTGGTGATCCATCCCCCAGAGCACAGCCCCACCTACCTCCTCATTGGCACCAAGCATGAAAAGGTAAGGGAGGGGGTTGAGCCTCTGCCGCCAAGCTCCGGCCTGTGATTCTCATCTTCCCTTCTTTCTTTCCCAGCCTCCTCAGATTCAAGTTTCTTTCCTTCCTGGACATTTTGGCAACTAGCATTCCCTGATTGGGATCCTTCCTTATAGCGAATTCCCTCCCAGTGACCACCATCTCTCCACTGGGACCATGAGATAGCACCTTAAGCTTAGAAACTTGGGTTCATGTTCACCTGATCCCAAGTCTTTCAGAGACTGGTGGCCTTGACTTGTGCCAGCCAGACTAGCCCAACCTCACCCTGGGGTTGGCCCCTTCAAGAGAACTGTGGACCCTTGCCTCCATTCTTCCACTCCCTTTCTAGGACACGTGGCTGTACCACCTCACAGTGGCTGCAGGGGGCAGCAGTGCCACAGTTGGCACTGCCTATGAGCAACTCATTGGAAAACTGATGGACGAGGAGGGAGACCCAGGTAAGGCAGGGTGGCCATCCTGCGTGGGCTGGAGGGTGGTGGCTGGGTAGTGGTTGGTCAGAAACACACAGAAAGCATTTCTGTACCCCGAAGCTGTTTTAAAACCATCTAAGCCACAGAAGGACATTCCCATCCAAGCTCCAGAGCCCCTGTTTCTGGTGAAGATACTGGGGTTACCCCACTGTGTCCAGGGGAGTTGATTTGGGGGCAGACTTCCCAGTGACCCGGGTCAGTGTTTTACTTTCCTCACCGTGGCTTTGCCGGCTGAGCTGAGGGTCGAGGAAAGAAGGTAGCTGGTGAATCGTTACAGTTTGTTAATCTATGAATGAAGCCTGCACTGGGATTAGACGAACCCAAGCCTGGGTGTTCCGAGGTCTTTGTTTCACTCCTGGTTCTCAGGACCCTGAGGAATTAACGGCACCCACCACACACCCCTTCCCTGCTCCTCCGAGGCCTGTTGCCTTCAGGCTGAGGTGTGCTCTCCATCCTGACCCGGCCCTGCAGGGAGGGGCCTCCCCTGCACACACATGCTTGCATTCCTGTACCCAGGCCTGTCGCTGCCCTGGGAGTGAAGCAGTAGCCACCTTTCTGGGAGCTGTGCTCATGCTGGACACAGTGCCCAGCTGTGTGGCCCACACCCTGGGGCTCTGACCCCAGCACAACACGTGCATCCGGACAGTCTGTCCTGGTCTTCCTCGAAGATCCGGGGGCTGGGGGTGGGGGTGCGGGTCCAGTTCCCGCCCCAACTGTAACTGCTGCTCCTCTTGGTGCTGTGCTTTGGGCAGACTCCCCTCTCTGGAGGCACCCCATGCTGTGTTACAGCAAGGACGGGCTGTACACCTCCCTCACCACCCTGCCCTCCGAGGCCCTACAGACGGAGGCGCTCAAGCTCTTCAAGGTAACCTGGGAACGGAGCGCAGGCCCACCAGCAGGCGGCGCCCTCGCCGCGGGCCTAGGCTCTCCCCGGAGCAGTTTGCCCACCACGGGATCCTGGGGTGGAAACTGTGGAGTTAGGGGGAGCTCACAGAGGGCTCTGAGCGGAAGGGCCCTCGCGGAAGGGTCGTCACCACAGGCTTAGGGCGCGGAAGCATTCACAGCTTTCTGGGGACCAGCCAGTGAGACTCCCTGTTCAGGAACTCTCCTCCTCCTGGAATAAAGGGCAGGAAAGGCCAGGTTTAGGTTGCTTCCAAACCTGAGAGATCCTGACCCATTTTAGAATGTTCTTTGTGTCTGTCTGAATATTCTCTTAAAAAAATGGATGTCTTGCTTATGTAATGGACACATTTAAAGAAGGAATGCTGCCATCCCAGAGTAACCAAGAAGCACGCAGAGCCGCCCTCAGGCAGGGGCAGTGCTCCCTCTTCAGAAGGGCTGCCCGTTGTGGGGATGGCCCTGTGTGCCCACTGTCACCAAGGATACTAACCCAGGGGTTGTGGGGCTGCCCGTGCCCACCGTCATCTTCCCGCCAGTCCTGCCAGCTCTTCATCAACGTGCCCGTGGAGGCAGCCTCGGTGGACTACCACGTGTCGCTGGCGCAGACAGCCCTGCAGGTCTGCCTGGCTCACCCCGAGCTGCAGAGCGAGATCTACTGCCAGCTCATGAAGCAGACCAGTGGCCGCCCGCCTCAGAAGTGCTCCCTCATTCAGGTGAGCGGGGCCGGGCCCGGAACCCTTGGGGGGTGGGAGGAGGGGGTGGAAGCCTGTGGGCTGCCTCCGTATGGCTGGGCTGGTCAGATCTTGTGATGGCTGCTCTGGACGGGGCCTGACCAGGTTGGCCATGCTGGTGGCCACACCGGGTTGGGGGAGCCCTGGTTTGGAGAGTGCTGAGGGCTCAGTAGCTCAGAGCCGCGTGGGCCCCGTCCCATGCTGCCTGTGCCCTGCAGTGCTGGCAGCTCCTGGCTCTGTGCGCCCCACTCTTCCTGCCTCAGCACCACTTCCTCTGGTACGTCAAACAGCAGCTCCAGCGCCACGCGGACCCCCGGTGAGTGAGCGTCGTTTCCCGCACAGCTCCAGCCCCGCCGACCACGTGTGGGGATCCTGGGGAAGCGGGCAGGCTGTGGGGGACTGGGGGGAACCAGACCACTCTGCCCCTGAGGTTTGCATGGTGATCACGGAGACTTCACTTGGCACTGTGTACACGAGTGGGCACACGGAGGTCTGTGCAAGCCTGGGCTGCTCTACATCCCAGTCTCTGTATGTGTGCATACTTTTTGGGTGTCCCCAGATCATCCCCACATTTTCATGGTCTGTGTCCCCGTTCTTCTGGCTTCTGGAGACAGTATCTGTGCGAGCCACCTGTAGCAGATAGACCCTGAATGATGGATGAACACCACAGACCAGAGCGTTCTGGGCTTTTCTCACCGCCAGTCCCGCTGCAGATGGGGTCTTGGCCTGGTCATAGTCGGCAGCCAGGGAATCAAGTTAGCAGGGATGAGTGGATTCCCTGGGATTGCTTTCTTCCCGTCTCTTTAGAAATGAAACTGGCCAGTATGCCACCTACTGCCAGCGGGCCGTGGAGCGGACGCTTCAGACTGGAGAGCGGGAGGCCCGGCCGTCCCGCATGGAAGTCGTGTCCATCCTGCTACGCAACCCCTTCCACCACTCCTCACCCTTCAGCATCCCCGTGCATTTCACCAATGGGACTTACCAGGTGAGGAGGCTACGCGGGCTCCCTCTCTTCCGTCCTCTCCTATCCCTCGCCCACGAACACCCTCAGGCCAGGGGGCTGCTAAAGCTCCTTAGACTTGGCGATTTTTTTTTTTTAAGATTTTATTTATTTATTTTGGGGGAGCACAGAAGGAGAGTGAGAGGGAGAAGCAGGGAGCCCACTGTGGGACTCTATCCCAGGACCCCAGGATCATGACCACTGAGCCACCCAGGCGCCCTTGGCCGATTCTGAGCAGGCAGACCAGCAGAGGGTGGCCTTGGGATTTGGAGGTGGGTGGGACCGTGAGCGCCAGAGTGCAGGGAGAGAGGAGCTTGCATTGCGAAACTACCTCACTGTTTGGCCCTTGGAAGTCGATCTTTTGAAGCCCCTGCAAGGACAGGAAGCTGAGACGCTGACCGAGAGGGTGGCATGATAAAACACCTCCGAAAGTGTGGTGGCAGAGGGCCAGCAGAGCCGCTGACTCCAGCTTACTGCGGGCGGGCTTGTCCCCAAAGCACATGCCCCTCTGCATGGGACCACGGAAACCAGCTTCCTTCGGCTTTTGCATTTTCCCTTGCTCCTTGCAGCCAAGACTTTCCACCTTCCAGACTCATAGCCCTCCACTAGCCCTCACGAGCTCCTCGGGAAGTTTCCACTGGGACTGACCCCTCTCCCACGCAGGTGGTCGGTTTTGACGGCTCCTCCACGGTTGATGAGTTCCTCCAGCGTCTGAACCAAGAGACGGGCATGAGGAAGTCCTCCCACTCTGGCTTTGCCCTCTTCACAGACGATCCTTCAGGCAGGGACCTGGAACACTGCCTGCATGGGAGCATCAAGGTGATAGGCTCCCCACTGAGCCAGCTGAGCCCCTCCTGGGATCCCTCTGGGCCTTGGGGTTTGGACGGTGGGGAAAGAGCCCCTCTGGCGGGTGCCTTCCTGCTGCACAGTCTGTTAGGTTGGGAGCCCAAGGTGCTCCCTCTGGCCAGCATTCTGTGGCATGCTAAAACCTACCTTTACAGGCAGAGAAAAGTTGTTTTTGCCCTTGT
This sequence comes from Enhydra lutris kenyoni, assembly GCF_002288905.1. Classification (NCBI taxonomy): domain Eukaryota; kingdom Metazoa; phylum Chordata; class Mammalia; order Carnivora; family Mustelidae; genus Enhydra; species Enhydra lutris. The sequence goes on from NW_019154104.1 coordinate 711,619, forward strand.
CCCTGGAGAGAACATCTCCATATGTTCTCTCCCCCCGCCCTTGAGGGGCTGTGCTGTATCCTGGGGAAAAGGTGCTTCTTGGCTTGGTATAGGAAGAACAGGGAGGCACTTGTCCCTGTGCACACGCAGAGGTAGATGATCATCCCCCTGGGTCCCCAGCTGTGTGTTGCGCAGTGCAGCTCATTCTTGCCCTGTCAGGGCCTCTGCTACACTTACAGGCTCGACCACATTTGAAGCAGGTAGATCTATGTGGCACGTCTACAAGTAAAAGGCCCTTGAATGGGATTTCCACCTATCTTGTCTTGTGGTCTGGGAGTAGCGCCATGGGGGATGTTAAGTGTTTGTGGGAATGTGCTGTAGCATTGATGAGTTTGAGGGTTTTGGTTCCAAGTCCGCTTTTTTTAAGGCGACAGGACAAAGGCTCTTATAATCCTTTCCTGTTGCCTGGAAATCCTGCGCACATGTCCCCTTTGTAAATGTCTGGGTGTCTGTAAGGCTCGGTTACACAGTAGGCCTCTGAGGGTACTTGTTGAAAACAACAGTGGTTGGGGGAAGGGAAATGGAGCTGGTAATAGGAGGCCACGGTTTTTGACAGAGGGCTGCCTGGCCTCTGGGGAGGCCCCCTTAGGTGTCAAGGCCAGTGGGGGGCAGCATCCCACACTCTGCTGCTCACGCCACGCCCCGGGCTCTACCGCTCTGTCTGGGGGGAGGTTGTAAGACACCTCTAGTCCCAGGTGCCTGAAGCCTGTACCCAATGGGACCTGCTCCCGTCAGGGCCTCTTCTGACTGTCCTTTCCCGCCTGTTTTAGATCTGTGATGCCATCTCCAAGTGGGAGCAAGCCGTGAAGGAGTTGCACTCTGGCAAGGCTGAGGGTGGCACACGTGTCGTGAAGCTGATGTACAAGAACAGGTCTCGAGTGTTGCCTGGGGGTGGGGGAGGAGGGCACTCATCACGGCCACCGGCTGGCCTGTGCTGGACAGACAGCATGCCCACAGACAGCACTGTGTTGTGGACACTAGTTGGTGGCCCAGGCTGGCTCTGGTGATCCTCGGTGAGACCCTGGGCAGTTCAGGCTCTCGGTCCCTGTCCTGCATGTATTTGCGCACACGTGTGCACACACACACCCACACTACACCACACCTCCCCCCTCCCACCCCTGGCAAGAAAATAGACCAACCTTGTGGGATGGCTGCAAGGGTTCCATTAGAAGAGTGAAATTTCTCATGAGCACTAGATATTTAAGGCTCAAGAATAAATAGCTCCTGTAACAATTCCAGCAAATATAGAAGTAGATACCATGATTTTGTGTCCATTTGGATAAGAAAATCCCATCCCAGATCTGTCTGCTGGCACATGATTTCCATTATTCTCTTGGAATCTTCAACTCCTCCAGTTCCCCCGAGAAGCTGTGATTCTGGGGAGCAGATTCCGCTGAGCAAATCCAGTAGGGGAGGGGTGTAGTTAGGTATGGCCCGGGCCACTGTTGGCATGAGACCTCATGGCCCCGTTATCTGCCCTGTGTTGTGCTTAAATTTTTCTGGAGGCAGTAGAAAAAGAGTCTCACAGATGGTGTAAAAAAAGTCATTTCTTTCTTTGGAAATCAAGTAAACAGATGCCAAGATGACCTCATCCATTCGGGATCCCAGCTGAGTCCTGGCTGCTTCTCACTGTCTTCCCTGTAGGCTGTACTTTCGGAGTCAAGTCAAAGGGGAGACAGAGCGGGAGCGGCTGCTGCTCGCCTCCCAGACCAGTGGGGAGATCGTGGCAGGGAGGTTTCCTGTCAACAAGGAGCTGGCGCTTGAGATGGCTGCCCTAATGGCCCAGGTAAGGTTCTGTGCAGGAATTGGGAGGATCAGGGAACCATCTTTGGACTCACAGGGGGCCCATAGCACGCAGCCAGAAACCGGAGACTGCGGACCCTGCTGTCTCTGGCAATGGAGGGAAGCTGACTCCTTACCGTCAGAGCCCTTTACTGCAAATACACATGACATGCAGAATTCTGGACGTGGAACCCAGAGCAGAGCCCTGCCTTTGAGAGCTGGCCACCTTCCCGCCATGAGATCTTGGCCAAGTCACTGCAGTGGTCTATGCTTTCGTTTCCTTCTCTGTATAGTGGAAACAAAAATGCCTCCCTGCCTGCCCCCCACAGGGTTGTACTAAGTGTGCTACTGAAATGATGTATGTCACATAATGGATGTGCTGAGATTTGTACTTATAACTGTAAAACGTTGTAAATAGAATCAGGAAGGGGAAGGTGCATTCAGACTTCGACTCTTTTCCCTGTTACCTTTAAGAGGCTGTCTTGCCAAAGGTATCTGGGATGCCCTCATGGTTCTTATGAGAAAGGGTCTGACTCTGCATGCTGGAGAGGAAAGGGAAATAATAAACATTTACTGAATGCTCTGTAGAGGGTCCACTGTTGAGTATGTCATGTGTATTATCTCAGTTCTTATCCCCATGTAACAGATGAGGAAATTTAAGTACTTGCTCAGGTTTACAAGGCCAGCAGATGGCAGAACAGGAACCTGAGCCAGGTCTGTGATTCCGAAGGCCACGTTTGGAACACTGCAGTACGCTAGGATCTGTAGCATCTTCAGTCCTGGATCTCAGATGTTTGGATTAGAAGCCAGAAGATCCGTAGTTCTCCCTTGTCTGCCACTAATTAACTGAGTCTTTGGATAAGGCACTTAACCTCCATTGCAGAAGGAAAGTGAATATAAATAATCATCGAGGGCCATAAGGTGGTTTCTCTAGGGTCCGTGAACCGTGAGATGAAGGGTCTGTTCATGAGAAGTGTTTTCGCATCCATCCACACCCTATCAATGAAGTAATGAAGTGATGGTTGATTTCACCTCCCCAGCAGCCCCGGCCCCACCCCATCCACTTCCAGATTCTTGACTGCTCCCTCCGTGTGCTTCCAACACAGGTAGAATATGGGGACTTAGAGAGGCCCAGCCCACCAGGCCCTGGGAGCCCTCCCCCTGCCAAGGTTCAGCATCATCTCCAGCAGGTCCTAGACAGGTTCTACCCGAGGCGCTACAGACACGGGGCACCCCCTGAACAGCTGAGGTAGGCTGGCCAGATCTTGGAGGGAGTTGCTGTGGGGAGGCAGTTGCTGTGGGGAGGCAGGGGCTGTAGGGTGGGGGAAGGCCTCAGAGCTGCAGTGGAAACCTGTTGGCCCTTCACTGGCCCATTTCTCTCCATCCATCCAAACCAGGCACCTGGCAGATCTGCTGACCACAAAGTGGGCAGCCCTGCAGGGCTGCTCCCCTCCTGAGTGCATTCGCATCTACCTGACGGTGGCCCGGAAATGGCCTTTCTTTGGTGCTAAGCTCTTTGCTGCTCAGGTAAGTGCGGTGGTTTTCAGGGACCACACCCTCAGCAATGTGCCCTACATTTCTCCTCACCCTACTGTCCCTATCTGATCCCCTTTGAGCCAGTCCAGTCTGCAGGGCCTGCCTGCACAATAGCAACCAGCAGAGGGCGCTATTTCTCCACCCATTTCTGGCCTCTCCGTTTTCCATGGTCCAGAGCAGAATTGTGGTCACTGCTTTTGGGCCCGGATGATTTCTGGGTGACCTTCATCTTTTCTTCTTCTTCTTCTCCTTCTTCTTCTCCTTCTTCTTCTCCTTCTTCTTCTCCTTCTTCTTCTCCT